>NC_134470.1:23731905-23772025 GCF_964194025.1 Convolutriloba macropyga
TAACCCCCCCCCCCCTCCCAAACTTACACAATTTCAACCCCTTGGCAGCCCAATTCTTACATCATTTTATCCCCTCTGAACAAATTACCCCCTCACACTTACACAATTTTACCCCCCTTGGCAGCCCAATTCTTACATCATTTTATCCCCTCTGAACAAATTACCCCCTCACGCTTACACCATTTTACCCCCCTTGGCAGCCCAACTCTTACCTCATTTTACCCCCTCTGGACAAATTACCCCCTCACTCTTACACAATTTTAACCCCCTTGGCAGTCCAATTCTTACATCATTTTACCCCCTCTGAACAAATTACCCCCTCACTCTTACACCATTTTACCCCCCTTGGCAGCCCAACTCTTACATCATTTTACTCCCTCTGAACAAATTACCTCCTCACTCTTACACCCTTTTTACCCCTTGGCAAATTACCCCCGCCTTGGCAGCCCAACTCTTTCCTCATTTTACCCCCTCTTGACAAATTACCCCCCCCCCCACACTTACACAATTTTAACCCCTCTTGGTAGCCCAACTCTTACATCATTTTACCCCCTCTGAACAAACTACCCCCTCACTCTTACACCATTTTACTCCCCTTGGAAGCCCAACTCTTACCTCATTTTACCCCCTCTGGACAAATTACCCCCTCACTCTTACACAACTTTAACCCCCTTGGCAGTCCAATTCTTACATCATTTTACCCCTCTGAACAAATTACCCCCTCACTCTTACACCATTTTAACCCCTTGGCAGCCCAACTCTTACATCATTTTACACCCTCTGAAAAATTAGCTCCTCACTCTTACACCATTTTACCCCCCTTGGCAGCCCAACTCTTTCCTCATTTTACCCCCTCTGGACAAATTACCCCCCCCCCCTCCCACACTTACACAATTTTACCCCCCTTGGCAGCCCAATTCTTACATCATTTTACCCCCTCTGAACAATTTACCCCCTCACTCTTACACAACTTTAACCCCCTTGGCAGTCCAATTCTTACATCATTTTACCCCCTCTGAACAAATTACCCCCTCACTCTTACACCAATTTACCCCCCTTGGCAGCCCAACATTTCCTCATTTTACCCCCTCTGGACAAATTACCACCCCCCCCCCCCCCCCCGCCCACTTACACAATTTTACCCGCCTTGGCAGCCCAATTCTTACATCATTTAACCCCTCTGAACAAATTACCCCCTCACGCTCACACCATTTTACCCCTCTTGGCAACCCAACTCTTACATCATTTTACCCCCTCTGAACAATTTACCCCCTCACTCTTACACAACTTTAACCCCCTTGGCAGTCCAATTCTTACATCATTTTACCCCCTCTGAACAAATTACCCCCTCACTCTTACACCAATTTACCCCCCTTGGCAGCCCAACATTTCCTCATTTTACCCCCTCTGGACAAATTACCACCCCCCCCCCCACTTACACAATTTTACCCGCCTTGGCAGCCCAATTCTTACATCATTTAACCCCTCTGAACAAATTACCCCCTCACGCTCACACCATTTTACCCTCTTGGCAACCCAACTCTTACATCATTTTACCCCCTCTGAACAATTTACCCCCTCACTCTTACACAACTTTAACCCCCTTGGCAGTCCAATTCTTACATCATTTTACCCCCTCTGAACAAATTACCCCCTCACTCTTACACCAATTTACCCCCCTTGGCAGCCCAACATTTCCTCATTTTACCCCCTCTGGACAAATTACCACCCCCCCCCCCCCCACTTACACAATTTTACCCGCCTTGGCAGCCCAATTCTTACATCATTTAACCCCTCTGAACAAATTACCCCCTCACGCTCACACCATTTTACCCCTCTTGGCAACCCAACTCTTACATCATTTTACCCCCTCTGAACAATTTACCCCCTCACTCTTACACAACTTTAACCCCCTTGGCAGTCCGATTCTTACATCATTTTACCCCCTCTGAACAAATTACCCCCTCACTCTTACACCATTTTAACCCCTTGGCAGCCCAACTCTTACATCATTTTACACCCTCTGAAAAATTAGCTCCTCACTCTTACACCATTTTACCCCCCTTGGCAGCCCAACTCTTTCCTCATTTTACCCCCTCTGGACAAATTACCCCCCCCCCTCGCACACTTACACAATTTTACCCCCCTTGGCAGCCCAATTCTTACATCATTTTACCCCCTCTGAACAATTTACCCCCTCACTCTTACACAACTTTAACCCCCTTGGCAGTCCAATTCTTACATCATTTTACCCCCTCTGAACAAATTACCCCCTCACTCTTACACCAATTTACCCCCCTTGGCAGCCCAACATTTCCTCATTTTACCCCCTCTGGACAAATTACCACCCCCCCCCCCGCCCACTTACACAATTTTACCCGCCTTGGCAGCCCAATTCTTACATCATTTAACCCCTCTGAACAAATTACCCCCTCACGCTCACACCATTTTACCCCTCTTGGCAACCCAACTCTTACATCATTTTACCCCCTCTGAACAATTTACCCCCTCACTCTTACACAACTTTAACCCCCTTGGCAGTCCAATTCTTACATCATTTTACCCCCTCTGAACAAATTACCCCCTCACTCTTACACCAATTTACCCCCCTTGGCAGCCCAACATTTCCTCATTTTACCCCCTCTGGACAAATTACCACCCCCCCCCCCACTTACACAATTTTACCCGCCTTGGCAGCCCAATTCTTACATCATTTAACCCCTCTGAACAAATTACCCCCTCACGCTCACACCATTTTACCCCTCTTGGCAACCCAACTCTTACATCATTTTACCCCCTCTGAACAATTTACCCCCTCACTCTTACACAACTTTAACCCCCTTGGCAGTCCAATTCTTACATCATTTTACCCCCTCTGAACAAATTACCCCCTCACTCTTACACCATTTTAACCCCTTGGCAGCCCAACTCTTACATCATTTTACACCCTCTGAAAAATTAGCTCCTCACTCTTACACCATTTTACCCCCCTTGGCAGCCCAACTCTTTCCTCATTTTACCCCCTCTGGACAAATTACCCCCCCCCCCTCCCACACTTACACAATTTTACCCCCCTTGGCAGCCCAATTCTTACATCATTTTACCCCCTCTGAACAATTTACCCCCTCACTCTTACACAACTTTAACCCCCTTGGCAGTCCAATTCTTACATCATTTTACCCCCTCTGAACAAATTACCCCCTCACTCTTACACCAATTTACCCCCCTTGGCAGCCCAACATTTCCTCATTTTACCCCCTCTGGACAAATTACCACCCCCCCCCCCCCCACTTACACAATTTTACCCGCCTTGGCAGCCCAATTCTTACATCATTTAACCCCTCTGAACAAATTACCCCCTCACGCTCACACCATTTTACCCCTCTTGGCAACCCAACTCTTACATCATTTTACCCCCTCTGAACAATTTACCCCCTCACTCTTACACCATTTTAACCCCCTTGGCAGCCCAACTCTTACATCATTTTACACCCTCTGAACAAATTACCTCCTCACTCTTACACCAATTTACCCCCCTTGGCAGCCCAACATTTCCTCATTTTACCCCCTCTGGACAAATTACCACCCCCCCCCCCACTTACACAATTTTACCCGCCTTGGCAGCCAAATTCTTACATCATTTAACCCCTCTGAACAAATTACCCCCTCACGCTCACACCATTTTACCCCTCTTGGCAGCCCAACTCTTACCTCATTTTACCCCTCTGGACAAATTACCCCCTCACTCTTACACCTTTTTACCCCCCTTGGCAACCCAACTCTTATCTCATTTTATCCCCTCTGGACAAATTACCCCCTCACTCTTACACAATTTTACCCCCCTTGGCAGCCCAATTCTTACATCATTTTATCCCCTCTGAACAAATTACCTCCTCACTCTTACACCAATTTACCCCCCTTTGCAGCCCAACTCTTTCCTCATTTTACCCCTCTGGACAAATTACCCCCCCCCCCCCACTTACACAATTTTACCCGCCTTGGCAGCCCAATTCTTACATCATTTTATCCCCTCTGAACAAATTACCCCCTCACGCTCACACCATTTTACCCCTCTTGGCAGCCCAACTCTTACCTCATTTTACCCCTCTGGACAAATTACCCCCTCACTCTTACACAATTTTACCCCCCTTGGCAGCCCAATTCCTACATCATTTTATCCCCTCTGAACAAATTACCTCCTCACTCTTACACCAATTTACCCCCCTTGGCAGCCCAACTCTTTCCTCATTTTACCCCTCTGGACAAATTACCCCCCCCCCCCCCACTTACACAATTTTACCCGCCTTGGCAGCCCAATTCTTACATCATTTTATCCCCTCTGAACAAATTACCCCCTCACGCTCACACCATTTTACCCCTCTTGGCAGCCCAACTCTTACCTCACTTTACCCCTCTGGACAAATTACCCCCTCACTCTTACACCTTTTTACCCCCCTTGGCAACCCAACTCTTACCTCATTTTACCCCCTCTGGACAAATTACCCCCTCACTCTTACACAATTTTACCCCCCCTTGGCAGCCCAATTCTTACATCATTTTATCCCCTCTGAACAAATTACCCCCTCACACTTACACAATTTTACCCCCCTTGGCAGCCCAACTCTTACCTCATTTTACCCCTCTGGACAAATTACCCCCTCACTCTTACACCATTTTACCCCCCTTGGCAGCCCAACTCTTACCTCATTTTAACCCCTCTGGACAAATTACCCCCTCACTCTTACACCTTTTTACCCCCCTTGGCAACCCAACTCTTATCTCATTTTATCCCCTCTGGACAAATTACCCCCTCACTCTTACACAATTTTACCCCCCTTGGCAGCCCAATTCCTACATCATTTTATCCCCTCTGAACAAATTACCTCCTCACTCTTACACCAATTTACCCCCCTTGGCAGCCCAACTCTTTCCTCATTTTACCCCTCTGGACAAATTACCCCCCCCCCCACTTACACAATTTTACCCGCCTTGGCAGCCCAATTCTTACATCATTTTATCCCCTCTGAACAAATTACCCCCTCACGCTCACACCATTTTACCCCTCTTGGCAGCCCAACTCTTACCTCACTTTACCCCTCTGGACAAATTACCCCCTCACTCTTACACCTTTTTACCCCCCTTGGCAACCCAACTCTTACCTCATTTTACCCCCTCTGGACAAATTACCCCCTCACTCTTACACAATTTTACCCCCCCCTTGGCAGCCCAATTCTTACATCATTTTATCCCCTCTGAACAAATTACCCCCTCACACTTACACAATTTTACCCCCCTTGGCAGCCCAACTCTTACCTCATTTTACCCCTCTGGACAAATTACCCCCTCACTCTTACACCATTTTACCCCCCTTGGCAGCCCAACTCTTACCTCATTTTAACCCCTCTGGACAAATTAACCCCTCACTCTTACACAATTTTACCCCCCTTGGCAGCCCGACTCTTACATCATTTTATCCCCTCTGAACAAATTACCTCCTCACTCTTACACCAATTTACCCCCCTTGGCAGCCCAACTCTTTCCTCATTTTACCCCTCTGGACAAATTACCCCCCCCCCCCACTTACACAATTTTACCCGCCTTGGCAGCCCAATTCTTACATCATTTTATCCCCTCTGAACAAATTACCCCCTCACGCTCACACCATTTTACCCCTCTTGGCAGCCCAACTCTTACCTCACTTTACCCCTCTGGACAAATTACCCCCTCACTCTTACACCTTTTTACCCCCCTTGGCAACCCAACTCTTACCTCATTTTACCCCCTCTGGACAAATTACCCCCTCACTCTTACACAATTTTACCCCCCTTGGCAGCCCAACTCTTACCTCATTTTACCCCTCTGGACAAATTACCCCCTCACTCTTACACCATTTTACCCCCCTTGGCAGCCCAACTCTTACCTCATTTTAACCCCTCTGGACAAATTAACCCCTCACTCTTACACAATTTTACCCCCCTTGGCAGCCCGACTCTTACATCATTTTATCCCCTCTGAACAAATTACCTCCTCACTCTTACACCAATTTACCCCCCTTGGCAGCCCAACTCTTTCCTCATTTTACCCCTCTGGACAAATTACCCCCCCCCCCCACTTACACAATTTTACCCGCCTTGGCAGCCCAATTCTTACATCATTTTATCCCCTCTGAACAAATTACCCCCTCACGCTCACACCATTTTACCCCTCTTGGCAGCCCAACTCTTACCTCACTTTACCCCTCTGGACAAATTACCCCCTCACTCTTACACCTTTTTACCCCCCTTGGCAACCCAACTCTTACCTCATTTTACCCCCTCTGGACAAATTACCCCCTCACTCTTACACAATTTTACCCCCCCCTTGGCAGCCCAATTCTTACATCATTTTATCCCCTCTGAACAAATTACCCCCTCACACTTACACAATTTTACCCCCCTTGGCAGCCCAACTCTTACCTCATTTTACCCCTCTGGACAAATTACCCCCTCACTCTTACACCATTTTACCCCCCTTGGCAGCCCAACTCTTACCTCATTTTAACCCCTCTGGACAAATTAACCCCTCACTCTTACACAATTTTACCCCCCTTGGCAGCCCGACTCTTACATCATTTTATCCCCTCTGAACAAATTACCCCCTCACACTTACACAATTTTACCCCCCTTGGCAGCCCAACTCTTACCTCATTTTACCCCTCTGGACAAATTACCCCCTCACTCTTACACCATTTTACCCCCCTTGGCAGCCCAACTCTTACCTCATTTTACCCCCTCTGAACAAATTACCCCCTCACTCTTACACCATTTTACCCCCCTTGGCAGCCCAACTTTTACCTCATTTTACCCCTCAGGACAAATTACCCCCTCACTCTTACACCATTTTACCCCCCTTGGCAGCCCAACTCTTACCTCATTTTACCCCCTCTGAACAAATTACCCCCTCACTCTTACACCATTTTACCCCCCTTGGCAGCCCAATTCTTACATCATTTTACCCCCTCTGAACAAATTACCCCCTCACTCTTACACCATTTTACCCCCCTTGGCAGCCCAACTCTTATCTCATTTTACCCCTCTGGACAAATTACGCCCTCACTCTTACACCATTTTACCCCCCTTGACAGCCCAACTCTTACCTCATTTTCACCCCTCCTCCCATTGCAGCCAATTGCAGCCCACTCTTACATGGCAATTTCAGTCATGGGGGGTAATTCCTTAAAAGCCCTCCGATTGCAGCCCATTGCAATCCACTCTTACATGACAATTTCAGTCATGGGGGTAATTCCTTAAAAGTCCTTCCATTGCAGCCCATTGCAGCCCACTCTTACATGGCAATTTCAGTCAGGGGGTAATTCCTTAAAAGTCCTCCCATTGCAGCCCATTGCAGCCCACTCTTACATGGCAATTTCAGTCAGGGGGGTAATTCCTTAAAAGTCCTCCCATTGCAGCCCATTGCAGCCCACTCTTACATGACAATTTCAATCATGGGGGTAATTCTTGAAAAGTCCCCCCATTGCAGCCCATTGCAGCCTACTCTTACATGACAATTTCAGTCATGGGGGGTAATTCCTGAAAACTCCTCCCATTGCAGCCCATTGCAGCCCACTCTTACATGGCAATTTCAGTCAGGGGGGGGGGGTAATTCCTTAAAAGTCCTCCCATTGCAGCCCAACTCTTACATCATTTTACCCCCTCTGAACAAATTACCCCCACACTCTTACATCAATTTACCCCCCATAGACAAATTACCCCCCCCCCCATTCTTACATCAAAATGGGAGGATTTTAGGGAGGACATTTGACCCGGGTATAGTGGCATACTCTTGGTGCATTTTGACAAATGCACTGAAGAGCTATCTGGACAATATTTTTAACAGTTGGACAAACGTTCTTGCTATCAGTACCATGATTTTGTTGGCTTTTGCTGCTTTAGGCAATGTGTTTGTCAACCTGAGTGGCAGTCGAAGTTGATACTCAGGTGTACTTCAATGTCCCCTTTTGATATTGCTGTCTTGCCGTTCTTGTACATACAATATTTGTGCGGTTGTAGTTTTCTGTTTTCAAGTTTTAACATTTTTGCTTTGTCTCGATGAAAAGATGTTTTCAAGTAAAACTCAAGTTTTTAACTTTGTACAAATCTGGCTGCCCTTTTGAACGTCCTCATTGTCTTTGATAGATTGGTAGACTTTTCGCGTTGTCCGCGAACTTCCCAATTCGACAATCAATTGACACTGGAAGGTCGTTGATATATATATCACGAAAATGAGAAGGCCCAGAACACGCTTTCCAAGGGTTTTCCACTTTGAACTTCACAACTGGCAGAGGTGCCTTTTTTGACCACCACACACTTTTGGTGGAGGATGAAAATTTCGATCCAAGCATAACCTCATTCCGTATGGGTCGAATCTCAAAAACAGTGCTTTGCTTGGAGCTTGATCAAATGCCGTTCTAAAATTGCAACACATACAATCAGTTTCGTGTCCTTGATCGGGAAGTTTTATCCCCTCGTTGACGACTTTCAACAACGGAAAGCTTTTAGAAGGAACGTTTTTTCTAAAAAACCGAATTGTTTTTTCCAAAATTAGCTGGTTCACTTTAGAAGTCTCACAATCTCTTCGGCTATCATACTTTCTAACTCATTGATCACAAAACTCGCAAAGCTGACTGGCCAGTTGTTGCCGGGGCCTCTTTCTTTTTTTGCTTTTTTAAAATAGCAGAAATGATTGCCTGCTTCCAGTCATAAGGTAGATCTACATTGCTCAATGAATTCTCGAATAAGATTTTTTGTGGTTTTATTGACATTGCGCTGATTTCAAATAAGACTGCTGGATGAATTTCATCAAATGCCAGCAATTTCGTTTACTTCAAGAGTGCCAGTTTCTCTTCAACCAACTTTTTCAGTATTACAATGTCCCCAATTGATTCCCTGACCACGTTCGATCCAAATTATGTGGTGTCGGTGTAATTCTCGTCGCTGAAAACATCGGCAAAGTGATCACTCCAGATGTTTGCATTGCAATTGTCATCAGTGTTCTTGTCACCAGTGATGTGAGTCATTAATATTCTGCTTCCCATTTTGCCATTTTGGTCCTAGTCTCAATGATGACGTGTCTCAACAACGTTTTTTGTTTTTACTTTCAGTTGAATTTGATGCTCCACTTTGTGTGTGCTCGCCCGTAAGTCTCTTTTGACAGATCTCCTCCACAGGCAGCATATGTGATATTCAGTTTGGGATTTTTTTCATGTTTTTTCTCCACTGTGAATGCTTCTGTGGTAATAATACACCTACCTCACTTTGCAGTGGTACCAGGAACAATCTCGCCTTTTGCGGTTTTTTGTACCTGTCATGGGCACAAAATTTCAATTCGCTGACACCATTTTGGTCTTCGACAATGTCCACAATTGGAAAGTGGGGATGTTCTGACATGTGAGAAGAACGTCCAAAATTTCTACCTGCAATGACGTGCAGTCTCCCTTGTAAAGAAATTTTCTTTTTTGTGGTTGTTCATTGACACATTTTGATTTCATTTTGAAAGTGATCTTATTTTGATCATTTGGGCACTTGGTAGCTCCCATTCAACCTCAAAGAAATGTACTTTGCATGAGGTAAAAAGAAAGTCTAGACAGCTTGGTGAGTTAGACTTTCTTCCCTAGTGGCAAAGCGAACCAGCTGGCAGAGTTATTTTAACTTAACAATCTCCGGAAATGAAAACTCTCTTACCATCGAATCGTGGAAATTATGTCGCATTTAATGTCTGAGAAACTGACGTTCCCAAAATGCACAAGATTTTTGTGTGATGAATCGGTCATCCTCTGAAAAAACAATTCCGAGAATTTTGTCTTCTTTCATGTAGTCGTGCAATGTCGGTAGATGCTGTCAATCAGTATTGACTTGTTGCAGTCGTCTAAAACATGCAGTCGTTAATTGTGCTCTGCAGTCGAAGCGTTTTTCGTTAAAAAAAGTCTGCTGCTGGATTTGTGCAGGTTCAAGATGACCCATGTGACTACAACGTCGAGAGAAAAGTTGCACTTGATTTTCTCGTAGCCATTGGATTCAGCGTCTATATGTTTTTGCGTCCGAGTATAATTCGTATTTTTTTCAGCATTTTTGCTAGGTCGTTGTTTTATCGAGCACATTGCGGACGGTCCTGCCCCCATGCAGGAAAACACCAGCGGAATGAGGTTACTTTTCTCGACGTCAAGTATTCATTGCACATACTTGAGGCACTTCAGCGACACTTGATTTTTGTACGCCTCTACGGAGAATTTTGGGCATCACTTGGCGAGTGGGTTAAAAGTCTATACTTGGATCCCCTCAAATCAATTGCTTTTATGTCTAGTCGCGAGTTTTCATCAGAACTATTAGTTTCGTCAATAAAGGGCACTTTGAACCAACTGAAATGTCATCTCTCACTCTACATCAAGCAAATGTCAAGCATGGTCTTAACAAAGGTGTCTCCGGTCTCGTTATGTCTCAAGTGTGCATACCCATCCTTCGCAGAGTGAAGAGCATGTGATAGGGTGAACTTTTCATCAAATGGACAATAAATGTAAGTTTTTTGGCCTCAATATTATATCTAATGCAGAACTGGACTCAATATTTTGACTTTGTTAGTTTGAATCTGTAACGTTTATTTGAGAGAGCAGTGAGCCAGTTCTGGGCTCCTTTTCCCAAAGCCACTTCTATTACAAGGCGGTGCTTGGTTTGAAAAGTTTCCATAGAATCCTTCTTACGCGATCGAATTTTTTTCCAGCGTGCGGTTAGTTGGTCGCGCGTTATGCGTTTTTGGGAAAGATGAGCATTTGCTCGATCCTTATCTTCATGACGAGCGCATGAGGTCCGCGAAGCGGCGTAATCCGGTTCTTAATCTCTTGAATGCTTGTTGTTAAATGTGCCCTGCCAAGTTAAAAGCAAATACAATCGCCGAGCGGATTGAGACACCGGAGAGTCGAAGAATGACGGTAGGACGTGCGTTTGGATGTTGGCTTCCGCGTTCGAAAAGCTTTCCGTGAGTTTTAATTTGTCCTAGACACAAAATTCAATTTGTTTCGCCTTTTTTGGGGCATGGGTAAGCGTTGGTGGGTTGCGTTTTTAACTTGCCCTATTTTTAAGAAAAATTTTGGCATACTTTTCAGCTGTGGTTACCTTAAAGGTCTCGTAGGTTTTCTCATTGCCTAATGCTGGTCCTAGAATGCGGCAGCCGTCAACAAATTCAACTGTCCTCCATTCTTACAGCCTGAAAGCTTATACCTTTGAAGCCTCTGTTACTATTAATTGGCACTTCGGGGCGTTCATGGTATAACAAAAATAACTACCATGTTCACTGAGTGGTTTGGAGAACAATTGCAAGACCCCTAAAGGTATCTCTGAACAGCCGTAGTATGTGTACCTTTTTTGTGACACGAGCGTGGTCTGTCTTGTGCGTGGTCAGGTTTTGTTTTGTGCCCTCTCTGGACTGCAGTGTATTAGCTGATATGTGTAAATCGAATGGGGGTGAATATGAGCTGTGAACAACAAAACTCAAGGCGGGGCAAATATTTTTAACTGCAGACGCACCGTTGAGGCAGTTGAAGTTCTTTTTCGGGTCTATTAGGAGTACAGCTTCACTTTCAGTCCTTTAAAACTGCGAACGCTGAGATAAAAATGCGTGTTCGATCCCGGCCCAGACAAAAATTTGTATTGCCAAAAGAGTGGAGACGATTTTTCACTGGTTTCAGAGATGCTTCAGGAAACATAGCAAAGACGGTACCCAAAAATTGCTATTCCTCTGGAAACTGAAAAGGTATCTGTAAAAATCTTTTGAAGCTCACAATGCATGCAGACCATCTCCTCTAAACAGAAACCCAGTGTTCGACATTTTGGCGTAGGAAAAGTTCTTCGTGGCATCATAGGCAAATGTATCATCAGGCGTTCAAAAAAAAAGCGTCGGCCTTTTTTCAAACGCTTGATGATGCATTTGCCTATGATGCCACGAAAAACTTTTCCCACGCCTAAAAGTCGAACACCGGGTTTCTGTTAAGAGGGAATGTACTGCATGCATTGTGAGCTTCAAAAGTTTTTACGGATACTTGTTCAGTTTACAGACGAATAGCAATTTTAGCTACCGTCTTTGCTATGGTTCCTGAAACTTCTCTGAATCAAGTGAAAATTCGTCTCCACTCCTTTGCGTCTAAACTGGACGGTCCGTGGCTGCCTTGAGTTTTCAAGGCTGCCATTTTAACTGTTGGGTAGGCCAGTGTTGTTTTAAAGATTGCGGGGTATAATGGGATTGACTTAAATGTGTTTTTGTCAACTATCGAATCGAGATTATATTGGGAAGAAAGAGGGTGTTTCTGTTTGAGCAATTCTTATACCGTTAATTTTATCGTTTAGTCATAACATTGCGGATAATAGCTCACCGGTAGGACTTTTGATGGAATTTGAAATTTTAGCCTTTGGCATGGATATGTTGAAAAGTTTCACTTCAGTAATTTTTCTATTTTATGGGCTCCTACTTAAATTACACTGCTGAGCTCTACCATCCAAAAGAAGCCAGTCGAGGCGTCCTTGGCGCAGAACTTTCAGGCGTTGAGCAAAAGTCTCGCTGACTGACTTGTCGTTGGTTGATTTTACGCAGGAGAGAATCACGTGGGGGAAGATAGCGGCAATATTCAGTGAAAATTATCCATAGGTGTCCCTATCTACAAACTGTTT
Organism: Convolutriloba macropyga; assembly: GCF_964194025.1. Classification (NCBI taxonomy): domain Eukaryota; kingdom Metazoa; phylum Xenacoelomorpha; order Acoela; family Convolutidae; genus Convolutriloba; species Convolutriloba macropyga. The sequence continues at coordinate 23,744,598 of NC_134470.1, forward strand.
CAGAATTTCATCAAAGCATTCAACGAACTTTTGCCTGCTTTGTTTTCGAACAGCGTTATGAAGTTTGTCCGCCAGTGGCATTTTTTAAAAATTTTTGTCAATCTTATTGGCATTTCACGTAATTGTATGCCAAAAACTTTCGTAGAATATCCTGGTTTTGCTGCATTTTGGGGTGCCGTTGTGACTTTGGTCCAACACTGTAAGCTTCAGCAACAACTTGTGTTTTTTGAAGGAAAAGACAGTGTATGGTCTTTGTATTTGGTATGGGGTTCAGTGGGTTGCCTTGGATATGTTGAAAAGTTTCATTTCAGTAAAGACAGATGAGCTCTACCTTCCAAAAGAAGCTGCTTAGGCGTCCTTGGCACAGAACTTGCAGGCGAAGGGCAAAACTCTTGGTGAATGACTTGTTGTTGGTCGATTTTACGCAAAAGAGAATCACGTGGGGGAAGATAGCGGCAATATTCAGTGAAAATTCTTCATAGATGCCCCTTTCTACAAACTGTTTCAGAATTTCATCAAAGCATTCAACGAATTTTTGCCTGCTTTGTTTTCGATCACCGTTTTGAAGTTTGCCCGCCAGTGGCATTTTTTTTGAATTTCTATCAACTTTATTGACATTTCCCATAAGTGTATACCCAAAGGTTTTTTTGAATTTCCTTGTTTTGCTGCATTTTGGGGTGCCGTTGGGACTTTGGGTCCAACACTGTAAGCTTCAGCAACAACTTGTGTTTTTGGCGGTAAAGACAGTGTATTGTCTTGGTTTTTGGTATGGGTTCAGTGCGTGGGGAAGTAATTGGGTTGCGATCACCAGGTACTCTTTTTGAAGTACATCTTGGACACTGAAAAACAAGACAAGGCTGTCATTTGAGCGTTTGAAACCATTGCCGCTTACATGAAACCAATTGCGTTCTTTAGAAGGGCTTTACAAAGACGGCATTAGTTTTGACCATGAAAATGACTGAGAAAAGGTTCATATCAATGGTCGTGGGAATTTGGGGGGAGAGGAAATGGAACTTAGTTTCCTTGAAGTTTATCATCCCAAAATGGGAGTATGGACAAAAAAGGACGCCCAACTTTATCAGATAACGGCTAAATGGTAACGCAATTGCTTAGTGAAAGGAAGGTAAGAATCAATATATATTTACATTGAGTTTCAATATATTTAGAATAATAACAAACAATAAAAAAAAGATTAGGGATTTGTTTGTAAGCCGCTCATGACAATCCAACGGACGAGAAGTGATCACAAAATATAAGATATCACTGCTTCGTTTATAATTTTATAGACAAGGCACTATAACTCTTTAGAGCTGCCTCATGAAAATTGACTTTCTAAATAAACTGAGACATCAATGCATAGTATATAGTTTATAAGACAAGGCAGTATCACTCTTTAGAGCTGCGTCATGAGAATTGGATTTCTATATAAACTCTTTTTTAAAGAGTCTAGTCTCCCCTCCTGCACTATGGAACTGTTTGGACTATCAATATCAGTTGGCCGTTTGGGACCACGGCACCCTCTCATGCATATTTAGTGATTTCACCTGTAAAACCTGTCGAATTACAAACCGCCTAGAACATTTAATAAACGTAAGAGAACCAAATGGACTGAAAACTGATTTTTACGTACAAAGTGGAACTTTTTCCGAGAAGAAGCTTCCTGGGCAAATTAGTTGCAATTGGCAATTGTTCTACGGTTGTCATAACTGTTTTGGACATTGTTTTAATTTTAGGTATAACAAAAATTTAGGTATATTTTAGGTATATTTGTTTTATTTTAGGTATAACAAAAATAACTACCATGTTCACTGAGTTGTTTGGAGAACAATTGCAAGACCCCTAAAGGTATCACTGCACAGCCGTAGTATGTGTACCTTTTTTGTGACACGAGCGTGGTCTGTCTTGTGCGTGGTCACGTTTTGTTTTGTGCCCTCTCTGGACTGCAGTGTATTAGCTGATATGTGTAAATCGAATGGGGGTGAATATGAGCTGTGAACAACAAAACTCAAGGCGGGGCAAATATTTTTAACTGCAGACGCACCGTTGAGGCAGTTGAAGTTCTTTTTCGGGTCTATTAGGAGTACAGCTTCACTTTCAGTCCTTTAAAACTGCGAACGCTGAGATGAAAATGCGTGTTCGATCCCGGCCTAGACAAAAATTTGTATTGCCAAAAGAGTGGAGACGATTTTTCACTGGTTTCAGAGATGCTTCAGGAAACATAGCAAAGACGGTACCCAAAAATTGCTATTCGTCTGGAAACTGAAAAGTTATCTGTAAAAATCTTTTGAAGCTCACAATGCATGCAGACCATCTCCTCTAAACAGAAACCCAGTGTTCGACATTTTGGCGTAGGAAAAGTTCTTCGTGGCATCATAGGCAAATGTATCATCAGGCGTTCAAAAAAAAGCGTCGGCCTTTTTTCAAACGCTTGATGATGCATTTGCCTATGATGCCACGAAAAACTTTTCCCACGCCTAAAAGTCGAACACCGGGTTTCTGTTAAGAGGGAATGTACTGCATGCATTGTGAGCTTCAAAAGTTTTTACGGATACTTGTTCAGTTTACAGACGAATAGCAATTTTAGCTACCGTCTTTGCTATGGTTCCTGAAACTTCTCTGAATCAAGTGAAAATTCGTCTCCACTCTTTTGCGTCTAAACTGGACGGTCCGTGGCTGCCTTGAGTTTTCAAGGCTGCCATTTTAACTGTTGGGTAGGCCAGTGTTGTTTTAAAGATTGCGGGGTATAATGGGATTGACTTAAATGTGTTTTTGTCAACTATCGAATCGAGATTATATTGGGAAGAAAGAGGGTGTTTCTGTTTGAGCAATTCTTATACCGTTAATTTTATCGTTTAGTCATAACATTGCGGATAATAGCTCACCGGTAGGACTTTTGATGGAATTTGAAATTTTAGCCTTTGGCATGGATATGTTGAATAGTTTCACTTCAGTAATTTTTCTATTTTATGGGCTCCTACTTAAATTACACTGCTGAGCTCTACCATCCAAAAGAAGCCAGTCGAGGCGTCCTTGGCGCAGAACTTTCAGGCGTTGAGCAAAAGTCTCGCTGACTGACTTGTCGTTGGTTGATTTTACGCAAGAGAGAATCACGTGGGGGAAGATAGCGGCAATATTCAGTGAAAATTATCCATAGGTGTCCCTATCTACAAACTGTTTCAGAATTTCATCAAAGCATTCAACGAACTTTTGCCTGCTTTGTTTTCGAACAGCGTTATGAAGTTTGCCCGCCAGTGGCATTTTTTAAAAATTTTTGTCAATCTTATTGGCATTTCCCGTAATTGTATGCCAAAAACTTTCGTAGAATATCCTGGTTTTGCTGCATTTTGGGGTGCCGTTGTGACTTTGGGTCCAACACTGTAAGCTTCAGCAACAACTTGTGTTTTTTGAAGGAAAAGACAGTGTATGGTCTTTGTATTTGGTATGGGGTTCAGTGGGTTGCCTTGGATATGTTGAAAAGTTTCATTTCAGTAAAGACAGATGAGCTCTACCTTCCAAAAGAAGCTGGCTTAGGCGTCCTTGGCACAGAACTTGCAGGCGAAGGGCAAAACTCTTGGTGACTGACTTGTTGTTGGTCGATTTTACGCAAGAGAGAATCACGTGGGGGAAGATAAGGCAATATTCAGTGAAAATTCTCCATAGATGCCCCTTTCTACAAACTGTTTCAGAATTTCATCAAAGCATTCAACGAATTTTTGCCTGCTTTGTTTTCTATCACCAAGTTGAAGTTTGCCCGCCAGTGACATTTTTTTTGAATTTCTATCAACTTTATTGACATTTCCAATAAGTGTATACCCAAAGGTTTTTTTGAATTTCCTTGTTTTGCTGCATTTTGGGGTGCCGTTGGGACTTTGGGTCCAACATTGTAAGCTTCAGCAACAACTTGTGTTTTTGGCGGTAAAGACAGTGTATTGTCTTGGTTTTTGGTATGGGTTCAGTGCGTGGGGAAGTAATTGGGTTGCGATCACCAGGTACTCTTTTTGAAGTACATCTTGGACACTGAAAAACAAGACAAGGCTGTCATTTGAGCGTTTGAAACCATTGCCGCTTACATGAAACCAATTGCGTTCTTTAGAAGGGGTTTACAAAGACGGCATTAGTTTTGACCATGAAAATGACTGAGAAAGGTTCATATCAATGGTCGTGGGAATTTGGGGGGAGAGGAAATGGAACTTAGTTTCCTTGAAGTTTATCATCCCAAAATGGGAGTATGGACAAAAAAGGACGCCCAACGTTATCAGATAACGGCTAAATGGTAACGCAATTGCTTAGTGAAAGGAAGTTAAGAATCAATATATATTTACATTGAGTTTCAAAATATTTAGAATAATAACAAAAAATAAAAAAGGATTAGGGATTTGTTTGTAAGCCGCTCATGACAATCCAATGGACGAGTAGTGATCCCAAAATATAAGATATCACTGCTTCGTTTATAATTTTATAGACAAGGCACTATAACTCTTTAGAGCCGCGTCATGAAAATTGACTTTCTAAATAAACTGAGACATCAATGCATAGTATATAGTTTATAAGACAAGGCAGTATCACTCTTTAGAGCTGCGTCGTGAGAATTGGATTTCTATATAAACTATTTTTTAAAGAGTATAGTCTCCCCTCCTGCACTATTGAACTGTTTGGACTATCAATATCAGTTGGCCGTTTGGGACCACGGCACCCTCTCATGTTTATTTAGTGATTTCACCTGTAAAGCCTGTCGAATTACAAACCGCCTAGAACATTTAATAAACGTAAGAGAACCAAATGGACTGAAAAGTGATTTTTACGTACAAAGTGGAACTTTTTCCGAGAAGAAGCTTCCTGGGCAAATTAGTTGCAATTGGCAATTGTTCTACGGTTGTCATAACTGTTTTGGACATTGTTTTATTTTGAAGACTGGGACTTTAGTCCATTTATCACAGCTGTAAATGCCCAACAACAACAACTAAACAATAGCGCTTCGCAGGAGAGCAAAACTTATTCTTTTGCGTATGTACAGTATTGCGTTGGATCCGTATGCTATTGTTCGAGCGTGTGAATGTTCTCTGTGTGGTTTTTGACGCAGATGGACCCGCTCCTCATCTTGATGATAAAAAAATGGCCTTTTGACGTCGATTATCTTTTGGTATATATAGGAATCCGGTATGCTTCTTGGGCAACTCTTAGGTTAGACAGCTTGTTATTCTATTGTTTTATGGCGTAACCAATATTTAGTCAGTGGCATTCGTGCTGTTTCCTAGAACTTTTTTCTGGCTGATCTTAATTTAAAAACGTAGTAGTAGTAGATAGGCTATAGGAAGAGACCAGGGTTGAAATTCACCCTTGAATTTCGAACCGACGCAGTTTTCTTGGCAGGTTTACAGGAGCCTCAGAGACAAAGAAGTCGCCAGGTGCAGGGTTCCATCTCGTAGCTCCTATTGAAGAATTCGTGATACATCAATTTTTGTAGTTATAACGATAGTATTTTGATTTAATATCGAAGGTTCTCACCCATTTTGCAGTTAATCAGTTTGGTTTTATCTTATTTAGGGGGTTACAATTCAAGATCTGCGTTTCGGAGTAAAATTTGAGAAACAAATTCCGGTAAGTCCATTGAATAGTCGTTTTGTTGAGGATAGTTTTTCAGAAGTTTCAATCTTCGGAAAAAAAGTTCGTTCGTTTTCATCTAATTGCAGTTGTGATAAGTGGAGTTAGCCTCCGATGCTTTATAGAGTAGTTTCAATGATTGCTTCAATTTCTGTTGAATTTTCTGGGTCAAAATCTCTTTTAATGAAAATCAACATTAACAGACTATGCATTTCAACATTGAGTATCAATATATTTAGACTAATATTAAGAAAAAAATAAAAGATTGGGGATGTAGTTGTAAAACGCACAGGACAATCCAATGGACAAGTAGTGGTACCCAAACATGAAGCATCACTGCATCGTATAGTTTTAAAAGCAAGGCGCTATAACTCTTGAGAGCTGCGTCATAGTACCTGATTTTCTAATTAAACTGCGACATCACTGCAACGTATACAATTTATAAGATAAGGCAGTATAACTCTTCAGAGCTGCGTCACGAGAATTGAGTTTCTCTGTAAACTAACTCTTTATGATTCTAGTTTCCCCTCCCGCTCTTTGGCTTTGCTTGAACTATCAATGTCAGTTGGCCGTTTGGAACCACGGGAAACTCTGAGGCATATTTAGAGAATTCACCTTTAAAACCCGTTGAACTGCAAACCGCCTAGAAAATTTAATAAATAGAACCAGTTGGATTGAAACCAGAATTTTACGTGAAATGTAAATTTTTTCGACAAGAAAGTTTCTGAGCGGAGTATTTGCACATGGCATTTGTTCTGCGATTGTCAAAACTGTATTGGACATTATTTTATTTTGAAGACTGGGACTTTAGTCCTTTTATCACAGCTGTAAAGGCCCAACAACAACAACAATATGATTGCGTTTTGCAGGAGAACGAAAATTTTCTCGTGCGTATGTATGGCATTGCGTCGGACCCGTATGCTATTGTTAGTGCGTATGAATGTTCTCTGTATGGTTTTTGACGCAGACCGAACCGCTCCTCCTCTAAATTATAAGAGGGTGACCTTTGCGGCTTCGATTATCCTTTGATATCTATAGGAATTTGGTTTGCTTCTTGGGCAACTCTTAGGTTAGACACTTTGGTATTCTATTGTTTCAAGGAGTAACCAATTTTTAATCAGTGACAATTGTGCTGTTTCCTTGAAATTAATTCTGATCTTATTGTAATAAATTAGTAGTAGTAGATAGGCTTTAGTATTAGTAGTAGTAGTAGTAGTAGTAGTAGTAGTAGTAGTAGTAGTAGTAGTAGTAGTAGTAGTAGTAGTAGTAGTAGTAGTAGTAAAAGACTCAATTCTAAAACAGGAGGGAAGAGATCATTTAGTCCAGGCATCAAGAGAAATTAAGAGCGACAATTTTTACAAAAACGTTTTACAAAATAAAAACAAGAGAGATCAATGTTAAAATGAGTAAGTTTTTCAACTAGAAAAATATGTACTTTAGCACGAAATATGCCCAACGGCATATCGATTTTAATAATTTTTAGCTTTAGCATTTCATTTTCACATCTTGTGGCCCTGACAAAAAAGTTATCTTCAGACGAAAACTTCTGCGTTTTAGGCACTCTAAACAGTCCGAGAGTCGATAACCTTTTGTAGAAAAAACTGTTTTGTTTTCACTCTCAAACTTAGCTTGTTTATTGATCATTTTCTAAAGCAGCACCATGTCTGACTGAAAATTCTGGTAGTAAACTGGTAAAAAAGAAAGTCTCTGAAGAGCAGAAGCATAATCGCGATCAGAAATAATCCATCTGAAAACTCTTGATTGAAATTTCTCCAGCTTGCGCATATTAGTTATGGAAGGCTGCCGTACAAAACAACCGTAAAAATTGATGGAGAGGACGAAGTTTTGATACAATAAAAGTTTCCTCCTTGCTGAGATCGTGAAAGGCAAGTTTCGCTTTATGAAAAAGAAAATCTTTTTGCATTTAGCTAATTTTGTATCAGTGTAACGCTGCCATTTCAAATTACTCAATATGGTGTAGCCAAGTTCTTCAATATAGTCAATATAGTCCAGTGTTGTCTCACCAAGTTATAATACTTGCGAACAGTTAAAATTGAAAGGTGAAATTTTACATTTAGACGGATGAAATCTCAAGAAATTTAAAACTGACCACTGCTGTAAGGCGTTAAGGTCTTGTTGTATAAGCTGTGACTCGCAGCTTGTGAAAATTTTCCAATCATCAGCGTACAGAAAATAGGATCCATGTGAGATTACATTTGGCATATCATTGATCAATAACAGAAAAAGAAATGGTCCAAGGACGCTGCCTTGTGGTACACCAGATCTCACATTCCAGAAAGGAGAGCAAGTGTCATTCACTTTGACGCACTGTAAATGATTAGAAAGATAAGACTCAAACAGCACCATGAAACCAGGACGGGAGCTAAGAACTTGAAGTTTCGACAGCAATAAGTGATGAGGAACAGTGTCAAAGGCCTTCCTGATGTCAAAATAAACTGAAAGTACAGGAGAGCTATTGTCTTGAGATTTATAAACAATATGTAAGTAATCAATCATTTGAGCTAAAATGCCTTATTTCAGGAATCCGTGTTGCTGTTTGCAAATTAAAAACTCCACCTTTCGATAAACAATATCTAACAAAATACGTTCGAATACCAACGAAAATTTACATAAAAAACTTATTGGACGATAGTTTTCAACCAAGTTCAGTTGTCCCCTTTTATGTAAGGGCGCATTATACGATATCTTCCATAAAGAAGGTCAGGTGCAATTTTTGGTAACCCAGTAAAAAATGTTGTTGAACTGCTGGAGATAAAATAGTCGCACACTCACGAAGAACGAATGAAGGAATATTATCAGCACCCGTAGAGCTCGAATCATCACAGCGCAATAATAAGGTTCTTATCTCTGTTTCTAAAAACGTTACGTTGTCTATACATAACTTTGGCAAAAATTCATAGGATGCTGGCACATCATTTTGAATTTTGGGAGAAAAAAAGGAACCAAAGAAATTATTAAAACCATTTGGGATCTCAGAGCTAGAGGACAGAGACACTCCGATATCAGACATAACAAAAGGTAAAAACTTACTGAAGCCAAGTGTTCTCAGCAGTCTAAAGCAGTGAGAAAAACATGAAAAGTTGAATTTCTCAACGAAAGTTTGCTTGTCCAATATAATCAACTCGTTAACAGATTTATTAACTTCTCTTTGTTTTAGTGAGAGCAATAGTGTCCAGTTTTTTGTAAGCTTACGAAGGTTAGTCTTTTTTAATTCGAGAAATGCATTGTATGCGAGGAGAAAAATTTTGGCGCATTACATCGCTTAGCTCTTTTCATTTTAACACACTGACTAAAGCTTTCTTGCAGATAAAAATACCAGTGCTCAGGATAGTCCAAAGTCTTGCTATCGTTGAAACTTAGAAATTTGAAAAATTCAGAAAGATAACAGTTGAAAGCTTGCGCATTGAATGACGAGCTTGAAAAACTTGATTTAAATTGAGCATCAATCAGATCGAAGTCATACAAAGAGAAGATCGGGTAATGATCGGAAAAAGTTTGGTTCCAATAGATACAAGTAATCGATCCACATTAGACAAGATAAGATCCAACGCGTTGTGACCCTTGTGAATGGGACCGCTAACAAATTGATTCCAATTAGGTTCGTCAAGTAAATCTCTAAAAACATAACTTCCTCTGAGTTAATCGATGTAAGTGTTTTCCAATTGATTCCGGGAAGATTAAAATCACCGAGCACATAAATATTAACAGTTGTCGTAGGCGAATAGTTGCTGGCTAAACATTTGATTTTCGCTATATATTCTTTTAGGCAATCAGTGAGCATTTCGATGTTGAAGTGAAATGATGATTCGACTGGGGGTTTGTATATCAATATGAAAAACGACGGTATGCTATCTAGGAGACCACACGCAATAGAGAAAGATATTATGGTAATTTAACATCAATTATTTGTGTTTGGATACAATTAGAAGCAGCAATGGGAACACCTCCTTCTCCAATTTGCTGCAATCGGAACGGGTTGCAACGTAGAAATGAGATTCAAGTAATACTTCTGAATCAGAAATGCTTTCAAAGAGATATGTTTCAGTAAAATATATTAAAGAAATTGATGCTGTTGTCATTATTCTAACCAATTCTTGGCGTTTAGGAAAGCTGCAAATTGAATGACAATTGCGACGTAAGCAGTTGGCTAGCGTTAGTCAATTACTGCTCATTTTGACTTCACGCCCTTGATAATAAAGTTTCAAATTCTTTATCCGAAAGTCTTCTTTATTTTTTCCTTCCTGATAAATCATATGGAAGCGTTTCCCGAGGACATTTTTCTCCTTCTGTCTGTTACTGGATGTCAGAAACTTCTTTAAGTACACAGGTTTTACAAAATTTTGCAGGTAGTGACTTCTAACAAAGCAATTCTGAAGGAAAAGGGGATTGGAAGTTGTGATAAGTTTAGGACGGCAGTTTGGTTTCTGTTTGTACGGGGGATTGACTTTTGGCCAAGTCTTCCGACACCTGTCACATTGCCGTCGCAAGCTAACCCCATATGCGATATTATGTTTTTGACTTCCATCGAGTCCTTCACGATTTGCTTCAAATACTGGGTCTTCAGATTCAGTAACACCGTTTATAATAAACTGCAGATCAGGATTTTTGTTCTGATTAATTGACCGACCTGAACTAATGTCAGCTTTTAGTTCGTGCTCTTTCTACTACGGAAGTAGACACTGACTTCCAAAAACTGCTGCTTGTTACCTCTTCTTGGCATATGGTGAATTGATCCTTGATAGTTGGTGAGTTCTTCTATTTTGATTTGAGGTTTTTTTTGGTCTTTTTCGTAATGATATTCTTTATGACTAGCGATGATTGAGCATTATCTGTCGCCTGCAATATGTCATTGCTTGCTTTGAGCATTGCTCTGGTGACAAGAAAGCCGATTCTTCGTTTGAGACAATTATTGGCTCTAGTTCTTTCTTTTTTCAGTTTTTCGATTTTATCCGGAATCTTCGTTTGCGACATTTTTTCCTCGATTTTTTTTTTCATTTTCAGGTCACTTGTGACCTGTTCATTTTCTTATTTGATTTTCGGCTTGTTCACACTCTTGCATCTTTCGAAGTCGTTTTTTCTCCACAGGCTGCTTAGTACCACTCTGTGATCTGTGTCGACTCCAAAAACGTTGTAGTTTCTTGAATTCCTCATCAAATACTTCCTTGAAGCTCTTAAAAGAATAAAATCAATTTGATTATATACTTTAATCCTCGGATGGATCCTTCCCATGTGGTGATGTGGCAGGCCTGATGTTTGAAAAAGGTATTTGATGCCACAAGGTTGTTCTCGCACAGAAATTTTTGCAAGAATTTGCCATTTGTATTTCTGGAACCTCTTGCGTGTGCACCTATACCAAATTAGAGCTTGGTCTGTTTGCCCCATTTCGCATTGAAATCTCCTGTTATTATTAGGTCGAGCCCTTTGAATTGACTTAGGGCTGTCTGGAGATCTCTATAATATTTTACAGCTGCTTCTTCATCTTGGTTGACTATGCCCATGTGCGGGGCGTAGGTGTTCAGGATCACCAGACTGTTTTTATTGATCTTCTCCTGTTATAAGAGTTTGGTGTCATCTTCGGCCGTTTTCATATTGCAGGTTTTCTTCTTTTCTACAATTAGATAAGATATTCTGTCGTTGATCTGTTGGTTTTGCAGGCTCTTTAAATTTTTTCCGACTGCGAATCCTAGACCATGTTGGGCACATTTTCTGTCGAGAGACAAGAATTTATAATCTCTTTCTTCGAATTCCTCCGCCCGGCATTTGGTGCCTTGGAGTCCACAGATATCCACATCTTTGTTTGCGAGCGATTCGGCTATTTCTTCATTTTTGGGCTGTAATCCTCGAATATGCCACGATCCGATCACGAAAGTTTGTTTTAGATTTGAATTTTTGTTGATAATTCGATGAATATCTCTGATAATTTGAACGGCCATCACACCGCTCATCACACCTAACAGAACTGAGAAATAACCGAGCAACAGGACCAGACTCGATTCGAGGAGGAGACTTGAAGCAGGAATCAGTTGAGAAACTGACCCGAGACTTCAACACTTTAATCCTGAACTCAGACGAATCGCTCACAAAAGGATATCTGCTTCCCATCGAGAAACCAGGCAAGGACGCGACAAAACTTAAAAGTCATCGCCAGTTATCCTTCTCTCTGCATACAGAAAACTGTTGTCTCTAATTATTTTAGAACGAATAAAAGATCAAATAGAAGGCTCACTATCACAAACCCAGTTTGCCTACAGAACTAATAGATCCACTGGAGACATAGTCCTATCCCACAAGTACATGATGGCTGGGACCATCTCTAAATGTTTCGACAAGTACTGTGTAGTAATTGACATGTCAAAAGCCTTCGACAATGTCAACAGGAACAAATTCATAGACATTCTGAGATCTAGAAAAATACCAGAAGAAAACATCACTAATAAAGAAACTACTCACAAATACCACTCTCGAGGTGAAAGTAGGGAAGAAGCTTGGAGAAAAACTTCAAACCAACAAAGACGTTCTTCAAGGGGACGGGTTATCACCCGGCCTATTTACAGTCTATTAGACGAAGCACTCAGAGAATCAGATGAAATTCTCCATGCTAATTGTCATGACTACCACCGAAATGAAACAGCAACTCCTCAACACGGTCATGATTACTGCAAAATCAAGTCACCAGAAATTCCATGGCATCTAGAATATGCAGACGATGTGGACTTTTTTTGCAATTCGGAAGATGGAGTCAAAACAGTTTTTGAAGTAGCCACAAAAGTACTCCGGAGATACAACTTGCTAGTGAACGATTCCAAAAAGGAAGTTTTCAGATATCACAAAGACTCAGATCTTCGAAAAAAACTAGGAACTATCCTAGATGAAAAAGCGGAAATTAACCGTAGAAAACATCTGCCTCAATTAGCAATGATTAAGTACCAAAAAATCTGGAAAAACAAATTCATCAATGTTCGGACAAAAACTAAAATATATAAAGTCTACGTCAGATCCATCCTCATTTACAATTGTTCGACATGGACAGTCAACGAGACAATCAACAAACTTAGATTCCTTCCATCGCAGACAGCTACGCCAATGTCTAGACGTTCGATACCCGAAAGCAATAAAAAATGATCATTTATACGATTTAATTAAAGAGTTTCCCATTTCAGAGCACATTCGAGCCAGAAGACCCACCCATCTTGGACATATCCTGAGAAGAGATCACCCAGTTAAAGACATTCTGCAACACATCAAAAGACTACCACCAGTAGGAAGAGCGAAGGCGAGTCTTCTGAAGACGTACGAAAAAGATTTGGGCACAGACAACTTCCACACCTGGATCACGAGGGCTTTGGCAAAGAGATTATAATAATAATCCTCGTTGCAAAACTGAACTGAACTAATGTCAGCGTAGGATGGTAAGGTTTCATTAACGGCTTTCTTGACGTCATCGTATAAATGACCAGTAATAAACTCTTTAGGTTTTAATTTTGCAATTGATTATGTAAACTTTTTACTTAAAGAATCAAATAAGCCCTTCAACTTAGCTTCGGTTTTTGAAGAAGTGAAGATTTTGTCATTCTGCTCGACACACGAGTCACAAAGCCACATACAGTTGCGTTTAGCTCCAAGCCATTTAACTTCTTCCTCGGAGAGGTGAGCACAGGTACCATGAAACCAAAGTTGACAACATTCGCACCCATTCATATGAAACTATTTAATGACGAGACCAGGGGTGAAATTCACCCTTCAGTTTTCAGCTGGCACAATTTTCTTGGCGGGGCTACAGGAGCCACAGTCGTTTTGTTGAAGATAGTTTTACAGCAGTTTCGTTCTTCGAAAAAAATGTTCGTTCGTTTTCATTTAATCGAAGTTGTGATAACTGGAGTTCGCCTCGGATGCTTTGTCGAGTAGTTTCACTGATTGCTTCAATTTCTGTTGAATTTTCTGGGTCAATATCTCTTTTAATGGTTATCAACATTAACAGACTATGCATTTCAACAGGTGCTAGGAAAATTGGCCGACAGGGCGTTAAGCCGACAAGGAAAAAATCAGAAATTTAGCCGACAGTTGTTTCATAATTGGTAATAAAAGTCCATAATTGGTCCATAAACCAGTAGTTCGATTGTGATAGATTCATATCAAGTCACACGGGCCGCTGAGGCATGGCCATGGCCCGCGAGGCATGGTCAGATGCGGTAAATTACGGTCCGACCACGGATAGACCTTCGTTACACTAGTTGTTGAAAAAACTGCGGTATATTTGTCCGCTTAAGAAATAATGGGATCTTTTCCGTTTGTGCCCCCGCCCCCCCAGTATGTTATGCTCCCCCCAGTGACAGAGCACGTGTCATTACATAGTAAATCATTATGTAAAAATATTGCACGTGCGTCTGGGGGTTGCAAATAATATGCACCCACTAAGCTGGGGGGGGGGGGGGGGGGCACAAACGGAAAAGATCCAAATAATGTTTTAAATTGGCCAATCACAGCTTTAGAATAAGTTTTATTGCTCATTTTACTTAAATTGTAGGTTAAATTTCTCAATTTTTGGTTGTCGGCTTAACGCCCTATCGGCCAATACGGCGGCCACCATTTCAACATATAAGATGTGCAATGCTTAAATATAGGATGTGTAATGCTATTAACCGATTTCGATAGTCTAATTGCGAACTTAATATACATGGGAGTTGACCTGCTACCTCCAGGTGAATGAGTACCCTTTTATGGGACGGGTTTTTAATTGTTGAAAAAAAATTCGTTTTTTAATTCATTTCCTATATTATTTGTGAGTCTTCTCTTTACTGTAATTATCACTTCGTCCTGATGAAAACTGTCGATGAAATCGGCGTGTCTTCTAATTTTTGCTTCGACTAATACCCCTAGCCTCGGCCTAACAGAGTCTAGAGATGTATCTTGTCTCAGTATTTATGAAATTAGTTGAGTTTTGGGTTGTTTCCCATTATCTTTCCCATTCGTCCTGCTCAGTCGAGCGCTTGTGTATATCAGGTTATAGAGTGATTGATTTAGAATGGTTGATATTATTTCAGCTCAAATGCAAATGAGGTTTAAAAGGTCATGACTACTGTCATTGAAGCGGCAGATAGCACAACCGGGGATGATCAGGATACCCAGTCGCGCCTTTCAAAACATTCACTGGGTCATGTACCTGCTAAAAGTTCGGTTGTGGAGCTTAACATTTTTCCCGATGAAGAGGAGGGCGAGTTGATGTCAGATGAAGGACAATGCTTCGATGCCGATGAAATTCATCAAACTCGAAAAAGGAAACATCGCAGATTTGCATCCAGTCGCTTAGGTGAGAAGTCCGAAAACAGATCACTCTCATCTGCAAATATGCATTCGCGTCTTGGAAGTCGGCGTGCTTGTGTCACTACTGAGATCAGCGTTCCCCCAATTAAGCACCGGTTGGGTAAAACCGGGCCAATGGACATTGAATACATTCCCAGTCTCGAGTCCGTGGCACCGCGTTACGATCCAACCGTGCACTCCACCCGATCAATTGGAGTGGTACCTAAACCACCTCCTTTTCCAAAACCTAAGACTGCTTTACTAGAAAGAATGAAATTTCCTCAAGACACTCGCGAAAATGATCTTCAGAGACCTCCCGGAGAGTCGTCAAGATATTCAGGAGGAACGAAATTCAATGGCAGCGCTGTGAATGAAATAGGGTTATCAAGAAAGCAATTCTATGAGTCACACAAGAGTAACCGTAGTACTGACTTTGGCGCTCGAGAAGCGAGGCAAATTCATTCTGTTAAAGTTGTAAATAAGATAGATTATATGAATGACCGTGTCATAAGCATTTCAGTTCCTGTAAATGGGGCTCGAAATGATTCGTTGAAAAGTAGATTAGGCAGAACATCTATGACTACTAGTACGGGGAATGTTGGTGGTATCAATACTGCCAAAAAAGATGTTTCATGGAAAGAGCTGTCAGATTCATGCGATGAGCACACTGTTGATCCCAGTACAATCAAAAGAAAAAAACTCAAGAAGAAAAGAAAAGATACCGCTGATAGCGGAAGAAACGAAAGTAAACACGTAGAATCTAGAAAGCGATCCTTTCCAATACGATCGGCAGTTGTTCTCTCAGATTCCACCAATCGATTGAGCTCAACATCGAAAGAAAAGTCACCAAATGCTACGCGACCGGAGAAGTGTAAACGTAGCGAAAAACCTGATGTCGTTAATAAAGGCAAGCTTAAAGTCACTGATCCCGTCAATAAAAGCTCTGAAGACACTACCGCTTGTAAAGAAGCGGTAGAATCCGACTTTATTTTAAAGACACCGATCACTGAACCTGAACCATCTTTGTCTGCAACAATTGTTGTCAAATGCGAGCCAGTGAGTGCATCAGAAAAGGAGGAAGTAGAAACGGAATTGAAATTAGCCAATAAGACGATCGATGAAGATAAAAACAAGGTAGATGAGACTGTGGTACCTCTGGAGGATCAGTTAGCTTTGAAGTCACCGGATATAAAATCCAGTGTTCCTGTGCTAAGTGAGAATCAGGTCAATTCGCAAGATAACGAGTCGGACTCCTCTAGTTCTTCGAGCAGTACCAGCAAGAGCTCAAGCTCTTCTGGTGATAGAAGCAGTAGTAGCAGCAGTGTTGGTAGTAATAGCCGTCGACGTCGTTCCAGCAGTAGCAGTTCGAGCAATCATAGTAATCAAGACTTGCGATCCCTCCCATTGGAATCGTCGTCTGCATCTGCAATAGCCTCACAAGTGAAGATTGGTCTAACATGCACAGTCCCAAGGAAGAGGCGACAACTGTCAACTGTCATTAATCCATGTGCCAGTGACAGTAGCGACAGCAGTGACAATGAGTGGGGGGAGGATAGCAAGGCGAGGAATGCGGCACGAATACCTCTTGAGCCACGTTGTATATCGTCTGCCAAATACAAAGCATCAATTGTCAATCAGCAACAACTACAACAGCAGCAGCAACTGCAGAAAAAAGAACAGAGTTCTGCAAGTACTACTTTGGGTGAAGAAGTGAGCAAGAAAGTGCAAACCAAGACAAAGGTAGACTTGTATATGCTCGAAAAAACCAAATTGGGTATTGCTAAAACTGCTTCAAGACAGCCTTTGCATACCGAAGCTGCCATTGACGGTATGAGCGATGGAAATGGTAAAAATGATACAAAAGGTCACAACCAACCTATAGAAGAGAAGTCGACGCGACCGGCTCCTGAAGTACTAGACATTCCAAAATGTTGGAGAAAGAATGATAATTCAAATCATTCAAAAGTTGCGGAAAACAAGAAACCCTGTGGATCTGGAAAGGACAGCAAACAAGCTCCGAGTATTTCCAACAAAAATAGTGGGAAACAAAAGGTCAGTCGGCCGATAGCTCGTAAAGATGCGAGTAGTCGGAAAACGGATGAGAAAACTAAGCCAGACGAACAATTTCAGCCGCCGGTAAGTGCCCGGTTATCTACAGTGTGCAATACTTATAATGTCTACAAATCACCCATCGCTACTTCCAACCAATTAAATGGATTTTCACCTGGGGCAAACACCGAAAATAACGCATCTGTAACAACTGAAGAAACAAAGACTGGTAACTTGAATGGAGATGTGAGTGGAAATAAGCCTTTCTACCAGTTGAACACTGCAAACAATAGTGGCATGGAGCCTCAGCAGTTGTCAAGCAATTCGAAAGCTACTTCAACTTCTGCTACCTTCATGCCCCATCCTGACTATGACGCTGATTCAGCAGCGGCTGCAGCTGTCATTTATTCGACTCTTTTGATGGATTCGGCAGCCTTGGTGGCAGCGGGAGCCGCAGGCGTGCACCCGCCGCCTCAAGTGAAAATACTTCCCCCTAATTCACAAATCCCAGTAAGTAACAGTAATTCCACTGAAAGAGAGTCGGTCAGATCTCACATGAAGTCTACTCCGGCCCACAATATTCAGCCACCACCATTACCGCCAATGCCTAAGGCAATGAATGTGAATCCAGAACTGTCATCTCAACCAGACTCGACTTGTTCTCCGTACTCCCTGGCGCCTGGTTGGTGTCCTACTGGACCTCAGCAACCTCCTCTGCCTCCAGTGTTCACAAATGATTCCGACCGAGTTCTTTTCAAGTACCTGCCATGGTGTTACGAGTCATCAGATGCTGCGCCATCCATCTCTCAACTGACCCCATATTTTGCCCAGTTTTGGGATAGCTTCCAGCCTACGACTAATGCCGACGCCAAAATTGCACGCCAGGTGGCTGTCGGTCTGCTAAAGAGTGCAATCATCTTCAAAGAAGGGCGTGGCGAAACAGTTGAGCTAGAGCTGAAAATCATGCTCAATCTTATGAAGAATCTGCAGAACTTTGAATAGAAACTTTGCTATCCCTGCAATTTAGACTAGTCTATTTATAAATTTAATAATCTTTGTATCAATGAAGTCAATTATGAAAGCACATTCTTCTTAAATTACTTGAAAGAAATTTTTTGCAATTAGTTGTTTTTACTTCTGTTAATATTAATGAATCTGAACAAGATTGGTATTATTTTTCTGGTGTTTCATTGCTTTGCCTTTTCAATTCTGATCAGTCTAATTTTGCTCAATTGATATTCTGACCGCCTTAAAATTTGACACATACATTGACTTAATCGGCTGTCAAAAGAAATTATGGATTCAATTTTTATTTCGCTCTAAAGGCAACTTTAGCTATTTGCGAATATATTAAATTCTTTTGTTTAATATCTGCAAAATCGATAGCTGAGTGGAGCTAGTATTGGTCTCGTCTTGATATATTACGACTCGAAGAGGAGTGGGGTTCACTGGTATTTTCTTTTCTCGGGAATTCTTTCTCACAAAATTTTTCAAAAACGGAAATGCCGCTGTGAACGATTATTTCTGAAAGATTTTGCTCATGATCTGTGCTAAGTGAATGACTTTAGTTCAAAGAGATAAGGTCAAGTGAATGTGTGTCACTCTAAATGAAGATTATTTGAGAAACGCTACGAGAAGCAGCAAAAAATGATACAGATTCTTAATCAAGTTATGACCTCATGATGTATAGCATCAAAATAAATGGCCTGTTTTTTTTTTACTATTTTTTGAAACTGCAGATCTACGGAGCTATTGCGGCTCTTTTATGGAAATTTGCCAGCTATTTGTTGTTTTTTGGAGGTTTCAAAGTTTTAGTTAATGCTAGCATCCCTAAGCTTGCCGGTTGTTTGAGAGCAATTTGCCCAATATTGATCGGTTATGTTTGTCTTTCAAAAATATATCATAAGGGATAAATTACCTTTTACAGCGGAGCCGCAAGAAAAGTTTTTCAAAAAAAGCTGCATTAGTGGAGCTATTATTGGCTTACTATTGGATTTTTTACAATCCAAAGAACCTCATTGTATTGGGACGCTGTGGTTCAATATCTTAAAACTTTCGACTTCGTGAAATGGTAAAGAGCAAAGCGCAATTTTGCATTCGGCAATATGACTTATGTATCCAAAGGTATTTCTAACAAATGCCAATAAAGCTTGTTTTTTAATGTTTGTGTTCTGATGGTATAGAGACCAGAAATTTGTATACTCCTCGATGCGCAGCTAAAAGTTTTTTTTTAAATTTAACATTAACTTTAACACAATTTGGTTTAAAAAATAATACTGAAAAGTTTTACTTTTTATTGTTGTTCGATAATCTTTTTTAAATCACAATATCATTAATGACAAGTGTCGTCGGATCTTCAATGAGGCATATTTTGAAGTATTCAATGTTTTCAGTTCATCGCTAATGGTTTTTTAAAATGAAGTGTTTTCGAAAAACAGTAGTAAATTTGGAGTTGGCTTGTAATAGCCGGGCCCTCATTGTCTCAGCCGGCTATTATAGCGTTCTCGATTTTTATTACTT
Organism: Convolutriloba macropyga; assembly: GCF_964194025.1. NCBI lineage: Eukaryota > Metazoa > Xenacoelomorpha > Acoela > Convolutidae > Convolutriloba > Convolutriloba macropyga. The sequence goes on from NC_134470.1 coordinate 23,764,089, forward strand.
CGTAAAATTTTTTAATTTTGCTTTACCTCATTTTTGACGATTATATGACGTTGTGCATGCAATATTTTTGACTTCTCTCGGATAGTTCGACTCTAATTTGCTTCTAAGTGGCAATTGCCTATCACAGCAATCTAAAGTGAACAGAATGAGCAAGGAAAACAATCAAAAACAGAAACATGATGAAACCATAAGCACAGCTTTCGATTCCCGTTTCTTGATCTTAGTTCTTGTATGTCTTAGTTACCGTAAATAATTATAACTGGTATTGATACTAATCCACCTATCCTCTCATCAAAGAATACTATGTAAAACTGTAAAATCGTCCAGTCTAATGGAGAGTAAGCTGAGTTAGTTGCTTTGGCCAGTCGATATCTTCTGTTGTTGAAATGCTCTCAAACGAAGTTTTAGCAATTATATTAGTCCTGTCGGTCTTTTTTAATGCGATTTTTCGCTTGACCAATCTTTCGTCTGATGCATTTGTTATTTTGTCCTCAAAAACGGGATAAACACGTAGCGCCCAGCGGGCATTAAGTGATCTTAGAGCCTTTCAGCCCACTAATCTTCAAGAATGCGATTCACAGAATCTGTTTTGGAGAATTATACTTACGGTGCGAAGGGCGGTTCTTAAAGATTGACTCCCCCCACTGTCCCCCCCCCCACTGTTGCCACCCCCATCCCCCCCCGCTGCGCTCACTTTACGCCCCTTCAGTTAAGCTAAAGCTAACCTCACTAAACCGTGCCTAGCTACTGACGAAGCCAAATGCTGTCCTGTCGTTTGAGAGCAATTCGCCCGACGCTAGTCGATTGTTTATGATTTGAAATTGTGTTCATAAAATTTGGATTTTTGGTTTTTAAATAGTATTGGTTCTTTTCTTTCATTAACCCACTGAAAAATGCTTCTTATGCAGCAAAACAAAGGTTTTGTTAGTTTTTGTCTTTGGCTAGCGTTAATGACTCGAACACCAATTTTCAATATTTTGAGAATCTATAAATCTGGCCTTATATAAATGTAAATGTCTCCTTGCTCTCGGTGAAAATAATAAGATGTTATATGCTTTCTCAACGTCAAATGTCAAGACGTTTTCAAGGATTTCACTATATGAATATGTGTTCACTTTACTTTGATTTGATTTTTTATAAATAAATTTTTCACAGTTGCCCAATTTCTCGTTTCTGTTTTGTTTTTCGCTGGTTTTATGTATCCTCTCTAAGGATCCGCATTGTGAATGGTTTCGTGCCGTGCTTTTTTTAGTTTTTGATAGTTCCAATACTTTTTTCCTAAATAAATTTTTTCTAATTCTTTTGCTCACTTAATTTTATATAGGTACATATACCTATATTGAAAAACTGTGTCCGGAAAACCTGCTATTGGTTAGGATGTTAATTTATTCAGCTCTTCGGATTATAAATCGGGACCTCTTATGTTATGTTTCTCGTTTTTGCCGTCAAGATTTCAAGGCATTTTTCATTCAATTCGAAAAATTGAATTATATGCGTTACGCTGTCTTTGCATGGTTGACAACATAGTAGCTAATCACAACCTCTCATGACTTGTGTATAGTCAAATTGGAGTGTTGATTTTGCCCCACCGAAACAGAAAATTGAGCGAAAAAGCAAGATTTTTGAGGCGTGAAATTGTTTTCACTATGAATTTGAAAGACTGAGAAAAGGGTGTTTGAACAAAGAGTCGCTTTCTCGCTAGTTGTTTTTTGTTGACATGCGGCAATTCGATTCTAGTTTTCAGTTTTATAAATATTATAGCAGCGGGTTTTTGCTTAATGTTTTTTTAAATTAAATATCAAAATATTTAGCCCTTTTTTGTTGAGTCATTGAATTTGTTTAGCCTGTAGTTCAAGACTTGTCTTGTAATTACAACCCAAAGCTTTTGGATTGTATTAGTGTGCTGTCTTTTTTCACAGAGTCTTTTTTCACAGCTGTCTTTTTTCACAAGATTTCACATATGTTTTTTTTTGTTTTTTCACGTCAATAAGATGTCAAATAGAGAGCTCATTTGAGTCACATTGACGTAGTAAAGGGAACAAAAAATCGAGTAGGACTGAGATGTGATGTTTTTAAAACTAATTTTAAAATCGAGTGAGACATTGGTGTTTGAAAAATTGGTGTTTTCAGAGGGATGTTTCCTAAATTGCATTAATTTGACTTGTGTTTTTAGTGTTTCTTATCTCGTCTGCTATTGAATTGATACACATGTGTTCTAACTGCGCCTATTAGCAACTGCTTGAATTCAGTGTGCACTATTTGTAGTCGTAAACTGTTAGTGAATATTTGAATTTTGCTCCATTTCTCAAGTACTAATCTTGACCTACCACTTGGCAGTATTATTCAAGGTCCTTTTGTTTGCGAATCAGACACAAAATTGTCACTTAATTAATTGTGTGAGTCTATAGCTGGCGGTTTTCATGAGTTTGACAATATTTGATCACAAAAACTTTGTTAATTTTTGAAATTTTTGTGTGTTTGTTGAACTCGTTGTTGTCTACTCATTAAATCGAATTAGGGCAAAGTCTTATGGTATCCTAATAGAGATTAATTTGATAGTTTTTTTCAATATGAATCTTTTGATCTGTTTGACTTTGACACTAATTGTTTTGCAAGAAATATTGTCTTTTTTTAAAAGTTTTTTGTGACTTTTCATTGTCACCTTGTAGTCTCACCTCTTAGTTTCATTAATAACAGGTCTAATCAGTTGCTAGGGATGCCTAAATCAATTGAGTTTATCGTTTTAGGTCATCACTATTTATTTCTCTGTACTATACGCTGTTTGTTGTAAAAAAAATTATTGATGTGTTTGTATTTGTTGTACTTATTATTGCCTTATCACTTATTATCATTGACGAAAGATCAGTTCAGTTGCCAATAGAGACTTATTGAATTGATTTAAAAAACCTTTTAGTGCTTATCTAATGCTTTCAGTGACTTTTACTCTGTTAGTTTTAAAAAAGTATAAGGCAGTTCACTAGTTTTTGCGATAATTGGTTGTATTTTTTGTGTCTTATTATTTAGTCTCATTTATGACAGGTTTCATTGGTTAATAATGAGGAAAAGAGTATCTAATTAAGTGCTTGAGTTTTTTTGAATATCTTTTTTTGATATTCACACTTTTAATAAAGAAAAGCTGATTTTTTGTCTCGTTTTTTATTTTTCTTGTGGTTTTGTTACTCACTCTCAAAACAATTGTTTTCATTGGCCTTTTAATGCTTCAGTATGCTTCATTTTTTAGTTTACTTTTTATGGACTGAGTCACCGTTTTTTATCGATTTTTTTAAATGACGGTGTTGTGTATTTAGCCTTCAATTGTAATTTTTTGTCCCTTCTTCAGGCATTAGAGCTAAAAGATTCGTTACGACTATTATCGTATGCTATACTGCTTTAAGACTTTATCGCATGCTGTGGTTAGAGAATTTAGAATGTAATGTTTTTATTGGAATTCGACTCCCATGATTTTCAAAACTTTTCTGTTTCTCCAATTTATTTAGTTTTTGTCTTTTTTGCTGTCTGCCATTGATTCCTACTGGGTTGATGTATTTTGTACTCATTCTAAGGATGCTTAGCCGCAACGTTTACAAGAATTGTTGATATTATTTTTTCGCAACGCACTAGATCTGGGAAATTAGTTCCGCGATAGGTTTTCTGATTTCAAAGATATATGTAAATCAGTCCACCATTCAATAGTTTTTGAGAAAACGATATAGAAGTAAATGCATGGCATGTATTAGTCGGTCTTTGAAGAATTTTTTATCTGTTCTCAACTGTTTTTTTGTAAGTTTATCTTGGGAATGACTAGGCTTCTCAAACGAATATTATCAAAAAAATCACTACTGCCATTTTTTGGTGATTTTTTTCACCTTCTCATGAAACTTGAAGAACGAGACCAGTTTAGCGCCTAGATTTTTTAGCTTTATAGACATTTTAAGGTATGATTCATTTACTTCAATTGTGTCATCCTTAGGGATAAATTTGTTCCTTTTGTGACATTTAAAATTGAGGTCATGTGTTCTGTTTTTTTGACTTATCAAGATTTTTTTAAATTCCCATCAATATTCCTGCTCTCAATTAGTTTTTAGGCAATAACAAGATTTCTGTTTTGAGCATATTTAATGGTTTCATCAGCGAACTGTGCATTTTTAAAATATATTTTTGATATTACTCATGTAGAGCAGAAAAACTCGGGTCAAGTATTTTTCCATGGGGCACCCTTGTTTTGTAATACTCCAGTCCTAGAAGGTGTTTACCACATTGCTGTTGTTCGCTGAGAAATGAAGGTATTAAGCATCCTTCAAGAAATTCGATTCAAATTTTTTAGCAAGGTGTTTTTTAATTGAGTCAAATGCTTTAGAAGGGTTTAAAAATGGGTTCCAACAGGTTGGTTTTGATCCATCAAACAACGGAATGTCTCTGTTGTTTACAAGAGAGCATTGAGCAGATACGCAATTCGTCAAAATGTAACACGAACAGCACAACACTAAAGTGTTTATTAAAAAAACTCTCTTTATCATTACCAAAATTTTAGTACGCAAAAAAGTTTTCGGTAATTTTTCGGCCTAGCTTTCAAAGACACAGACCTGCACTTACATATTTAGATAGAAGAAGTAATATTGAAAAAAAACTACCTAAATGAGGTAATATAGAAAAACTTAATTACTGCTCAGACCAGCGCTAAATACCAGTCCAGAACTAGACTAAGACTTGAAAGTCGGATCTATTCTGTTTCCCCCCCCCCTCGGTTTAGTGAGCATAAACCTTTTATGAGCCCAGGCGCACGTGCTATTTTCTTACATCGTAAAGTGCTATAAAACAACATACAAATTAAAACTGGGGTCATAAAAACACTGGAAGCCGAAACAGATTAGATCCAGATACTCCTAGATAAAGCTATGCAGAGAAATAAATGACCGGAAGCCTAAGATATATACACTAGTAGAGTCAACATCACAATCAATAAAAGACTTGAATAATGAACCAACAATGATTAAGTTCAAGTTTTTTCTCTACCATCGATCTCAAATATGCATGCAGTCAACCTAATTTTTACCCTGACACCGCAAAGCATTGTAACTTAGTTTTTATGTGTGATGATATGACAGGCATATATCGTTTTAGAACAGGGTTTTTCGACTCACTAACATTTCTAATCATAATCACTGATCAAAAAGCCATGTCTTACACTTTGAAAGGTCTCAGAAAACTTTCTGTTCCTTGAAAGATTTGTCAATTTTTAGTAAATGTACAGAAGGTGAACTTTTTGAAGCTGTTTCTGTTTGCCTACAAAATTTTGACGCTAATAATTTGCGGATAAACTGGCCTAAATATCAGTTTGCAAAATTGGAAAAGAACTGGCTAGGGTATAGAATTACACGAACACGTACTTCGCCCCTCAAATCAAAAGCTTCTGACATACTGCCTCTTGAACTACCAAATACGCTTAAAAATTGAGATCTTTTCTTATATCCGTTCACCGTCTCACTAAATTTAATCCTAATCTTACAACAGTTATAAAAACTATGAATTCAACGCCACAAAATTCAGAACTCACGTTCAATACAGAAGTCTTTCCAGCTGCAACCTATCTTGTGAGTAATAGCATGTTCAACAAGAAAATTGATATGGTTATTTATAAGCTTCCAACTACTAGTATCATATAATGTTAATTATTCCACCAATCAATAGTTTTTGAGAAAAACGATTTAGAGGTAAAGGTATTGCATGTTTTAGTCTGTCTTTGAAGAGTTTTTTACCTGTTTTTATCTGTTCTTTTTTATCTCAGGAAGTAATTTTATCTCAGGAATCACTAGGCTTCTCAAACTAGCATATTATCGGAGAAAAGCCATTTTTAGATGATGTTTTTCACCTTCTCAAGAAACTTGAAGACCAGTTTAACGAGACCAGTTTAACGCCTAGATCTTTTAGCTTTATAGACTTTTTAAGGTTTACTCCATTTGGTTCAATTGTGTGGATGAACTTGTTCCTTTTGTGACGTTTACTCGAGATCATGCATTCTGTTGTTTTGACGTTTAAAATTTTTGAAAAATTAGCAGCATGGGTCCTGCTCCCAATGAGTTTTTAGACATTAACAAAATTTTTGTTTTTAGCATATGTAATCGTTTCATCAATGCACTGTGCAAATTTTTAAATATTTGAAATTACTCATGTAGAGCAGAAAAAATGGGGTCAAGTATTTTTCCTTGGGGGCACTTCCTGTTTGCAATAATCCAGTCCCAGAAAGTGCTATTTTTTAACACATTGCTGTCGTTTGCTGAGAATTGATTGTGTTAAGCATCCTTCAAGAAAGTTGTTTCAAATTTAATAGCAAGATGTTTTTAAGATATTGAGTCAAATGCTTTAGAAGGATCTAAAGAACGGGCAACAACAGATTGATTTTGATCCATCAAACCACGGAATGTCTCTGTTGTGTATAAAAGAGCTTTGATAACTCAGACTCTCAATTCTTCAAAAGGTAGCACGATCAGCACAACACTTCAATGTTCATTGAAAAAATTTTCAATCATTACCGAAAATTGACTGTATCATTACCGAATTATTTATCCTAATTTTTTTGTTAATTAAGTCAAATAGTACGCCCAATGTTTACGGTAACCTTCAGCCTAACTTTCATAGAGCCAGACCTGCTCTTACATATTTAGAGAGAAAAGGTAAAATAAAAAACTACTTAATGGAGGTGATATAAAAAAAACTTAATAATTGCTCAAACCAGCGCTATATTTCTAATTGTGATCACTGGAAAAAGGAAACAATCCCCACGTTAGACTTGGATTTGAAAGTCGGATCTATTCTTTTTTGCCCCCCAGCCAGCTTAGTGAGCATAATTTTTTTATGATCCCCACGCGCACGTGCTATTTTCTTACATAGTATCGTGCTACATAACAACATACAATTTACAACTGGGGTTCATAAAAAACTGGGGGCCGAAACAGAATAGATCCCGAAAGTGTTAGTTAAAACTATGCAGAGAATTGAATTAATCAGACGCCTAAGATGTATACATTAGTAGAGTCAATATCACAATCAATAAAAGACCACAATAATGAATCAATAAGTGTTAAGTTCAAGTTTTTTTCTCTACCATTGATCTCAAATATGCAAGCAGGCAACCTAATTTTTAGCCTGACACTGCAAAGCATTGTAACTTAGTTGTTATGTGTGGTGATATGACAGGCATATATCGTTTTAAAACCGGGTTTTTTTTACTCACTGACATGCCTAACCACAATCACTGATTAAAAAGCCATGTGTTACACGTTGATAGGTCTCAGAATACATTCTATTCCGTAGACAATATTTAAAATTTTAGTAAATTCACAGAAGATGACCACTTTGAAACTGTTTCTGATTGACTAAAAAGTTTGGTGCTGATAATTTGCGGATCATTTTGCCTAAATATCATTTTGCAAAGTCGGAAAATAACTAGTTAAAATATAATATTATACGAACACGTATTTTGCCTCCCAAATTGAAAACTTCTGCCGTACTGGATTTTGAACTACCAAATACGCTTAAAAATTAAGATCAATTCTTGGATCAATTCACTATCTCACTAAAAATTATTTCTTATCTCACACAATTATGTCGCCCTCTTAGAATATCACTAACGGTAACAGAAAAATGCATTTGGAAGACATTTATAAACTCTACTGAAACTCGAGACAAATTAAACGACTCATACGATGGCCTCGGTGCTGATCTGGAGCAGTTAACAACCTAAGGACGAAAAACTTTTCACAAAAATTTACAGCTTAAATAAACTCGAGTTAATAGTTGTTGCTGTTTTGTCTTTTGGGTACTTTAAATCTTTTTATAAGGAAAAAAAATTTAATGTTATAACTAACCAGCGAATTTTTACTTTCCAGTTTTTAAGAATACAGATCAAACAAACGATATGATAGTCGTTTGCTTTACTG
>NC_134470.1:23772225-24039007 GCF_964194025.1 Convolutriloba macropyga
AGATTTTACACCAGTGAAGTACCCTCAAAAACCACTACAAATAAAAATAACATTAAATCCAAAAATTTCGATATAAGTCAAGTTTCGCGCATTACCTTGCTCGATTTTAGTAGTTCATTCTCATCTCCAATGCGCCAATTAGAACACAAGTACAAAATGTATTAAACCAAACGTATTTTTGATACCCAGAAAGAAATTTGCATTTTGCGTTTGGCAAAATATGGCTCAAAACAGTGCAATTAACAGTCACTATTTTAATCACTAATACCAGTCAAAATGTTACCAACCACATATAGACCAAAAGGGATAAATGACTCACATTTCATATATAAGTCTCTTGTTAAATTAGTAAGCGAAAAGAACGTACTCTCTGCCCAAAAAACTCATGAAGTTCAGTCACCGTCTAGCTCTGTAAATTCGAACATCTCCATCAATTCAATCGCTGAATCTCAAAATATAATTGAAAATCAACCATACTATTTAAAAAAATTACTGGCAAAAAAAACCATACAAGAGTTTTCTCTTATTTATCACTAAACGCAGACTTGAGGGCAAACACACCCTGCAGGTCGCCAAAACTTCCAACGTAAGCAAACCAATCACACACAGCCCAGAAGTCCTTTCCTATGACGAAATGGTCGCAAAAAGTTCTACAAGACTCATATCGCTTCTTTAAGGAATAAGTATGCTGTCCGTAAGAACGTGCGGGCTGCATTCTGCTGAAAGATGCAAAACGTGTCAGGGAATGGAACCCCTATCTACACTCGCTTTGACGAGACCCCTATGAGCGGAGTGGTCGCGTGTTCTTGGATGAAAAGTGGCAATTCTACTTGCCCTAAAATATGCACTCTTTGAAGACCTTCATGCTTGCTACTCAGTGACTTTTTGCATGGCGTGCATTGCTCAACATTGTTGGTGGCCGTACTTGAGCCGCGAACTCCTTGTGCGGTCAATAAAATCCAAACCATGCACTGCTATTGGTCGAAACTTTAAACGCATTATACCCACAAAACAATTTCAGTCGAATAAAATATGTATAAATCCAAATCAAGAAAAACAATTAGACCTTGTCGGCCCAATCAAAGATGAAGAAGAAAAAGAAATTTATATCCCAACATGCATGATAGATTTTCCTGAGACCTATTGTAATAAGTTTTTGTGATAATTTTATGTAAATTCACGGAGTCTCTAGTACTATCAGACTAGATCAAGCACATTGTCTCATCGCAGATGAAAAATAAGTGTTTGTTAAAAGAATAATATAGATTTATTTGCAGTACCCCCCTATGATCATAGAGCCACCGGTTTAGTAGAAAAACTTATTTGCTCAACCAAGAGATGCTTTGCATGTATTAAAGTAGCATATATTGACACCAACCCATTCAACTTCAAAACAGCTTTTAAACCAAAAATTTACCAGTTCCGGATATGCAAACGGAGAACAGCACAGATTTCGTCCATCGAATCACACTTAGGTAGTACGGCAAACAATCTGCTTAGCAATATAAGAACTTGTCCTAAATATATCGAGTTTGACAAAACTTTAAAACAGAATTTAGACTAACTTTTTTACCCAGCGATCTTCTCCCAGACGATCAGTGGATCAGTTACAGAACTGACCAGAAGAAAAAGAGCGCAAGATGTGTATATTCGCTAACAATGTCCGCAACACAGAAACGTAAAAACCTGGATTGCCACTCTCAATTTTTATGATCTGGGTGAATATGCAGAGCCACTCCCCTCAGAAAAAGGCTGTTAATCATTAATTTGTACGCGAACGACACCCACAGAGATGATCGATGACAAAATTTGATTGTATAGAGGATGTCTTGGATGCAGGGTCACTAATTGTAAATACGCACCAAAATACTTCGAAAATTTTCAATCCAGGAAGCTCAATGTGGCAGTCCAAAATAGCGATCTTGCAAAGATTTGGACTTGGGCAGAACGCGGAACATTATATAAGCAGACGCCGACTATACTTTGTAGTGAAAACTTATTTCTAGCATTGAAAAAGTCAAATTCAGATGTTTTGTTTCCATGTTTTTTGGTAACTGACAGTTAGCAATGTGGGACATAAAGTCAAGTTTTTTGCGGCAAATCATCTTAACTTCCGTATTTAGCCATCTTGAAGTTGCATCCGCAACATGCTTCACGGGGGCAACAGGAATAAGAGGGTAAAACACGAATAAATCCACCAAATAAATATTGTTTCCAATTCCAGTTAGAATCCATAAACCCAAATTAAATTGAATAAAACTATATGCAACCCCCTTTGCCTAAAACCAGAGCGCAAAAAATATCAACAAAAAAGCTAATCAGCGAAAACACGGGCGAGACCGGACACGGGGCGGACGAAGGTGCCGTAAGCCGTTTTCACTTTAACTACTCTGTTGTTACCATCTAGTCCAGGGAACACTTCTTCTACTCTTCCCAGAGGCCAAATACCACGTGGGGTGAAGTCTTTCAGGATCCACACCACATCGTTGACTTTGAGTGAATTCCCGGCGTTTTCGGTCCATTTTGGTCGCTTTATCAAGGTCGGTAGGTATTCCCGGACCAGTCTCCTCCAGATGCGGTTGAGGAATTGTTGAACATTCTTCCAAGACTTCATGTTAGCTGGCTTGGTTGACGGGAAGATACCAGGGGGAAGAGAGTTGTAAGGACGCTGAAGTAGAAAATGGTTTGGCGTCAATGGTTCTTCGCTTTCCATGGCGTCCGACACGTTTGTAAGTGGTCTGGAGTTCATCATAGCTTCTGCTTCAACCATGATTGTGTGGAAAACGTCAAAAGTAAACTTTCTTGACCCTAGAATGATCAGGAGCGTCCGCTTGACACTCTGGATCAGCCGCTCCCAAGCGCCGCCAAAATGAGGGCCATAAGGTGGGGTGAAGTGCCACTTGGTGTTCTGTGCTGCAAGTGCTTTGTGAATTTTATCCTTGTCGAGATCTTTCAGTCACCTTTTGAGTTCTTCTTTGGCACCAACAAAAGTCTTACCGTTGTCACTGTACAAATCAGCCGGCTGACATCTTCGCGAAGTGAAGCGGCGGTAGGCGTTCAGAAAAGTGTCTGTATTCAAATCTGGACAGGTTTCCAAGTGGACAGCTCGAGTTACCAGACAAGTAAAGATGAGGCCGTAGTGTTTCTGAAGCTTATCTTTTCCTTCCTCAATGTAAAATGGGCCGAAAAAGTCTAATCCGCAGTTGGCAAATGTAAATTGTTTGTTTTCAGTCGGGAAGCGGCAATCAGGTAGCGGTGCCATAAAAGTCTCAATGCTTTGCGGATCGAAACGTCGACAAAGGAAGCATTTGTATCTAATGCTCTGCAATGTTCTGCGGAGACCGATTACGTAGTACCTTTGCTGTACAAAAGCCTTAGTGGCTTCCGTTCCCTGATGCACACAGATGCGATGGGCATGTTCGAGGTATAAACGACAAATGTGATCTTTTGCATGAAGTAGTATTGGCCGCTTGGTCAACTCGAGTTCACTGGGAGCAAAAATTAGCCTTCCACAGACGCGTAGTATACCGTTCTTATCAAGCATTGGGTTTAACGACCTGTGTTTGAATTTCGGGTCTAGTTTACGGCTACTTTTTAGCAACTCGATGACGGTTGGGAAGCTATTGACTTGCGACATTTGTATCAAGAAAGATTTTGATATCTCAATGTCTTCAACAGTGTGTTGATGGTGATTGTCACGCTGTTTTTTCGCTCTGTAGATCAGATTGAAAACAGTAGCTATCGTTAGCAAAATCTTTGTCCATGTTGAAAACTGTTTAGGGTCGAGTACTGGTTTCTTGGTTCTTAAGGCAGATCGTGTTGTTGCAGCACAAATCGGCAGTTGCTTTGTAGGTCTACAAAAGACATCATTTGTGGAGACAAAATCAGGTGGCTTAAACGATTTTGCTTCAATTTCCTTGGGTTCTAAACCACGAGTACCATGATCAGCTGGGTTTAAGTTTGTCGCAATATGATTCCAATTGTCAGGTTTGCTTTTTACTTTTATTTCTGCAATGCGATTAGCAACAAAAACTGGTTGCTTCTTGGAAGAACCAATCCAGTCAAGAACAACTTGACTATCCGTCCAATAAAAAACATTGCTGATTTCAACAGAGAGTTCATGTCTGACAAAATTCAGGAGTCGAACACCTGTGACAGATGCCTCTAGTTCCAACTTTGGAACGCTCAACTGTTTAACGGGCGCTACCTTGCATTACCCGATCACGAATGCAGTTTGTATTTCGTTGCTGGTCTTATTCAAGCTCCTGAGGTAGACAACAGCACACGTTGCAACAATTGATGCATCAACAAAAACATGCAACTGGTTCTCTGTCTCCAGTAGATTCTGTGTTGTCATATGTCGTGGAATTTCAAGTTGAGGCATAGAGTGATAACTGTTAAGAAGCTTTTGTAAGGGATGTAGAAGTTCAATTGGGAGTGGCTCGTCCCATTTTCTACCTAACTTCCAAAGTTGCTGAAGACGAATTTTGTACTTTATTGTCATTGGGCCAAGAAACCCAATTGGGTCAAAAATCGATGACACCAGACTGAAAAGTTTCCGTAGAGTGTATTGTTCAGCTTCTTTAGGGAATTTTCCTAGGGATTTCATGAAAAATGTATCTTTTTCAAGGTTCCATTTTTGTCCGAGGACTCTTGTTTCACTCTTGGGCTCCTCGAGGTCTTCTGGAGTAATACACTGAAGAGCCTGTTGATGGTTTGACAGGAATTTTGTGAGGCGGAAACCACCGGCTCTCAGGCAATTCTTTACTTCAAATGCAGTCGCGTTGGCGTTTTCAGGAGAGTCGAAGGACTGGATGTAGTCATCCATATAAAAATAAGTCTTTATAGCGCTCTGTGCTTTTGGATATGTCTCGACGTTGTCCTCTGCGCATCTGTTTAAGACAAAAATTGCACAAGATGGTGAGCAAGTTGCACGGAAAATCAATCTGGTGAATTGAAACTGTCGCACATCATTGTCAATAGACCATAGGAAACGAAGTGCAGATTGATCTTCATTTCGGATGCCGATTTGCATGAACATTCCTTCAATGTCTGCCAAAATAGCAATAGGTTTTTCAGGAAATCTGACCAAAATTCCTATAAGACTGTTTAAGAGGTCTGGTCCTGTTAGAGGATTGGAATTTAGTGACTCGCCTTTGAATTTTGACGCTGCATTAGCGACACGACGCACTTTGTTTGGTTTGTTTGCGCTTTGAACAGGGTGATGCGGCAAGTACCATATTTTCTCGGGGGGTGGGTCTGTCATTTCCACTGGCTTGACGTAATTTTTATCGAGATCTGTGACAAGAGTCTGTTGGTACATATCACTTAGTTTTGGATCATTATTAAGTCGTTTGTTCAAACTGTTTAGCTGATTGAGGGCAGAAAAATAGTTATTTTGAAGATTGGCAGGTACTTTCCATGGAAGACCTATTTCATACCTTTCCCCTGTGTGGTTGATAGTACTCTCAAGTATTCGAATGGCAGACTTTTTATCTTCAGTGATAGTATTATCTTCTTTTCTGGTACCATCGTTCTCTATTGACCAAAATTCTTGTATCAAATTGTCCAAGGGTTGTTCTGGACTTTTCCGACAGACATGGTATACAAATACTTTCGATTTATTAGAAGATTTTGAAGAGCGGTTTCCTAGTGTGTTCAGGTACTCTCCTGCAAGTGTCCATCCAAGCTTTGTCCCTACTCCGAAGGGGCGGATTTCGGTGCCTTGAATTACTTCAGTAGGATGCGTAAAGGCAAAAGCATTGACACCAAGGAGTGCTCCAATCTTACCTTCGGCAATGTCTGGGAAATATATGTGTCGAAGTTCATTGAATGCATCGCAAACATAGTTTAGCTCAGTGACATTGGCTGCATTAGCGTTTAATGTAGGGGTGCTGTCGGCTCTGGATATTTGGAACTTTTCATCAAACTGATTGAAAGGGCAAACTGTTATTGGTTGCTTTATTTTTGATAGGGGCATTTCGTAATCAACGCTTAAATATTGAACAGTAGTTGAAGATTGATATTCGCGTGGGAGTTCCAGGTAGTCAGAAACAGCATCTAATAAAAACGTAAACTGACTGCCGGGGTCAATGAGAGCATACGTGTCGAATACTTTATCTTCTTTGATAAAGGATACTGGCAGCAGCTGTAACTGCTCAAACCAATATTTCGGTGTACTGGATATTTGGTTGACATTGAAATTTTGGCTGGTAGAAGGTCCATTCAAATTCGCACGTTTCGATGACTGTTGATTATTATTATTTCCGAAATTTTTTCCATACCTGAGATTGCTTTTGGGTTTGAATTGTGTTATTTTTTTCTGAGTTGCTTCAAAACTTTTTTGCGTTTGTGAGTTGTTGTCGTCTTTCGATGACCAATTTTGTTGACCTGAGGTTTTAGTTTGCTGTTGGACGTTGCTTGTAGTAAAAGCGGCATGTGTTCTGCTGAATTGTTTAGCTGGATTATGTAGTGTTGTATGGTGAAAACCATTACAAACTTGACAACGCTTCGAGGAGGGACAAGTGTCTCTGCGATGTTGATTACTTAAACAGTTTGTACACAAGTTATTTTTCTGGATAGTTTGAAATCGACCTTCAGGGGACAATTTATGGTAGTCTGAACAAGTTGCAACAAAATGCGGTTTGACATTGAACACAATTTGTGTGCTTGTTTGCAAACTGTTGCTCATTTTTCGAGCCGTTGTGATTAACCTTTCCTTGATCTAAATCGTTCCTTTGAGACTGTCTTGCAGTTGTTTGCTTAAACTGTTCTTAAACCGATTGTTGTGCTGTCACAGCAGGATAATTACCGTTTTTGTTATGAATGAAGGTACTGGTTCTATTTTCCTGGTTTACTTTGTCATAAACCCTTGCTTGAACATCAAGCCATTTTTGAAACTCAACAAGGGTAGTTGTTGTAACATTCTCTGTCAGGGTGTATTCAGTCCCTTTAAGAAGCAAGTTGTGGGGAATTTTTTCCTTCGCTTTCCTCAATAAAGTAGACGATTGAAGGACGGCTTGAAAACCTAGGTTCTGAAAAGCCTGGACAAGTCTCTTTAGAAATGAAGAGAATGCTATGAAGGATTGCTTGTTGTAAGAACTGTTACATTTCCAGCTCTCTAATTGGTTGATAAACGCGTTGACAACAACTGAAGGGTCGCCAAAGCGGCTCATTATCTCGTTGAGGGCTGTATTATAATAGGATGGATCACAAGAGTAAGCATGTGTCAGATCCTTTGCCTTACCCGACACTGAGTTCTGTAGGTAGGTTATTCTGTGTGTGTCAGTAATTGAAATGTTTTTGTGAACCATTGAGAAAAAATTATTTTTCCACTCGTGATAGTGCATGGGGTTACCATTAAAATTTTGCAATTTTAATGGCGGTAATTTGATCGAGCATTTTAGGTCAACAGATGTTGGCTGAAGTTCACTATTGGTCATTGAGGGGATAAATTGTCCAGCTGTAGCAAACACTGGAGCCTGATGCTGCCTTACGCTTGAAGTTGGCAAGATGTTAGTTGGATAAAGATTAGGTAGAGGGGGAGGTCGCAACTGCGAAATTTCGTCGTTTGAATGACTTTGATTTACAGCGGGTTCAGCTGCCATGTTCTTAATGGGTAAAAGATATGATAAATAAGCGTTTGTGTTGTTCTGACCAATATCCACCATACTGGTTTGAGTAGCCGGATTGAAGCTATGGACTGGTTTGTTCGCTTCTTGAGAGGTTGTGGGATGCGTTGTAAGAAGTTGTAGATCGCTCTTCACTGACTGGATGTTTGCTTGCGCTGGGGTAGTATATGGATAAACAGGAGGCCTTTGAACTGCTAAACCCTGAATTGGGAAGCTGTTTGTCAAGGTTGTGTTTTTTACAGGATCATTGGGACCGATGTTGAAAGAACTGACACGTTGCACAAAACTGTTTTCAGGCCTTTGAGGTTTGAGTTGAACATCTTGTTCTTTTGAAAAACAATAGCTCTGGACATCCGAAACTACGTTTGCAGCTGTTGTTGGTTGTAGATTGTTTGTGAAACAATAATGCATAGGCTGAACGTAGTTTTGTTTAGATGAGTGAGGGTTTTGATCTATTGTCACGTATTCAGGTTCAGTGTTCTTATTCATTGTGTAGAGTTGGAGTCAACAAACTGGTTTCTGTTCTGTTGATGGAAATTTTGTTGTTGATTTATCAAATGGCTAATAAGAGGATCCTGGATTTGCTGGTTGTTCAGGAATAGTGATGGCTTGATTGGTCTTGGAGGAATGGGCGGAGGATTAATGAAGACTGTTGTGTCGTTCGGTTGTGAACTGGCTGCTTGCTCGACAAATGTTTCTTC
Source organism: Convolutriloba macropyga (assembly GCF_964194025.1). Taxonomy (NCBI): domain Eukaryota; kingdom Metazoa; phylum Xenacoelomorpha; order Acoela; family Convolutidae; genus Convolutriloba; species Convolutriloba macropyga. Next base: position 23,780,558 of record NC_134470.1, read on the forward strand.
AATGATAACATTGCGTGTTGGTGTTGATCGTTCTGAATCCAGTCGTCGGCTGCTTGGGCGAGAAGGAATTGTGACGTCATCGCAAAATCTTGTTGAGGACTGGCTTAATAGACCATCATCGTCCAATGTGTCAACTTCCAGTTCGGATTGCTGCAGTCTGGATGTTAAGGCTTTCTGTCTGTCGAGAATCGAAGTTGCTGTACTCTGGTGAGGCTTCGCCCTCAACACTGCTTCTGTCTTCTTGTCCCATTCTGTTTGCAGCGTTTTGGCTCTGCTTATCAGTAGATTTAATGATCGGAAGCTCTTTCTATCGTCTATTGCCTTCTGCAACAAATCAAGCTGGCTTTTCAAAGAACTTTCCGTTGATTTAAACATCTTCACTGCAAACTGACACTCGTCGTTGTTCCTTTGAGACATCTTTGATCTCTGTTGTTGTTGTTGTTATGCTTGTCTTTCAGGTTAAAATGAAAACGGCTAAAAACCGGAGCGACGAACTTTTGATGTCAAAATCTAATTTGGCTAATCAGCCAAAAATTTCCTATAAAAGTTCAGCGACGCAAATATTTTCAAAAACAAGAATCCTAAGGTTGTGGTGGTGCTAATTATAGTAGATTTTATTTGCTAAAAAAAGAAAAAAAACTCGTTCGAACGTTTATCGTCTTTTTTTTGCAGGACCAAATAACTGCTACGAATAGATTTTTTTTTGTTTTCAAATAGTTTTTTTTTCGGACAATGACTGTAATGGTTAGTTTGTGCTTTCTCCCTGAATGTAAGCAAAAACAATTAGTTCTACTGTTTCAATTTTACGAGAGGCCCAAAAAGAGGTTGCTGAAAAAAACTATATAATTTTTTTTTTCTTTTTTTTTGCGGAGCGACTAGGCAACGAGGGTTACAAAAAAAACGTTGGTTGTTGAGTTGTCTCTGTGTTGATTTAGGAAAACCCACTAAAGACTTTACTGTGTAGAACTGCTTCATGTTCTTGAGAGATGTTTTGCTGTTCTTGAAATAATTGAAATCTTCTAAATGGGGTGACTACTGATACCAAAAAGAAAAGGCTTCTCATTTCACAATGGTGACTTCTGAAACCAGTAAAAATTATCGATTTCTTCTCGGCAACTATGGAACCGTGCAAAATTTGTTCTTCTGATTGGTGACTACCGAGACCAGCAGGGGAATAGGGACTTCTTCTCGGTGACGTTTGTGACCGCGGTCAAGGAAAAAATTAAACGGTTCTTAAAGTTAACAGGGGAAAACTTTTTGCTTTTTTTTCTGCTGAAGGCTATATTTTATATATATATCGTTTTGCAAATCTTTCAAAAATTCAAAGCTTTGTTCTAGTTGGGAAGTTGTTTTATGTGTTTTGCTTTCTTTATCGGAGGTGTTCTTGGGATTTTGTTATAAGTGTTTTCTATTTTTAATGAAACCTGTTTCGAACTTCTTTCTGTAACACTTATTGATTCCAGACTCCGGATACAATATATTCGAAAAAAAAATTTGAGAAAATTTCAAAATCTGACTCAAAAAATGAGTTAGACTGTTTGATTCACAATTTAGGTTTTTTTTTGTGCAGTCCGAAAAAATCGAAACAGTTTTTCTTCTCTTTTTTCGAAAGGCCTTTTTAACTTCTCTTTTTTTTCTGAGGCTGACTCATATATCTACTAAAAATCAATTTTCGGCAATTGCACGGTAATTCAAAGGGCTAGTTTGACAACTGTGTAGTCAGAAAAATAAACTTTTTTTTCTGAATTTTTTTTTCTGATTTCAAAAAGTTTTCTTGGCAATTCGCGTTATTGAGATCACAATTCGATGTATTGACCTAAATAGCTTTCTCTCCAGTGTAAAATTAACTCACAGGGCTAGCATAAGAGATCAAACTGCAAATAGACAGGATATAAGGTCAGGAAATCAAGGAGTTTTTTTTTTTCTGGCTTCAGAAAAAATTTTAAAAAATTCCTGATCTTTCTTGTTTTTGAGATCCCAGTATACTGTATCGACTAAAACAACTTTCTGGCTACTGCAAAATAACTCAAAAAGATAGTTGAAGAGCGTATTTTGTGAATTAATAGGGTATGGGGGTCAGAAAATTGAAATGGGTTTTTTTGATTTTTTTTTGATTTCAGAAAAAAATTACTGACATTATTCGTGTTTGATGACTCAGTATACTAAATAGACCAATATAGCTTTCTGGCTACTGCAAAACTAACTTACAAAGATAGTTTAAAGGTTTATTTTGTGAATCAATAAGATATGGGGTCAGAAAATCAAAATGGGTTTTTTGATTTTTCTGATTTCAGAAAAAAACTTTCTGACAATTCTCGTTTTTGATGACTCAGTATACTATATCGACCAAAATAGCTTACTGGCTACTGCAAAACTAACTCACAAAAATAGTTTAAGAGTTTATTTTGTGAATCAATGAAATATGGGGTAAGAAAATCAAAATGGATTTTTTGATTTTTCTGATTTCAGAAAAAATTTACTGACAATTCTGGTTTTCGATGACTCAGTATACTATATCGACCAAAATAGCTTTCTGGCTACTGCAAAACTAACTCAAAAAGATAGTTTAAGAGCTTATTTTGTGAATCAATAAGATATGGGGTCAGAAAATAAAAATGGGTTTTTTGATTTTTCTGATTTCATAAAAAATTTTCTGACAATTCTCGTTTTTGATGACTCAGTATACAATATCGACCAAAATAGCTTTCTGGCTACTGCAAAACTAACTCAAAAAGATAGTTTAAGAGCTTATTTTGTGAATCAATAAGATATGGGGTCAGAAAATCAAAATGGGTTTTTTGATTTTTCTGATTTCAGAAAAAATTTTCTGACAATTCTCGTTTTTGATGACTCAGTATACAATATCGACCAAAATAGCTTTCTGGCTACTGCAAAACTAACTCAAAAAGATAGTTTAAGAGCTTATTTTGTCAATCAATAAGATATGGGGTCAGAAAATCAAAATGGGTTTTTTGATTTTTCTGATTTCAGAAAAAATTTTCTGACAATTCTCGTTTTTGATGACTCAGTATACAATATCGACCAAAATAGCTTTCTGGCTACTGCAAAACTAACTCAAAGAGATAGTTTAAGAGTTTATTTTGTGAATCAATAAGATATGGGGCCAGAAAATCAAAATGGGTTTTTTGATTTTTCTGATTTCAGAAAAAATTTTCTGACAATTCTCGTTTTTGATGACTCAGTATACAATATCGACCAAAATAGCTTTCTGGCTACTGCAAAACTAACTCAAAAAGATAGTTTAAGAGCTTATTTTGTCAATCAATAAGATATGGGGTCAGAAAATCAAAATGGGTTTTTTGATTTTTCTGATTTCAGAAAAAATTTTCTGACAATTCTCGTTTTTGATGACTCAGTATACAATATCGACCAAAATAGCTTTCTGGCTACTGCAAAACTAACTCAAAAAGATAGTTTAAGAGCTTATTTTGTCAATCAATAAGATATGGGGTCAGAAAATCAAAATGGGTTTTTTGATTTTTCTGATTTCAGAAAAAATTTTCTGACAATTCTCGTTTTTGATGACTCAGTATACAATATCGAACAAAATAGCTTTCTGGCTACTGCAAAACTAACTCAAAAAGATAGTTTAAGAGCTTATTTTGTGAATCAATAAGATATGGGGTCAGAAAATCAAAATGGGTTTTTTGATTTTTCTGATTTCAGAAAAAATTTTCTGACAATTCTCGTTTTTGATGACTCAGTATACAATATCGACCAAAATAGCTTTCTGGCTACTGCAAAACTAACTCAAAAAGATAGTTTAAGAGCTTATTTTGTCAATCAATAAGATATGGGGTCAGAAAATCAAAATGGGTTTTTTGATTTTTCTGATTTCAGAAAAAATTTTCTGACAATTCTCGTTTTTGATGACTCAGTATACAATATCGACCAAAATAGCTTTCTGGCTACTGCAAAACTAACTCAAAAAGATAGTTTAAGAGCTTATTTTGTGAATCAATAAGATATGGGGTCAGAAAATCAAAATGGGTTTTTTGATTTTTCTGATTTCAGAAAAAATTTTCTGACAATTCTCGTTTTTGATGACTCAGTATACTATATCGACCAAAATAGCTTACTGGCTACTGCAAAACTAACTCACAAAAATAGTTTAAGAGTTTATTTTGTGAATCAATGAAATATGGGGTAAGAAAATCAAAATGGATTTTTTGATTTTTCTGATTTCAGAAAAAATTTACTGACAATTCTGGTTTTCGATGACTCAGTATACTATATCGACCAAAATAGCTTTCTGGCTACTGCAAAACTAACTCAAAAAGATAGTTTAAGAGCTTATTTTGTGAATCAATAAGATATGGGGTCAGAAAATAAAAATGGGTTTTTTGATTTTTCTGATTTCATAAAAAATTTTCTGACAATTCTCGTTTTTGATGACTCAGTATACAATATCGACCAAAATAGCTTTCTGGCTACTGCAAAACTAACTCAAAAAGATAGTTTAAGAGCTTATTTTGTGAATCAATAAGATATGGGGTCAGAAAATCAAAATGGGTTTTTTGATTTTTCTGATTTCAGAAAAAATTTTCTGACAATTCTCGTTTTTGATGACTCAGTATACAATATCGACCAAAATAGCTTTCTGGCTACTGCAAAACTAACTCAAAAAGATAGTTTAAGAGCTTATTTTGTCAATCAATAAGATATGGGGTCAGAAAATCAAAATGGGTTTTTTGATTTTTCTGATTTCAGAAAAAATTTTCTGACAATTCTCGTTTTTGATGACTCAGTATACAATATCGACCAAAATAGCTTTCTGGCTACTGCAAAACTAACTCAAAGAGATAGTTTAAGAGTTTATTTTGTGAATCAATAAGATATGGGGCCAGAAAATCAAAATGGGTTTTTTGATTTTTCTGATTTCAGAAAAAATTTCCTAACATTTCTTGTTTCTAAGACTCCAGTATGACATATCGACTAGAATGGCCTTCTCGCTATTTGAAAACTAGCTCAAAAAAATAGTTCGAAGGCTTTTTTGGTATTTCCTTAGAATATGCAATCAGAAAATCAAATTGGATTTTTTGATTTTTCTGATTTTGCGACCGTTTTTCTGACTTTTGGCTTTTTCTCGCCAAATTTTTCTTTCAAAGTAGTTAAATTGCTTTTACTTGCTATTAGAAAAATAAAACTAGTCAAAATTTATCAATTGAGGTGTTATAGTAGCAGAAAACAGGTTTTTGGGGGACAAATTTCAATTTTTTGGTGGCTTTTTGTCGAAAAAATTAGAGATTTTTGGCTCGATCTAACCGGGGAACAGGACATCAGAGGTGGCGTCTGAGACCTCGGGCGGACTTCTGCTGGTGACGTCTGAAACCAGTAAAAAAAACTAGAACCTCTTGTAGGGGTGACGTCTGAAACCCAACTTCCAAAAAAAATTGTTCTTGGTGACATCTGATTCCAGTAAAAAATCCATGCAGGAGATCGTTGTCTGCTCTTGTCACAACCAAGTAATCGTTAGCGTCTGTAACTGTAACATCAGAAGGTTGAATGTCGGTTAGTTACCATTAATATGTAGTGAAAACATATTTCTAGCATTGAAAAAGTCAAATTCAGATGTTTTGTTTCCATGTTTTTTGGTAACTGACAGTTAGCAATGTGGGACATAAAGTCAAGTTTTTTGCGGCAAATCATCTTAACTTCCGTATTTAGCCATCTTGAAGTTGCATCCGCAACATACTTGAAGACTGCACATCGAACTTCCAGCTGACCGTTAAGCAGTTAACAACTGGTTCTATCGTTAACATCTACCCCACAAGATGAGCTACAGGAATTTTCGACCCACAGGAACTGGTAAACGCAATCGTCACAACCCGAGATTCTTCCGCTTTGTCAAAGAAGTTTCATCAGGTGGATCGAGGAATTTCTGCCCACTAGAGTTGTTGACACCTAAAGATAAGGAAAAGGTGGGTGACATAGAGCTACACAAACCTCCATCACTCTTGTCCAATCCATAAATGAAACGACAGAACCGATTCTGAACCAGTTCTCGTCACCCAACATTGGAGTTTTCTCTCCTTCAGATCACAGAATTCACTAAGCGAATCAGAGTCCTCCACTAATCCTCGATCTTGAAGACGAAGAGCTTGAAACAACCAAGTGATAAACTGTTGCGCAACACGATTGATAAATTTTAATGTCACTAGATATTCATTGCCAGTGAAAATGTGTTCGCTGCCACATAACCGTTGAAAATTTATAAATATGTTGTCCTTATTCTTACCATAGAAATTTGTTTAAACTTTTACAATTCTAAAAACTTTGTTGAGAAAGGGGAAACGTTATACATAATCCAAGCATTATTATGACCCATTCATTCTCGTGCATTAAATTTACATAAATTGTTATTAATTTAATTGGAGGCATCAATTTTTGGCGTCAAACTTTATTCATCTGTTTTGACTAGCGTGTTCACCTTTATCTCCAGTAATAAATATCCCTCTTCGTGAACTAATATCTGTTTATACCAAAAAACTGTTGCTAATGAATTGTTTCTGTTTTCCAATTCGCGATTAGATGCACAGTATATTCTCCTGCTCGCCTATCTTGCTAATAACGGCAGTGAGTCACATCACAAATCTGGAGTAACGAAGCTGCATTGCGCGCTTGTTTACTACTTATTCACATGAGATTTCCAGATTACAATGAATTGCTAGGTTGCACAAGTGGTTAAACATAAAACCCGCAAATTTTACAAATCAAAACAAATCAAAAGTCATCAATCAATCAAAACAAGTTCAGGAAATCAAGCTTGTGCTTGAACACTCCAGGCCGCGTGCATGAGGGTAAAACTGAGTACTCTTGTTGTATTTTACAATCTAGGAGTTCGACAATTAAGCTTACTATATTCTTTTGCTGATCCGTAATTTCAATATTGTTTTGTAATGTCGAAGCCGTACCGATCATCTGTTGTCATAATTGAGGACATCTTTGCCTCCCTGTGTGTGTATGTGTGTGTGTATGTATGTATGTATGTATAAACGTGTTGTACAATCTTCCGGGGCGACACAAACACCGGCTATACAGTTGAAAATTGGTGGTCATACGTTTGCATCGACGTTTTCCTTTGATGCGTTGTCAATGGAATACTGTGTTGTTGAATGACAAGGATGTGTGAGAGTAGTTAATAAGCTTCATGGGGGCTGTGAAAGTTAAATTTTTATCGAAGATTGTTTGCAGCATACACTGTAAACTCTGTTGGTGTGAGAGCTGTCGATAAACATATGTGGGTGTTGGATTCCGGAGACTGAAACTGGCGAAAAGGAAAAAAGCGAAAACTCTATGATGACTGTTGTCATTAAAGGCAAAGAAACACTTTGAGCTGGATTGCGCGTAGTTTTAGCGAAAAAAAGTAATTAGGGAAGTTAAAATTCTCTTTTCGTTTTGCAGTTTCACCGCGTTGTTGACTTTTTCATGTGCTCCATTGTTTGAGTTTGTGTAGAGTTGAATCTCTGATACGCTGACTTTGGACACGATGATTATGGATTTTTAAAAACCAATTTTTTGTTTGAAATTTAAACTTCAATGGATAATTGTTTCAATCATTGTGCAAAATGTTAGCTAATTTGACTGCGGGTCTGTGAAGTTCGATCCATTGTCAGAGATGATTAATTCAGGATATCTTCGTCGCAAAACAAATCTTCTAATGGCTAGAAGACAAAGTGGGTAAAAAATAAAACCCGCAAATTTTACAGGTCAAAACAAATCAGAAGTCATCAATCAATCAAAACAAATTAAGGAAATCAAGCTTGTGTTTGAACACTCCAGGCCGCGTGCATGAGGGTAAAACTGAATACTCTTGTTGTATTTTACAATTTAGGATTTCGACAATCAAGTTTACTATATTCTTTTGCTGATCCGTAACTTCAATATTGTTTTGTAATGTCAAAGCCGTAACGATCATCTGTTGTCATAATTGAGGACATCTTTGCCTCCCTGTCTGTGTGTGTATGTATAAACTTGTTCTATAATCTTGCGGGGCGACACATACACCGGCTATAGAGGTGAAAATTGGTGATCTTACGTTTGCATCGACGTTTTCCTTTGATGCGTTGTAAATGGAATACTGTGTTGTTGAATGACAAGGATGTGTGAGAGTAGTTATTAGGCATCAGGGGGGCAGTGAAAGTTAAAGTTTTATCGAAGCTTGTTGGCAGCATACACAGTAAACTCTGTTGGCATGAAAGCTGTCGAAAAACATATTTGGGTGTTGGATTCCGGAGGGAGATTGAAACTGGCGAATAGGATAAAAAGCGAAAACTCGATGATGACTGTTGTCGTTAAAGGCAAAGAAACACTTTGAGCTGGATTGGCGTAGTTTTTGCGAAAACAAGTAATTAGGGAAGTTAAAATTCTCTTTTCGTTTTGCAGTTTCACCGCGTTGTTGACTTTTTCATGTGCTCGATTTTTTGAGGTTGTGTAGAGTTGAGCATCTGATACGCTGACTTTGGACACAATGATTATGGAATTTTAAAAACCAATATCTTGTTTGAAATTTAAACTTCAATGGATAATTGTTTCAATCATTGTGCAAAATTTTAGCTAATTTGACTGCGGGTCTGTTTAGTACTCCAGTTGATGTCTTCACTTCAAAGGATCATGCTCGTCCGTCTTTTCTATCGTGTTGTTTTGCAATTCTACCCATTGGCGAAATACCTCTCGGAGTAAAATCGTGTAATAATCAGACTAAATTGCGTTCTTTTAATTGCTCTGATTCTGTTCTCCATTTTGGGCGGCTGATAAGATTTGATGTGTACTCCTGCTGCAAACGTTTCCAAAAATGATCCAGTAGTGTTTGGGTGTAAGAGAACTCCTTTTTACTAAATGTTCGGCTGGTTGATGTCAACGGTGCTCTAGGGCTGTAAGGGCGTCTTAATAGGAATTGATTAGGTGTTAGTGCTTCTTCGTCGTTTGTGTCCGAGGAGAAAGGTAAATGATCTGGAGTTGAGAAGTCCTTCCGTCTCGGCTACAATTGTCTGAAAAATTTTTGCTTTCAGTTTTTGGCTGTCTAAAATTATGAGCGAAGTGCCTTTGGCAGACTGAATGAGCCTTTCCCATATCCGCCGATGTGAGGGGCTAGAGGTTAATTTAGTTTCCACGTAATATTTTGCTGCTGTAACTGGGACTTGATATAGTTGTTGTCAACACTGATTTTGCTCAGATCCACATTTTTTTGCTGATGTGAAGTTCGATCCATTGTCAGAGATGATTAAATCTGGATATCCTCGTCGCGAAACAAATCTTCTATTGGCTAGTAGACAAAGTGTGTAAAACATAAAACCCGCAAATTTTACAAATCAAAACAAATCAGAAGTCATCTTTCAATCAAATTAAATTAACGAAATCAAGCTTGTGCTTGAACACTCCGGGCCGCGTGCGTGAGGGTAAAAATGAATACTCTTGTTGTATTTAACAATCTAGGAGTTCGACAATTAAGTTTACTATATTCTTTTGCTGATCCGTAATTTCAATATTGTCTTGTAATGTAAAGCCGTACCGATCATCTGTTGTCTTAATTGAGGACATCTTTGCCTCCCTGTCTGTGTGTGTATGTATAAACTTGTTCTATAATCTTGCGGGGCGACACATACACCGGCTATAGAGGTGAAAATTGGTGATCATACGTTTGCATCGACGTTTTCCTTTGATGCGTTGTAAATGGAATACTGTGTTGTTGAATGACAAGGATGTGTGAGAGTAGTTATTAGGCATCAGGGGGGCAGTGAAAGTTAAAGTTTTATCGAAGCTTGTTGGCAGCATACACAGTAAACTCTGTTGGCATGAAAGCTGTCGAAAAACATATTTGGGTGTTGGATTCCGGAGGGAGATTGAAACTGGCGAATAGGATAAAAAGCGAAAACTCGATGATGACTGTTGTCGTTAAAGGCAAAGAAACACTTTGAGCTGGATTGGCGTAGTTTTTGCGAAAACAAGTAATTAGGGAAGTTAAAATTCTCTTTTCGTTTTGCAGTTTCACCGCGTTGTTGACTTTTTCATGTGCTCGATTTTTTGAGGTTGTGTAGAGTTGAGCATCTGATACGCTGACTTTGGACACAATGATTATGGAATTTTAAAAACCAATATCTTGTTTGAAATTTAAACTTCAATGGATAATTGTTTCAATCATTGTGCAAAATTTTAGCTAATTTGACTGCGGGTCTGTTTAGTACTCCAGTTGATGTCTTCACTTCAAAGGATCATGCTCGTCCGTCTTTTCTATCGTGTTGTTTTGCAATTCTACCCATTGGCGAAATACCTCTCGGAGTAAAATCGTGTAATAATCAGACTAAATTGCGTTCTTTTAATTGCTCTGATTCTGTTCTCCATTTTGGGCGGCTGATAAGATTTGATGTGTACTCCTGCTGCAAACGTTTCCAAAAATGATCCAGTAGTGTTTGGGTGTAAGAGAACTCCTTTTTACTAAATGTTCGGCTGGTTGATGTCAACGGTGCTCTAGGGCTGTAAGGGCGTCTTAATAGGAATTGATTAGGTGTTAGTGCTTCTTCGTCGTTTGTGTCCGAGGAGAAAGGTAAATGATCTGGAGTTGAGAAGTCCTTCCGTCTCGGCTACAATTGTCTGAAAAATTTTTGCTTTCAGTTTTTGGCTGTCTAAAATTATGAGCGAAGTGCCTTTGGCAGACTGAATGAGCCTTTCCCATATCCGCCGATGTGAGGGGCTAGAGGTTAATTTAGTTTCCACGTAATATTTTGCTGCTGTAACTGGGACTTGATATAGTTGTTGTCAACACTGATTTTGCTCAGATCCACATTTTTTTTGCTGATGTGAAGTTCGATCCATTGTCAGAGATGATTAAATCTGGATATCCTCGTCGCGAAACAAATCTTCTATTGGCTAGTAGACAAAGTGTGTAAAACATAAAACCCGCAAATTTTACAAATCAAAACAAATCAGAAGTCATCTTTCAATCAAATTAAATTAACGAAATCAAGCTTGTGCTTGAACACTCCGGGCCGCGTGCGTGAGGGTAAAAATGAATACTCTTGTTGTATTTAACAATCTAGGAGTTCGACAATTAAGTTTACTATATTCTTTTGCTGATCCGTAATTTCAATATTGTCTTGTAATGTAAAGCCGTACCGATCATCTGTTGTCTTAATTGAGGACATCTTTGCCTCCCTGTGTGTGTGCGTGTATGTATAAACTTGTTGTACAATCTTCCGGGGCGACACATACACCGGCTATACAGGTGAAAATTGGTGATCATACGTTTGCATCAACATTTTCCTTTGATGCGTTGTAAATGGAATACTGTGTTGTTGAATGACAAGGATGTGTGAGAGTAGTTAATAAGTTTCATGGGGGCTGTGAAAGTTAAATTTTTATCGAAGCTTGTTGGCAGCATACACAGTAAACTCTGTTGGCCTGAAAGCTGTCGAGAAACATATGTGGGTGTTGGATTCCGGAGACTGAAACTGGCGAAAAGGAAAAAAGCGAAAACTCGATGATGACTGTTGTCATTAAAGGCAAAGAAACACTTTGAGCAGGATTGCGCGTAGTTTAAGCGAAAATAAGTAATTAGGGAAGTTAAAATTCTTTTTTCGTTTTGCAGTTTCAACGCGTTGTTGACTTTTTCATGTGCTCGATTGTTTGAGTTTGTGTAGAGTTGAATATCTGATACGCTGACTTTGGACACGATGATTATGGATTTTTAAAAACCAATTTTTTGTTTGAAATTTAAACTTCAATGGATAATTGTTTCAATCATTGTGCAAAATGTTAGCTAATTTGACTGCGGGTCTGTTTAGTACTCCAGTTGATGTCTTCACTTCAAAGGATCATGCTCGTCCGTCTTTTCTATCGTGGCATTTTGCAATTCGACCCATTGGCCAAATACTTCTTGGAGTAAAATCGTGTAATAATCAGACTAAATTGCCTTCTTTTAATTGCGCTGACTCTGTTCTCCATTTCGGGCGGCTGATAAGATCTGATGTGTACTCCTTCTGCAAACGTTTCCAAAAATGATCCAGTAGTGTTTGGGTGTAAGAGAACTCCGATTTACTAAATGTTCGGCTGCTTGATGTCAACGGTGCTATAGGGCTGTAAGGGCGTCTTAATAGGAAATGATCAGGTATTAGTGCTTCTTCGTCGTTTGTGTCTGAGGAGACATGTAATTGGTCAGGAGTTGAGAAGTCCTTCCGTCTCGGCTACAATTGTCTGAAAAATTTTTGCTTTCAGTTTTTGGCTGTCTAAAATTATGAGCGAAGTGCCTTTGGCAGACTGAATGAGCCTTTGCCATATCCGCCGATGTGAGGGGCTAGAGGTTAATTTAGTTTCCATGTAATATTTTGCTGCTGTAACTGGGACTTGATATAGTTGTTGTCAACACTGATTTTGCTCAGATCCACATTTTTTTCGCTGATGTGAAGTTCGATCCATTGTCAGAGATGATTAACTCAGGATATCCTCGTCACAAAACAAATCTTCTAATGGCTAGAAGACAAAGCGGTTAAAACATAAAACTCGCAAATTTTACAAATCAAAACAAATCAGAAGTTATCAATCAATCAAAACAAGTTAAGGGAATCAAGCTTGTGCTTGAATACTTCGGGCCGCTTGCATGAGGGTAAAACTGAATACTCTTGTGGTATTTTACAATTTAGGATTTCGACCATCAAGTTTACTATATTCTTTTGCTGATCCGTAACTTCAATATTGTTTTGTAATGTCAAAGCCGTAACGATCATCTGTTGTCATAATTGAGGACATCTTTGCCCCCCTGTCTGTGTGTGTATGTATAAACTTGTTCTATAATCTTGCGGGGCGACACATACACCGGCTATACAGGTGAAAATTGGTGATCATACGTTTGCATCGACGTTTTCCTTCGATGCGTTGTGAATTGAATACTGTGTTGTTGAATGACAAGGATGTGTGAGCGTAGTTATTAGGCATCATGGGGGCAGTGAAAGCTAAAGTTTTATCGAAGCTTGTTGGCAGCATACACAGTAAACTCTGTTGGCCTGAAAGCTGTCGAGAAACATATGTGGGTGTTGGATTCCGGAGACTGAAACTGGCGAATAGGATAAAAAGCGAAAACTCGATGATGACTGTTGTCATAAAAGGCAAAGAAACACTTTGAGCTGTATTGGCGTAGTTTTTGCGAAAATAAGTAATTAGGGAAGTTAAAATTTTCTTTTCGTTTTGCAGTTTCACCGCGTTGTTGACTTTTTCATGTGCTCCACTGTTTGAGTTTGTGTAGAGTTGAATATCTGATACGCTGACTTTGGACACGATGATTATGGAATTCTAAAAACCAATATTTTTGTTTGAATTTTAAACTTCAATGGATAATTGCCTCAATCATTGTGCAAAATTTTAGCTAATTTGACTGCGGGTCTGTTTAGTACTCCAGTTGATGTCTTCACTTCAAAGGATCATGCTCGTCCGTCTTTTCTATCGTGGCATTTTGCAATTCGACCCATTGGCCAAATACTTCTTGTAGTAAAATCGTGTAATAATCAGACTAAATTGCCTTCTTTTAATTGCGCTGACTCTGTTCTCCATTTCGGGCGGCTGATAAGATCTGATGTGTACTCCTTCTGCAAACGTTTCCAAAAATGATCCAGTAGTGTTTGGGTGTAAGAGAACTCCGATTTACTAAATGTTCGGCTGGTTGATGTCAACGGTGCTATAGGGCTGTAAGGGCGTCTTAATAGGAAATGATCAGGTATTAGTGTTTCTTCGTCGTTTGTGTCTGAGGAGACATGTAATTGGTCAGGAGTTGAGAAGTCCTTCCGTCTCGGCTACAATTGTCTGAAAAATTTTTGCTTTCAGTTTTTGGCTGTCTAAAATTATGAGTGAAGTGCCTTTGGCAGACTGAATGAGCCTTTCCCATATCCGCCGATGTGAGGGGCTAGAGGTTAATTTAGTTTCCATGTCATATTTTGCTGCTGTAACTGGGACTTGATATAGTTGTTGTCAACACTGATATTGCTCAGATCCACATTTTTTTCGCTGATGTAAAGTTCGATTCATTGTCAGAGATGATTGACTCAGGATATCCTCGTCGCGAAACAAATCTTCTAATGGCTAGCAGACAAAACGGGTAAAACGTAAAACCCGCAAATTTTACAAATCAAAACAAATCAGAAGTCATCAATCAATCAAAACAAGTTAAGGAAATCAAGCTTGTGCTTGAACACTCCGGGCCGCGTGCATGAGGGTGAAACAGAATACTCTTGTTGTATTTTACAATCTAGGAGTTCGACAATTAAGTTTACTATATTCTTTTGCTGATCCATATTTTTAATATTGTTTTGTAATGTGAAGCCGTACCGATCGTCTGTTGTCATAATTGAGGACATCTTTGCCTCCCTGTGTGTGCGTGTGGGTGTGTGTGTGTGTGTGTGTGTGTGTGTGTGTGTATAAACTTGTTGTACAATCTTCCGGGGCGACACAAACACCGGCTATACAGTTGAAAATTGGTGGTCATACGTTTGTATCGACGTTTTCCTTTGATGCGTTGTCAATGGAATACTGTGTTGTTGAATGACAAGGATGTGTGAGAGTAGTTAATAAGCTTCATGGGGGCTGTGAAAGTTAAAGTTTTATCGACGACTGTTTGCAGCATACACTGTAAACTCTGTTGGCGTGAGAACTGTCGATGAACATATGTGGGTGTTGGATTCCGGAGACTGAAACTGGCGAAAAGGGAAAAAAAGCGAAAACTTGATGATGACTGTTGTCGTTGAAGGCAAAGAAACACTTTGAGCTGGATTGCGCGTAGTTTTAGCGAAAATAAGTAATTAGGGAAGTTAAAATTCTTTTTTCGTTTTGCAGTTTCAACGCGTTGTTGACTTTTTCATGTGCTCGATTGTTTGAGTTTGTGTAGATTTGAAAATCTGATACGCTGACTTTGGACACGATGTTTGTGGAATTTTAAAAACCAATTTTTTGTTTGAAATTTAAACTTTAATGGATAATTGCAAAATCCACTTCAATTAATTGTAAAACAATTTTGAAGTTTGAAATCGGTACACCAAAAGTATACTTTACGACATGATCATAAGTAAAAAAAAATTCTTGTATCCCGTGCGCAGTTCAAAGTCCTATCAATAATTGGAGGACCAAGGAGACTTTTCTCCTCCCTTGTAATAGAGGGACAGAAACTTCTCATATGCCGAAACATCAAAAGAGTCATAACATCAAATCCGAAAAATCAGATCAAATTAATCATCTGAAATCCATTGCAGAGTAAAGTGTAACCGCTAAAACTTGATTTTTTTCTGAGAAAATGATGCTTTCAATAATCTTTGATAGAGCAAGTGAAATAAAATTGAGATTTACTCACTTGACTTAGCTAGTGAAAAAGGAGTATCAAGATGGATGAGCGCTATGCCATTGAAACGATATTACTTTGACCTAAAGAAAAGCGAGTTTCATTCAACCTTCACTACGGTTGGGCCCAGTGATGATGCCATCATTATGCGCATCCAATGAAAACTTCAATCGGGTACATGCCCTCCTGTTCGAAAGGAGGATACACCCACATGAGACATAATGCTCTTCGCGATTCTTTTGCGAACTTGTCAAGTGATGTCTGTCATTATGTTGAGATCGAACACCATATTTTGCCGTTGCTCTTGAATCAACGACAACTGACTAGGCTATAACGAAAACTTTGAGTTTTTTTCTTGACGTTTTGAGTTTTTTTTCTTTACAGAACTTTGCAATACTGCGAACGAATTTGAAAAGAAGCAAGCTGTCACATTGCTACTTCGAAGTCTTGATAAAGGTTTGTTCACGTAAGGCCTCAACAAATAGACATTTAAGCAACTGTTTGCGTGAAAATGTCGAGCGCTCCAGCAGTAACAGAAATATTGAAAACGTTTTTCATCGCAGGCTAGGGTTCTTATTACAGTTCTCAAAAGTTTCAAACCCATGTCATATCATGAAAAGACCCGAATTTTTGCACTAAAAGAGATTTAAGATTAGGGGGTAAACGGGGGGATGCAAGAGCAGGGGTTAATGGGGGTAAAACGATGAAAGGGTAGGGGGTAATGGGTTTTAAACAATGCAAGCTTGTGGGGGTAATGGGGGGGTGAAACGATGCAAGAGTTGGGGTTAATGTGTGGTAAATTGATGATATAGTAGGGGGTAAAACGATGCAAGCTTAGGGGGTAACGGGGGGTAAAACGATGCAAGAGTAGGGAGGTACTGCGGTGGGGGGGGGGGGGGGGGTTGTTAAACGATGTAAGAGTTGGGGAAAATGGGGTTAAAACGATGCAAGAGTAGGTGATAATTCCGCACTAACAATTCCTCCCTTCTCCCCATTATCCCCTAATCTTACATCATTTTACCCCCCTAAAACTATCCCCCTAATCTTACATCTTTTTGGGGTTTAGACCCAAAAATTCTCCCATTACTACCCCCTCCCCCTAATCTTAAATCATTTCGCATTTAGGTTAAAATGCCGCATGAACAAAACTACGTCCTGTAAAAAAAGACCGATAGAAAACCAATACTCCTTTCAAGTCCTAATAAAAACAGATCAAAAACCTCTAGAATACCAGCTCTTCTTCGAGTCGTAAAAACTGAAGACTTCTTTACGCAAGTTTGAGGAAGTTTGGGGTGGATTTTAAAGTGTTTCAGTGAGATGGTAATCTTTTTGTGGAGAACCAAAGTAACCAAAGAGACCATTAAGTTGACATGACGATTCGGCTGCACTTGCTGCCATGTGCGAAGATTCTGACTTCATTAATATTCCACTGACAAATGATTGAGATAAGTATGTGGAAAAACATACTACCAGTGATATAAATATGTGACCAACATGATCAGTGACTGGGCAAAACTGACTCAGTTGATGAAACGAAAGTTGATAAGACAATCACTCTTTCGTGGTTAAGGGGTGACACAAAAGGTACCATAACTCTTCCCTTGTCGAATTTACCCCTCCTGATTAACCCTCAAACCGATGTAAGACTAGGGGGGGGGGGGGGTAATTGTCAATAGGGGGTTGGTGGGAGGGGGTTAACACGACACGACGATGCAAGAGTAGGTTGTAATCCCCACTAGCAATTCCCCCTCACTCGCCATTACCCCCCTTATCTTACATCGTTTTACCCACCTTAATCTTACATCTTTTTGGGGGTAAAATCTAAAAATTCCCCCATTACCACCCCCTCACCGTAAATGATGAAAGAGTAGGGGGTAGTAGGTGGGGGGGGGGGGGGGGGTTAAAACGATACAAGTTTTGGGGGTAATCAGGAAGGGTAATTTTGACACGGGAAGAGTTTTGGTACCTTTAAAGTAACCTCTTGACTAAGAAAGACTGATTGTCTTATCAACATTTGTTTCATCAACTAAGTCAGTGTTATCCACAGTTTGATAATCAGGACAGACTTAGCGCCCCATCTTCGTGATTTTTCATCAGTTTTTCCACATACCGATCTCAATCATTTGTCAGTAGAATTTTAATGAAGTCAAAACGTTAGCAGTTGGCAGCAAGTGCAGCATACTCGTCATGTCAACTCAATGGTTTCTCAGTTTTTTCGTTAGTTGTTTATTAATTTTAATCACTAGAAAGTCTTTCTGTTTACGAGCACGGATTTTATTTTTGGATTATGAATGGTTGATCTAGTTTTTGGCGTCTCTTTTGAAATTCAGTGAAAAAATTTGTTTCATAAACGCCAGTTTAACGCCATATTTCTTTGCAAAATATTTTAATGCTTTGAATTTTGAACGGCTTCAACTTTTTTATTAAGACGAGAGATGAAGTGCATTCTAGAAATCTCCTCAGACCTAAATGTTTGTTGTCCCTGATTTTTAATGGTTGAAAAATTTTTAATACATCTTTTTGCTTTTAAATTTTTCAAAATTGGTTGTGGGTTTGCAATTGATTTGATATATAATGTAGCACTAAAATTGTACTGGAATAAGTATTAGAATCTTAGACAGATATTTAGTTTTTGTGAATTTTAGATTAGGTTGAGTTCCTAAGATTTTTCTAGAGTATTCAAACTGTGAAATAGTTTTGAATTCATTTTGTCCACTCTCTACAACAACAGAAATATATCTAACTAAGGTACTAGTCTTCAATTGCCGTGACGCCGCAAGGATATGTTGTGTTTTCGTGAGTCCTCTTAATTTCATTTTTCGTTTTTGAAGAAGGCAATTTGATTTCTAAGAATGATACATGCCTCATCTTTTTCGGCTTTGTCTTTTTGGTCAGAGAGCTAATTACGAACTCCGAGTTTTCAAAAAATTATCTTTAGTTGTTCAGCATCAATTTTCAGCCTGTCAGTTTTTTTGTGCTTTCGAAATATTTTACATCCAAAGAATTTTGGACAGCTTTCAACGTTATCAGGTATGTTCATTTTAAAACGGACGTTTGCGGTAAACATAACACAGTAGTTATCTTTTCTCAAAATTATGTCTTCAAATATAAATTAATTTTTTATTCATTCCCCGTGATCCCCAAATGATGTACTTGTTTTTATGTCAACTAAATTCATTGATGTCAATAATCAAATCTTTTTTTGGTTATGAGGTTTAGATTTTTTTACCATTTCTTCAAATGTGGTGCAGTAAAAAACAACTGTTTTAAGAGTAAATATAATGGCTAAGGCTCTCGTGATGGTTTTGGTGATAGATTTCCGACAATTCGAGTTGCTTGCGGACTACTAAATCCGTGACTTCTATCTTTAGAGGATGTAATTTAGAAGAAAAACAAATGCGTTACGTGAAAAAATTTCCAGATTTATCTGCTAAAGAAACGTCAAGCTGGGAGCGAATTTAGTGTTGTTTCTATTCGTTCATTTTTCTGAGGGAGAGCGAGAAAAATAGGTGTGAAATTTTTTTTCGCAAATTGAGCAAAACTTTTTATTCGCTTGCAGCATTTTGAAAATTGTTTTTTTTTCAATTTTCACTCTAATTTTTTTTCCGTTCGCGTTAGCAGTCTCAGCTAGACATGCTGTTTTGGGATTGTATTTGAACCTTTGAAATCATAGTTAAACTTTTAGCTATTCTTGCAATTTTGGTCTGTTGAACGTTTTTTAGCAGTTTATGTAAATTTATTTTTTTGAGGCATCCTTGAAGTTTTTTTGGTTGAAATTAGTTGTTTAAGTTGTTTATGTTGTCTTTTTATCCGATTGATTCTTATTATGATGTCTGTTTGTTAAAGAAAAGGGTTAGTTGTGGTGTTTTGCCTTTTTCATTGTTAAAGCCTCTTGCAATAGCTTTTCTAGTTCGCTATTTAATCTAGAACTATTATATAGTTAATAAGGTGTATTGTTTTTAGAAGTGGGCATCTCAAAAATTAAATCAGGTCGTTTTTACAGAAATAAATTATTTCAAATTTTTAAAATCTACTGTTGTTTTTTATCAACTTTTTCGTTGTTTTCTTTTTTCATTGATGATTAGCGCTTTTCGAAATAACTTTGGATTGTTCAATTTTTGTGTTGAAGAATGATATAAAAGTTTCTGGGAATTTGCGGGGGGGGGGGGTAGCTTGTTTTCTTGATAAGCATTTTCGTCGTATTATTTTGTCAATTTTTGTTTCCTTTTCCTAGGCTTCCTCTGTATGTACCGCCGTGTCAATTGTTTTTTTCATCTTATGACAAGCACTTTTTGAGTGATGGTTATCTGTGTTGCAAGCTGTTTTGTAAATATTGGGAGTCTCAACTTGTGATGAAAATTTATCAGATCATTTTTCCGATATAAATTTTAGCGTCACTCATGTTTTTAATTGTCCTCGAATAATTTTTCGAAATGATCAGTGAATTTTTTTATAGACTCATTTCAATTAGTGTGAAACTGGCTACGTCCTTCGTGAATGTCTGCTTCGATACGCTTCTGGAGTCTTCCAGTAAGGTGGTTCTATCTGAGGCAAGTTTGTTCATGACTTGAACATTTGAATTTTGTTTTCGAACATTGAATTCCGTTTTAGACGTTGACTTCTGGTTGCCAACAATGAACTTTAACAAATAGTTTTTTGTATGGTAATTTGATGATACAAAGCAGGTAAGCGTTGCTGGTAAAACTAAGGGTTCACACGTCATTATGGGAAGCCTTGTTCACATAACAGTCCCTCCTCCCTATTTAAATTACTTCAAACATGAGCCCCACCTACCGACCCAACAACTACTTACGTCTTCCCACCACCTACCCACCCCGCATCTTACTACACCAGCTGCCACATACATACCCTTATTACCTATCCTCCTCCCCACACCCGTCCCACCCCTACATTCTCCTCCCACTTATACCTACCCCCATACCTACCCTCCCCTACAAGCATAGCCCCTCATCGCCTACTTCTCGCAGTTAACCTACCAATCCCCTCCGCCAGTCAATACCTTTAAAGTAAAACTTGGGTCTGCTTTTTTTCAATACAAGTAAGTTCTGCTAGGTAACTGATTTTTTATTTCTTTATCTTTGTCTCTTTGTTTTCAGTTCAGGTAGAACAGCTGCTCTTTTTCCTTAATATTTCTGAACTAGGAATGAGGTCGCACAACTCTTTGAGTCGTTTCGGATATTCCGCCGGCTATGTTTGTTTTGACGCAAGTTTGTTCATCACTTGAACTTTTGACTTTTGTTTTCGAACATTGACTTCTGTTTTTGGAATTTAAGTTCTGTTTTGGTTGATTTGTTTAGATTGAAAGTTCTTAGGAACTGCTTGTATGAGAAGTAATCAAAGTGAGTAGGTCAATTGGAGAAATTTTGATCGCATTCAAGTCTCTCCTACCTATCTCAAGTCTCTCCTAATTACTGCAAATTTGAAAGGTATTTTGCTATACCAGAAGCATGAATTGGAAATTTCAAATAACAAGCATGCTAGCAAGATCAATAACACAGCAAAGAACAGAAATCCGCATTTAAAACTTACTAATTAGACAAAGATATTTATGGCAGATTATAAACGATAATTATGGGCAAGAATTTTTCAAAAAACTGATGGAAAAGAAAATTCTGTGGGTGTGAAGAATACCTAATAATTAAAGATAATGATAAAAGAGCAAAAATTGCAATGAGTTAACAATCTTTTTCTTAAAAAAATGGTTCAATTATATTTAAGCAAAGAAGCACATTGTCGATAAACAATTTGAACAATTATTTTAGAAAAAGTTTTTTCTCAAAGCAAATTATTAAACAGACCAAAAATTCCGCCAACGAAAGTAATAAAAATCTAAGAATCGTTATTGGAGTTTTTACCAAATTTTTTACAGGAATACATTCTATTCATTTCAATTACAACTTTTCGAACAATTTGTGTTGCTGAAGGTGTAGTTGATGTCTGATTTTTGTCAGTTTTATTGAAAAAAGATTTGGTGTGTCAACTGATTCGTTGGAAATTTATTTAAAAAGCTCCTAAAGAGTTAAAGGCTTTTTTCTTGCGTTAGTTGTGAAAATTGAGGATCTGATGACAAAACTGTCCAATAAACATTTGATATTGTTTTATATTTGAAAACCTTTTTGAACGGCTTCGAGTTGGTTTTGTTGCGTCCTGAACATCAGATACCTAGTCAAAAAGTTTTTATTCTCAATGGGCTCAGATTTCAATCATAATCAGACCGTGAAATGAGCACTCAATTATATAACAAAACTAGAGGATTTTTGGGAAATTTAGCAAATTTTTGCCGGCCTTGCGTTGAAAACTTCATTTCATAATAAAAACTTTGGAAAAAATGCTTGATGCTCTCATGTTTTTGGTTTCTGTATCGCTGATACTGAAAACACTGATCATCATAAACGCACATGGTGTTCAAGAAATTTAGTGAGAGCCAAATACGAATTCTTTTAAAATCTTTAAATGGATAATTCATAGTTATTTTCCTTTTATATTTGGCGTTGACGACAAGACTTAATCTGGAAGATATTTTTTATTAAGTGCCGACAGTTTACATCAGAATTTTTGATATAACCACCTATTGAGAATTTCACACTTGATTTAAAAGAATAGCTTTATTTTTGTATAAAAATTACGTAAGGATCAATATGAACTGGTCGTTTTGATTGAAAAGCTACCATCATACATCACAGAGATGAACAAACAGCTTAATGGGCAACATCAGTTAATACCCAGAAGATTAATGTATAATTTTGATTATTTCAATAAATATTCCTGATTATTCTGAAGGCATGTAAACGTTAACCTTTCGGTTATACTATTAATTTACTTGTTTGAAAAAAAAATGTTTGGACCCGATATAGCAACGTCACAGCTATTCGCCATCAATTTTTATGAATGGCAGGGGTGAGTGATTATTTAAAAATTATAGCGTGCTACTAAAAAAGAAAGAAAGAGCAGCACAAGGCCAGAAAGCGTCTTATTATTTAAAGGCGAAACTTAAATAGTATATTTTTACACAGCTAATTACAAAAGAAACTGATAAAAGAATTCAAGGTAAGGTTTTGCAGCAACAAATTATCGGCTGTGCTTTGCTGAGGGTGTTAAAAGCTGTGAAAATTTTTCACTTTACCTCCCGGGTCGAGGTCTCACCGCTAAAAATCGCTAAAAGATGTAAGATTTGCGGTGAATTTGAGTAAAAGTGTAAGATTTGCGTTCAATGCGATGAATGCGGTGAAAAAAAACTTTTAAGCGGTGAAATTTTTTTTCAGCGCATAAGCGGTGAAAGAAAATTTTTCACCGCTACAAGCAGGATGCGGTGAAAAAAAAATTTCACCGCTACCACCAGAATGTGGTGAAAAAAATTTTTTCACCGCTACCAGCAGAATGCGGTGAAAAAAAAATTTTCACCGCTAAAATCGCAAATCTTACAAAAATTTACCGCTCTAATTTCAACGCTTATCTTATATTCACAGGAAATATCATTGAAGTAAGTGACAGATGGCGCAGTGGATTACGAAGTTGGTCACACGCATGGGGTAGAGGTTCGAACCCTTTTACGGCAGTTTCTTTTTTGTAAGAATTCCGGTGAATGCGGTGAAAAAAAATTTTCACCGCAAAATTCAACGCTATTCTTACAAAAATTCACCGCTTTCAGCGCATTCAACGCTAAAAGATGCGGGCGCTATGCGGTGAAAAAAGTTTTTTTTTCACCGCTATTCACCGCTAATCTTACATTATTTTTTGTCAAAACCTCGACCCGGGCTCTCTTATTAAGTGTTTCTATATAGGATCTTTTAGGGAGCTCAGATTGAAGTACAAACAAACGTATAGAAAATCATTTGAGGACAGAAGCAGCAGCAGTTTTTCTGTTAAGTTTTCTCTATAGCTTGTTATGTAGATTTTGTATTGTCCAACTTTTCTTCTTTGAACAAACCAATAAAGTTTTTTCTGAATTTGGTACCGAATAGCAGGTAGAGATAGAAATTAGCAGAGTTGGTGATGGCAACGAGAATTGAGATCAGACTGTCCAGGACTCGCACCTTGATATCTTCCCAAGGTGTCTGAACGTTGATACCAGACTTGTTTACGTGCAGAGCTGATGACAAGATTGTTAGGAAACTGAAAAGAGAAGCGACCACGATCATCTGTCGCGTCATTTCCATGTCTCGCCTTCTGATATTTCTATTGCACGTCTCATTATTTGCTCTTTTCTCTCTATTCACTCTCAATTTTGTCAGCGTCAGAACAAGTCTGGCAATCACTGTAAAAGTTGGAATGACGCCACCAAATACAAAATTCAATTTGGACTGAATGTCAAAAAAGTAAGCTTGGCTGATGATGCTGAGACACAATAGTTTCATTTTCCTCCAGTACAAAAAAGAAACAAAAATTCGAATTTTATGAATTACATGGACGTGAATATTGTATCTTGATTTCTTGGCTGTAGGTGTTGTTATTGGATAACAGTTACGAAAAACCATGTAATTCTCAATATTAAGCCCGAGAAAATCAAGTGAATTCTAAAACTTTCTCGTGTGAATAACACGGAAAATCATGTGCGATAGCACAATTTTTTGTGTGATTCACACAAGAAAATTGTAGAATGTTCGATATTGAATATATTGGTCACTCTTCTATGGCTTGTATGTCAGTAAGTTAAATTCAATATACTATACTGCTTTCTGAAACTCGTTTTTAATGGTTTTGCTCCGTCGTCGTTATCTTTTCAATCGATACGTCAACAAGGAGGCTCAGTAATGTGCGATCGCACATAACGTTCCGACCCCGCTCATCCATAATTTTGGCATAATTGTCGACCAAATGAGGAACAGATAGAAAAACCCAAAATTTCAAGTAATTTTCAAAAAAATTGGTGTATGAACGAAAAGATAGCCTCCAAAGCAAATAACTCATCGGAGTACATTATGATGCATTAGATTGACGAGATATGGCAATTGTAAGAAAGCGAGTCAAGACGAACAGCAAAATCAAACAACAACAACAAAAAATAATTACATCAAAATCTTTATGTCCGTTTTAAAAAACAAAACTTTATAACAAGATCAAAATAGCTTCAGATAAAACTGAAACTAAACAAAATAATTTTCGATTCAACAAAAAAGATATGGGACCAGTCCATAATAAGGCTTGGTTACAATTAGACAATAAAGAACAAAAACAATAAAGTTGAAAAGTTCGCCTTTTTTAAAAAAAAAAACAGTTAATTTAAAAGTAATGAAAACCAGTGGAAATCAACAAAAAAATCCCATAGGTTTACAATTGCCAATGCTTCTATAGAAGAGAATTACGAACTTTCGTTATTTCATTTTTTATGCGGTTACAAAAAGGTCAACAGATAGACAACAAACAAAAAAATCAATTAAAACTTGCCAGAAAACACTGATTACACCTTCTTCAATTACAATAGTTGATTACACCTTCTTCAAAAATAATACTGTATTATGTGACCTCTCATTAATGAAACTATGTAACAAGTAGACAAAAAAGAAAATAAAAGGCAAAATTAGGTAAAACTCGTTTTTTTCGAAAAAGCATAAATTCCTAATATATGAAAGCCATTAATTACAAAACGAAATAATTAAATAGGTTCGTTTATTCTTCCAAAGGAAGCTTTTGAGCCCTGCAATTCTCCAGAATGTATCGTGCGTCTAAAACAAGAACTTCTAATATGACAAAATTAAAAATTAATTTACTTTTTTTTGTGAAAAACCCGTGTCGAAGCCAGTAGAGTCATAACGATTTTTTTTTAAAACCATTAGATTTTGTGACACCAATCACTTTTGAGACTGTCTCTTGAGAATAGAAATGTCATTATTTGGCCTGCAATTAACGAAACTAGGTAACAAACAGACAATAAAGGGAACAAAATAGCGAAGTGTTTTTTTTCTGTTTTGGAAAACAATTGTTTTCAAAGTCATGAAAGTCTTCAGCTGTCTACTTATATCAGAATAGCGGATCATCTATTTCGCCATGAAAAGGCAAAGAAATGGGGTCATTGAACATGAAATTTTAAACGACTATAAGACAAAGTGAAAACGACTGTTAGAGACAAAATTAAAAAATTCAAGAAAATTGTTCCAGAAAGTAGTGTCAAAGCCGTTAAAACAAAATCTATATCTTTAAGGATTTTAATATAATCCATTGTGACTTGTTTTGAATACCAATACCATGATATAGAACTGTCAATAACGTGATGATGTGACGAAACTAGAAAATATGAAAATTGGGCAAATACATAAAAATTGAAAAAGAATGTGAAATATAGTAAGTAGTAATAAAGCCAGAAAACCATAAGTTAACATGTAAAGTGGCAACAAAGATTGAATTTGAATTCAGTAGAAAGAAGAAGCATTGCCGACACTAAAGTACAAGTTGACCAAAATTAGTAGAAAAAGGGAGGCAAAGTTCAATAAGCCAATTTTTATTTAAAAATCAAACATTTTTAAAAGTCAAATCGTTCATAAGCTTTCAAATAATAAACCAGATACAATAATTTGGAGCTAATTAGGAAGTCAATTGAGCTTTGATTTGAATTATTCTTTTTTTAAAATAATATAAAAAATACAGAATTTTTAAAATAAAAAAGACCGACTGATTACAATCCGAATTATTTTTGGATTGTAACAGTCCAAAATTGATAGAAAACTAGCCCTGCTAATGTTGTTCGTCCATTAATAACACTCAATTGTTTCGAATGAAACAGATCTTGATAATTTGTTAGTTAAAAGATCAAAAATAAATGCTGCGTTTTTGATAATCAGCGAATAAAGTTAGCAGAAAACGGCAAAATTTTAATTCCAGACTACTCTCTATGGAAGTGGAAGTAGAACTGGCTCTTTTTCTATTTTACAAAAGTTGTGTTAGATGTTTTCGGGTGTGTACTACCAGAAAATCCAATCAAAGTGGACTAAAGTAGCTTACTTTGGGCAATTTTTGTTGAAAAATGCCGCATTTCGCCAATATTTAGCCAAAATGTTAGCCAAAAAAATTAAATCAAAGTACTCAACAAAACTTTATTGTCTCCAAAAATAAAATCAACAGTACTATTGTTAACACTTTTTACATATTTTGCCAAAATTGATGAAATTTTAGTTAAAAATTCCGGAAAATGTTAGAAAAAATCGGTCTAATATTCATAAATCAGTCTAATATTCACAAAAATTTAAACAACTATAACTCGCGTTGGAGAACGAAATTCAAAAAATCTTTTTAATTCCATATTCTACGCTGAACGGGCTTTTTAATGATACCACTCACAACCCTCTACGATTAATATATCGATCGGTCAAAGTTGTCTGAACAAAAAAAAAACCATTCGAGTATATAGTTCCTCCCCCCCCTCAAGAGGAGTCGGAATAAAAAACAGTAGTCTAATATACGTTTGAATTAAACAAAAACTATACTTTGTTTCTTTACACAGACACTCCAGGATGACCGAAGGAGCATAAAATTTCAGGGTCTCCAAAACAAATTGAGCATTGTTCATCAGAACATCAACGAGAAGACTTTCGCTTTCCACTACAGAATTTTTCAAATCCAGGAAAACATTTTTCGCTAATTTCATACAAAACGCGCTGTCATTTTTGAAAAGAGCGATATTCAGAGTTGTGTTGTTAATGAAAGACGTTACAGCTTAGTTTCTAGTGAATTAAGCAAAGTGGGGAAATGTCTCGAGTTTCTTTAACAATAAGGCTCGTATTGTGCAATTGTACAAAAAGTTCCGACTCCGCTCAAGCACAATTTTGATTTAGTTTTGTACCAAATTAAGAGGAGAGCAAAACTTTCAAAAAATCAAATATGTTTGAAACTAATTGGTGAATATATTTAAAGAAATCACTGTACGCTCAAACCACTAAATAGACTAAACAATGTACGTAAAATTTTTCCCGTAGTAATTGAGTTTTGAATTGAAATCATCAAGCCCAAACTACTAAATAAATTAAATACGGCTTCATTAGAGGGCGGACAATACTTGCCATTAGAGAGGACAAGAGACAACACAAACAACAAAATCAAACAAAAACAACATGAATTAATTACGACCTAAACTCATTGTCTATCTAATTAAAAAACTTAATGATGAAGTCCGACACAAATTGAATTTAAATTTTACACAAAAAGAAATTAGATTGACTCTAAAGAAAACGCTGAAAACTCAAAAAGCTATATAAGTTAAAAACTGCTTCATTAGAGGGCCGTTGGTACTTACCATTAAGGAGAATAGGAGACAAAACAAACAACAAAGTCAAATAAAAACAACATGAATTAGTTTTGACTTTAGCTCAAACTCCATATATTTAAAAATCTTATTAATGGAGTCAAAACAGCATCAGATAAAAACTAAACTCAACAAACTGACTTGCCATTCACCCGAAAAGATGCGAGATCTGTCTATAATAACTAATAAAAAAAATCCAAAAAGGCAAAGCCAAAAAAATACGTTAATACCCTTTGAAAACAGCTTATTTGAAAGTCATGAAAAAATTAGATGTCTAATGAAATGGCTTCATTCATGCCTCCAAACGTAGCCACTTGGACGTGCTGTTATCCAGAATGTCAGGAGACCACAAAAAGAACTAATAAACGTAAAGTCAAGATGTCAAATTAATTTTCTTGAGAAAACGTGGTCGAAGCCTATAGAATTGAAATCTCGAAAAAAATAAGTGCAATCAGTTTCGCCTTCTTTCAACAATTTCACTCTTTTGATGGGCTTGTCATTAAGGTAATAATTAGACTAGTTAGCAAAACAAAACCTCAATAATTGCAAAATTTCCAAAATTGAAATTAAAAATTTTGGAAATTTGTAGTGTTAAAAAGTCAAGTATTTAAGTAATGAAACGGCAAAACAACTACATTCTAATTCACCGGAAATTGAATGTGATCTCTCTTAGTGCTGAGACTAAGCCACACGGTTGCAGAAATATGATCAAAGTCATTACTTTTTTAAAGCCAATTTGACATGTCATTCTCAACAACTTCACTCTCTTGTTGAGATTGTCATTAAGTTGATAATTAGACTAATCAGCAAAAAAAACCTCAATAATTGGAAAATGTGCACAAACTTGAAAAAAAGTTTTGGAAGTTCGTATTGTCAAAAGATCCAGTATTTAAATGATGAAACGTCATAACGACTACACTCTAATTCACCTGAAAATGAATGCAACCTCTCTCAGAGCTGAAACTAACCCCACAAGATTGCAGATATAGGATAAAAAATGGCTAATCTAAAAGAACTATTATTTTTTTGAAACAACTTTTTGGAAACCTTGAAATTTTTAAACTCAAAAATATCAAACAGATTATTTTTTAAATTTCTTTATAGCTTAGAGAGCCAATATCATTATTGAGAATAAACATAACGGCCTCAAAATAAAATCGAATGCGCGCAAAACTCATGACTTCACACGTAATTTCAAAAACGAAGAATTGAAGACCAAAAACTAGACGTTTTTCACTGAAATTCTCAATATGTCTATTGGACTTAATATAAACAAAATTTTTTCGGTTATTAGTTGAGTTCTGAATTGAAATCATTTTGGTCTGTAATTAGCTTTAAAAACTAGAAAAACAAAAATTGATTTTTTTTAAATAGGAACGCCCCATTAAAATCCTAATCTTTTCGAATCGTAAATTTTGACAAATATAAACTTGTCATTGCTGCTTTTCTTTTCACATATAAAATGTTCCAAACATTACCAAAATAGCTAATTTGACAAACTTTTTTTCATAAAAAAATACTTATTGAGTTTTTGATACGTATCGATTTATTTCAGCGATA
Organism: Convolutriloba macropyga; assembly: GCF_964194025.1. NCBI lineage: Eukaryota > Metazoa > Xenacoelomorpha > Acoela > Convolutidae > Convolutriloba > Convolutriloba macropyga. The sequence goes on from NC_134470.1 coordinate 23,809,705, forward strand.
ACCATCAGGTAACATTTGAAAGCTTTAGATAATTTGCTTAACAAGATTGCTTAACAAAAACAAAGGTTTGTTCAATGGGCCTCATCTGAACATAAATGCGTCCTCTCAATAGACGATCCTCTAAACCAAAAAGGATTTAAGTAATTCAGATGGAATACTTTTTAAAATACTCCAAAAAGGACTGACCCTTTACAATCGGACCATTTTTCTTTACAAATGTCAACGATGAGACCAAAACTGGCCTTGCTATTGCTGCACGGCTGTTACAAAATGTTTTTGTTCAAAATAATTGCTTAATGATATCTTGCGTAAATGATTCGCGTCAATATGATTTTCGTAAACATTTTCTCACGAAAAAGAGGATTACAAAAAATGTCCCCTTTTCTGAAAAACATTAATGTATACCAGCCAATCCCGCTAAAAATTTAGATTCAGCACATTTTCTTGGGAACTGGAGGTAAAAATTGCCCTCGTTTGAGTACGCGAAGGTTGTTTCAGCAGTCTTTGTTTCTGCGCTGCCTGTCAATAGGACAAAATGGGCTAATTAGGCATATTTCATGCCTTTTATTTTCAAAAACCGAAAAATTGCTGCTGAATTTTTTTACACTTAGCCAACATTTTACATACACTTTATAGGATTTTTAAAGGCAAAGTTTATATTGCTTGAAATGTTATAAGCAATTTTTCTCCAAAATAGGATGTATATATAACTTTATTTGATACTTAAAAATTAGATTTTTATTTTCTGAAGCTTGATAAATTTTGCTACAAAGATTTGATACGTAATTTTACTGAGCGAGGAAAAAAGCTTCAGTCAGAGCTCAGAACAATATTCTTCAGAAAAAAAAACGTTATCAAATCACTAGAAGATCGATTTGTATATTTAAAAACAATTAAACTTTTATGCGTTCATGATTGAAATCTGAGATATTTTTAACGTGTCTTTTCGTCCAATGTCCATTTTTGTTTGAGTGGACACTTACAATTTTTTTTTGATTGCACTGCGTACAATTCTAATGCATAACTTATAAGAGCTTTTATAGTTCTTGTATGAAAACGAAATAATTGGCCTTTTCATTTATACTTCGATTTATCAAAAAGTGTTTCATTCTCACGTGAGAGCAATGAACTAGTCACACATCTGGACCATTTTAAGGAACTAAACAGTGTGGAAGTTATCACCACGTAAAGTGGTGAAAATTCTTGTTGATGAGCAATATTCTTTAATAAAACCAAGTTTAGACCTAGATATATGAAAAGACAATACACGGTTAAAGAATAGCACAAAAAGACCGTGTTGGACCCCACTAACATATGAAAAGTCTATAACTCAACCTCAACGAAGAGCTTGACCAAATTAATCCGATTTGTTTCTGAACCCCATTTCCACTGTTGGCCTGTACACCACTTGAATTTGAAAACGTTGTGCGCTCAAACAGCTAAAAAGTTTAAATAAAAATTCATTAGAGAGCCGGTGATATGTGCAATTAAATAGAGTAGTAAAAAAAACACAAATAACAAAATCAAATAAAACCAACAAGAATAAAATTTGACAGTAATTGAGTGTCTATTTACTTAAAAAACCTAAAGATGGACTCAAAATAGCATCAGATAAACATTGGATTTAACAAACTGACCTTCTTTTTACCAAAACAGATTTGAGACCTGACTGTAGTAACTAAGAAAGAGCAAAATCAAAAAAAGGAAAGCTTAAAAAATACGTTTGTTTTTTTTTTGAAAACCGTTACATTGAAAGTCATTAAAAAGTATCGATCAATTGAAATGGCTTCCTTCATGCCATTTTGTGTAGCCACTGAGAAAAGCTAATATCCAGAATGTCAGACGACCACAAAAAGAACAAATTTAGATAAAATCAAGATGTCATTTTTTTTCTCGCTAATAAAAAGGAAATCAGTATTGCCTTCTTTCAACAACTTCACTATCTTATTAGGTTGGTCATTAAAGAAATAATGGAACTTGTCAGCAAAACAAAACCTCAAAAATTGGAAATTGTCCAGAAGTTTGAAAAAAAAATGTTTTGGAAAATTGTATCGCCAAAAGGTCCAGTATTTAAATAATGGAAAGCAATAACGACTACAATCAAATTCACCTGAGAGTCATTGCAACCTCTCTCAATGTTGAGACTACGGCCACGAGGTTGCAGAAATCAGACTAAAAATGGCGAGTCTAAAAGAACCTGTAGTTTTTTAGAACAAATCTTTGGAAACCTTAAAAGTTTTTGACTCAAAAATATCAAACAGATTAGTTTTCCAAGTTGTTTTATAGCTCAGGAAGATAATTGAACTTTTAATTATTGAGCATAAATCTAACAGCCACAAATTAAAAACGAAAACGCGCAGAACTCAAGATATCACATGTAATTTCACAAACACAGCGTTGAAGACAAAAAACTAGACGGTTTTCTGTGAATTTCTCACGTATGTTTATTGGACCTCATATGTACAAGAAATTTTTTGATTATTGAATAGGTTTTGAATTGAAATCATTCTGGTCTGTAATTAGCTTAGAAAACTGTAAAAGCAAAAGGTGTTTTTAAAAAAAAACAAAAACACCCCTTCACAATCCGAATCATTCTTGAATCGTAAACTTTGACAAATATAAACTTGTTATTGCTGCTTGTCTTTTAACACATTTTCATTTTCGAATAATAACAAAATAGCTAACCTGACAAAAATATTTTTATTCCTGAAGAATTCCTGAACGTTTTATAAAAAGCACTTTGACGGAGCCCTGAAAACTATGAGCCTCACTCGAAAAAAAGATCGCTTAACAAAAAGAAGGTTTGTTTATTGGGCCTCACCTGAACATAAATGGGTCCTCTCAAAAGACGATCCTTTAAAACAAGACAGACTTATCAGTATTTCAGTCGAAAAAATTCAAAAATTGTTTCAAAAAGGACACACCAAATTACCCAATTACAATTCAAATCTTTTTCTTTACAAAAGTAACGATGAGACCAAAACTGGCTTTGCTATCGCTGCACGGCTGTTACAAAACGTCTTTGTTCCAACTAATGACGTAATAAAAAGTTTTGCTCACGAAAACATGATTGCATTAAAAACAATTGTCCCATTTATTTCGATGTATAATAGCGAAAGACGGCTTAAAAGTTAGATGCAGCACATTTTCTTAAAAACTGGAGGTTAAAATTGCTCTCATTTGAGTACACGAAAGTTGTGTCAGCAGATTTTGTTTCTGCGCTGCCGGTCAATAGGAGAAAGTGGGCTAATTAAGCATCTTTTATGCCTTTTTGAAAAAATGAAAAATTGCTGAATTGTTGACACTTAGCCGATATTTTACGTACACTTTATAAGATTTTTAAAGGCAAAGTTTATGTCGCTTGAAATGTTATAAGAAATTTTTCTCCAAAAAAGGATGCATAGAAAACTTTTTTGATACCTAGAAATTAAATTGTTATTTTGTGACACTTGATGAGTTGTCCTACAAAGATTTGATGCGTAATTTTACTAAGCGAGGAAAAAAGCTTCAGTCAGAAATCCTCAGGATATTTTTCGAAAAGTTTTATCAAACCACTGGACAATCCATCTGCAAGGTATATTGTAAAACCATTTAAATTTTTATGCGTTCATAATTGAAATCTGAGGTATTTTTCAACCTGTCTTTTTTGTTTTTCGGCAACAATTTTTTGATCTGATAGCTGTTTGAGAATTCTAACGACGCTCTTATGTGACAAAATCTAACATGCTTAGTTTTTTTGAGCAAATGTCGGTGGTGTATACCTTACCATCAGTAAAATTGGTTGCCACCAAACAATTGTGGGCTTTTGGTTTCAGTTTTTTTTGCAGACTTTTTGAGCGAAGCCCATTTTTGTTTGAGTAAAAACACTGTAAATTTTTTTGCGATTGCAATGCGTACAGTTTTAATGCAACAATTATAAGGATTTTGATAGTTTTTGACTGAAAACGAAATAATTGTGATCTTTTCATTCAAGCTTTGATTTCTCAGCTAGTGTTTGATTCTCAAGTGAGAGCAATTAACTAGTCACACATCTGGACCATTTTAAGCAACAACAGTGTGGAAAGTATCACCTCATAAAGCGTTGATGAGCAATCTTCTTTACTAAATCCATGTTTAGACCTATACTTATGAAAAGACACTACTCGAATAAATATGGGCACGAAAAGACCGTGCTGGACCATATTAACCTACGAAATGTCTTTAGCTCAACTTCAGCGAACAGCTGGACTTATCTCTGCTCCCTCCCACTGTTGCCCCTCTTTATGCCACTCAATTACAATTTGAATGTGTTATTATAAGGAACGTTACTATGTAAGAAATAGCACGTGCAACTGAGGGGCGTAAAAGTTATAGGCCCACAAAGAGGGGGGGGGGGGGTGTGAAACAGAAATAATCCATGTAATCGTTTGAGTGAGGAAAAGGAAAGTTTCCTGAAATCGACAGGACGACAGTATCCATTTTCAGAGCCAAGTCGATACACGAATAGCCCAGTTGACGAGTAGGAACCGCAAAACACATACATCACAATTGTAACTACAGTAGCCAACCTAGGTGTTCCCAAATTGCGGTATTTGAATGGGAAAAGAACTGCTATGCACTTGTCCATACTGAAACAAGCAGTTATGTAGTACGAAGCAACAGTTGTAATCCAGGAAAAGAAAGTGCACATTGCACAGAGAGGGCTGTTGACCTCCCGCAGAATAAACCCAAATAGCATCAGCAGACAGTCAATAATTCCGTCGTAGAATACAGCCAAGAGGTCTGTGAGTGCGAGAGCGAACATGAAGGCTGCCCCGGATGATATGTTGTCCCACTTTGCAATGATGAGCATTGTGAATACATTGCCAATGCAGCCCAGTGTGGAGATGAGAGAGTTGACAATGTCCAGAGCGAAGATGGCAGTCACTGCTGAAGGGTAGAGGTCTTCCCAGTTGGCATCTTCTCCTCTTTCAGTCGTTAACACCTCAGAATCGTTCACAAGAAACATTTTACCTAAACGTACCAATAGTACAAGCACCATAGTCGAGAAAATTTTGACTTGTCTAAATTCTTAACATATTGATTTTTTCACTTGTATTTCATACGGAACTTTTTGGCTCACAAACCAAACCATGTACCGCAACCTAACTCGTAATATTATTTTTAATTCTTATATGTTTCTGGTGGAGTTTGTATCTTTGGGTGCTAAAAATTTATGCTCGACCTAAGTTTGTAGCTCGACTCAAGATTTTAGCTCAAACCATGCTCCATATGAATTGACCACGAAAAGACTTTAAGTAGGATGTAAACCATGCGATTAAAGTAAATATCCCCCCATCACTAGACTTTAAATGTCTTTTCATGAGGTAAAATCTGGGCCGGTCTTTTTGTACCCAATATTTGTCAACCAGGATCCGATTAATTTAACCCGAAGTTGATAATAGGGTTTTCACTTCGTGGGGCGCTTTAAACTTTTTCTTATTTCAAATATATTTAAAAATTATCAAGCAGTCTAAGCATTTCATTTTTTGATGCTCACATTATTTGCTTAAAGCTAATTTTCAATAACTGGAGTGCCAAAGAGGAAATTCACGCAAACCTAAGAACAAATTTCTTTTTTCGCGACGCAGCAACCAAATTTTCTCACCCAAATGAACTGCTTGATCGAAAGGAATTCCATCAATATTTGGGAAGCTTTATTCCTTATGCCCTTGTCAAAAACAACGGCTAAGAAGCAATTTTAACAGCCCCTACAGCATCATTATCGTGAGAGCAAAGTGAAACATTGCATAACATTACAACGAATAGTGGTAAAATTGCATTTCAGACTATTATGACGACAAAGTGGGGATTAACCTTCGGATACTCCACTATCTATTAGAATTAACACGGAAAAAAATTCAGTTTTTGTGTAAAAGAAATCTCTTTTAGATTTCAAAAGTTGGCTCAAAATAGGATTTCATCCCAAATTGAATTCACACTGAATTGAAAACGAAAATAGCTAAATGATCTGTGCCTGCAAGTTTGTTCAGTGATTAGTTGAGACGAGTTCTCGCCGAACGCAGAGTCCCAGAATTTAGTATTCAGAATTCAAACTAGCAAAAAGTAGGTATTTGGGTCTACATAAATTGGCATTAAGTTTTGTGCATGAAAACGTGAATTTTACAGATGCTTGCAATCTCAAAAAAAAATGAATGGTCAATGCTCTTTCAGTCACCAAAATTTTAAAAAGTGAACAGAGTTGGCAAATATTTAAAAAATCGAAGCATAACTCCACTTCCGAAACAAACTTTTGAAACAAAAGAAATCTGCCTCTTCAGAGACAAGCCATTCCTAGTCTAGGCCTGGGCTTATGAAACGACAGTGTTCAAAAATGCAGTGCTATGAAAAAGCCATGCTGGTCTCAAATGGCCCATGAAAGGAATCAAGCTCGACTTTATTGTAATCTCAAATTTAGCTCGAACCAAATTTTGGCAGCTAGACTATAGCTGGGCCAAAGCTATTGCTGCTGAACATCAGCTTGACCCAAATGTAAGCTTGAGATTATTTGGACCTTAGCCAGACCCAGTTGGACTTTAGTTGGAACCAAAATATTTGGATGCACTTCAGGAGGTACCTTTGGTACAAAAAGTATTCGACCGGTATGGCCCTTTAAATTCTCTGTTCTGGAAGTTAAAGAAAAGAGGAAGTGATATAATATTAATCACATGATTTGGTCATAAGTTTTACAAAGTTGCAATCGAAACTACTGACAAAACACAAACTAAACGCTGAAGAAATGAGCAATCTCAGATCTATGATGATAAATACCATGCAGCAGAAAAATATAATTTATTCAGAATTTTGCTTTTTTGGCAAATTTTCTAGCGTTTTCTTGTGTTGCTGTTTGTGATGCCAAAATTACTGTTGCTTGGGGATGCTTACGCGTCCACAGAATGAATTGGCTATTACTAATCCCAAAAACACAGCTAAATCGAAACCCTTGAAAAGACCGTTATTAACCCTAATTTGCTATGGAGAAACCGAGAATGACCCTAATTTGCTAAACGAAAACATTAACTGGACAGTGTAATTGAAGTCAATTTGCTGCATCTAGTTTGGAAGTCTAGTTTGAAGTATAAATGCTTTCCGAAAGCTGAAAAAAATCAACCGTTAATGGCTGTACACAGGATGGAAAACTTCCCTAGTGATCAAAGAATTCAAAATCTTGCAAGAATTTTGCAAGATAATGCATAATTCTTCCATTTATCTTGCAAGATTCTTGCAAGAATTGAATTCTTCTTGCAAGATTCTTGCAAGAATCTTGCGAGATTTTGTATTTTTCTTGCAAAAGTCTTGCAAGATTTTGAATTCTTTTTTTGGTTACCTGGCTAGATTACGATGGCAGACGAGCTAAAAATGTCAATGTTAAGCATTAAATTGTGTCGGAAAATTTGCTCAAGTCAAGTTAAGACTGACTTCTTTTTAGCTACCAGTATAATTTGGGAGTTTTCCCTCCTCCTTTTTCATCCCGGGCTTGGGACCGGCAATGGCGGACTTAAAAACAGGTAGCTATAGGAGAAATGAGCGGTGACCTTTAAATTTAAATGCGCTTCCCAAAAAGGGACGCAATATAATTGAGATGAAAGAATTGGCCAGCAATTCGGAAATTTTTTTGAACTTTTTTTCAAATGTTTGAAGCAAAAGAACTGATGCCTCAAATCTATTTCAAAACCTCGTTTTCTATTCAGTTTCTTGAAATGGCTTTTGAAAACTTTGGTGACGAAGTTTGATCAAAAGTTAAGAAGTCGTTATACTCCTGGCGCATCTGTTTGTGTCTGATCATGTGCTCTTGTATTGATATTGAGTGAATAAAGTAAAGAAGTAATCAGTCGATTAAAACAACATTGTTCCAAAAAGGTTATTCAACAAGGTCTCCTTAGCAGTTTTTTTTCTGTTCAGAAAACAATTGGAGCACATTGATTTTTTTTTTAAAAAAATAAAATATGCCGCCTCTCTTAAAAAGGGACCAATTAAATAGATCTGCACAGAATGGGCCGCTATATTGTCGGTAGTGAAACTTTTCGTATTTTGAGAACTCTTAGCCATAAAACGCACTAGAGAATTTCCGACAAACCGCATTACTGTTACAAAAAAGATGAATCCTTTAGCAATATCGGAAAAAGTTTATTAAAAAGACAATTTTTATCAAAAATTTCAAAAAACATTTTCTTTTAATTCACATCAGAAACCGTGATGGCCAATTTTTGATCTTTGATCTGAACAATCCTTTCACAGTTGCCCACAGAAAGCTAGACGGGACAAGAATTGCTTTCCTAGAAAGCCGAAAACGAGATTGAATTTGTGAAAAAAATAAAAAATTTTCAAAATGTGTGAATTTTCTCGGAGATATTTTCTGCCGTATAATCTACAGTACGTTTAAATATCTCAATCATAATTATTATTTCATTTTTGTCTTCCATGCCCACTGGAGAACTGTTAAGTTTCATTTCTAGACGAAATAAGAAAAGAAGCAATTTGATGTGAGACCACAAAATGAGAAAATAAAAAATTGTTGATACAAATTTCAAAAAATGCAGTTTTCATATACATCTCCATGGAAACAATTAAAATCACTTTTCGAACAACTTTCAATTATTGAGTTCATTAGATATTGTAATAAAGGATGCACAATTGGAAAACTGCTCTTTTAAGTCCAAATATTTGCCTTTTCTAAAATATTTTTTTTAGAAACTTTGGCAAGTAAAGGAAATAAAGCTTTGGGAACTTTGTCATTTTCTTTCACAATTTTTACTTAAATTTGGGGCAACAATTGATTTTATCGTACAAAGTCACTATTTCAGATTCATTTCTGAATTGAATTCCAGTCTCAATATTTTTCTCAAAAAAATTAGCTTTTCATTGAATCTTATTGCTCGTAATACAAATTCCAGCGTCTCAAGAATAGTGTATGAGATGCTGTACCAAAAAAAACAAATTAATTTGAATCGTACCTACAGCGTGTTGAGGCGGCTATCCTGGTTTTTATTTGGAGGTAATAAGTTCTGTTTTTGTGCCCTTTTTGAAGTGATCAAAGAAATTTATTTGTTCTTTGAAGCGCTTTGAGTGAATCGGTTTATCATTGTTGCCGCTCCAATCTGTTTAATTCATTTCTGTTCTAATTACTACTGGAAACCAGAGGCAAGCAAAAAATTTTTTGAAATAAATGGTATCACGAGCTGTTTCAAAGGTGAAATAAAATTGATCATATTTTTAAGTAGCCGATGATTAACCGATATCCTTAGGAAGTCATTAGTATGATGAGACAATTGGCGCGTGGTAATTATACCATCCCCAAGAATAAATTTTTCCATGACATATTCCTTTGAAGGGGGATTGGCATCAAAAAGATGCAATAATATTCTAAACCTTTTTTCTAACCCACCTCCAGATTATTAAAATTTTTTGTCAACATTATAGCATCTAGAACGCAAGTAGAGACCAGATTTCTCAATTAATTATATCTCTTTTCAATTACCATTTGTCAGCTTCTCGGTAATTTTTGCTGACTAGGGGTGGCGAGGGCAATGTAGACTCTTTATAGCAATTAGTGTTTTTACTCTGAGGAAACCTGCATAGAGCTTTGTAGACCGGAGGAAAGATGACTGCGAATTTTGATTACTTCAACAAGAGTTCTAAAAAAATGGACCCCTCCATGCTTGTTTCAATCTTCATAGGAAATTGGCGGCAAAAGAAAGGCGCCAATTTTCACAAAATGCCTTACCATTTTGTTGAAATATAACAAACAAATTATATAGGGAACATTATAAAATTTTGGATTTCAGTATTAGAGATTGGGCGGCCTAATTGCACAAAATTCCGCAAGTTTCTTTCTTCTATTGAAGATTCTGAAGCGGGTGCACAGCAACTCTAAACTGCACTGCAACAGAGCATTCAAAATTAAGTACTTAAGTAAGACTTAAGAACTATTGTAATCTAAAAATTAAATAGATTCAGCAAAATTCCTTTTAAAAAAGTTTGTCCAAAGTAAAAAAAACAGAGTACTGAAAATACTCTCCTTGGACCCATGATATGACCCAGTTTTCGTATTTCAATTCTAACTACACAAAAGTTAATTCTGACATTCTGGGTAGAGATTACGTCCAGTATGACTTAATCAGATTAACCTAAAGTCCAGCGCCAAAATGTTAGGTCCGTAAAACTTGAGGTGTTGAGTTGGGTCGAGCATAAGTTTCTTTAGAGGCAGTTTGAAACTATCATGGTCTTTATTCCCCTTTATTGGTAGATCAGACATAGCCTATGAATAGTCAGGCAATTTGTGCACTCCATTCCCCATTCCACACATGGATTATGAAGGATGTTTTTGACCGGTCTATAGTATACATTACACGTAGAGTGAGCACATTATGAATAGTATTACATGCAATATACAGTTCGATGAGTCCAAGTATAGCTAAGAGTCGCAAATAAATTGTGGACCAATACACAGTCACAAAATGTGCTCATGTACGTCCTATAAAAAGGCCATTTGCGTTATGAACACTTTTTAGCTAGAATTGCTCGAGCTTTCACTTTCTAACAATAACGTCTCGCCTGAAACACCGCTAGAAAAACCTTCCCTTCGAAAAATGTTGTTTGCTGACTGGTAGCGTTTAAACTTATGTGCAACCCAACAAAACACCTTTTATGCAACTCAAGCAAATGGCTTTTCAATTATAAAATTTTTCCGCTACATCTAGGCAACTATAATGAAAATAATTGGAAAGAATTCATAGTTGGTTTCGAAACATCGCACTCAAAAATTTTTGCCCAAAATGCATGTACTGATGATATTATGAGCAAATGAGCAATTTATGTTGATTTCAAAATGCTGATCCCACTTTGATTTTGAACCTCAAAAAAGGTGCCAAAATTGCGCATCCTGATTTTCCGATGATCGATAGATATGAAATCCCTAAGCTTTATAATCATTAAATTTGAATTTAATCAAATCATAAACGTGAAGTTCACAAAAATTTTGCAAAATTCATCGGATTTTAAGGTGAATTTTAATAAAAGTTTTACAGTTTAAAAAGGGGCATAAGGAAAACCAGTTCGTTTAACCAGATACTAAAAGACCATTTTGAACAATTGGTTTCAAATGATTTTTTCAATAAAAATGCAATACTCATGATGATTCTAAAAGTCATGCCACAGAATTTGATAGGTTTGGATCTTAAAAAGTAGAGAAGCACTTTTCAGCAATTTTCAGATTGATTTCTTTTAGGCAATTTTCAGATTGATCTCTTTTAAGCAATTTTCAGATTGATTTCTTTAATAGTTTACACTTGGTTGCCGCTTGTACCTCCCTTTTGGCCGAAGCCTTTTAGTTATTAGACTTTTAGAAGAATGAATTCCGAGCCATGAAGACCAAAACATCGGTGCGAAGACCACCGAGTCTAGTTCTTTGAGTAGTTGAGTCCCGTGAGCATTAAAATTCCCTAAAACCAACTTTCGGGATATAGCAGAGCATGTGTTGCCTTGTAACCACTTGCTGACATCTTGGCTCGCAAAACCCACTACTTGCGATCTTTAACTTGAGTTTGTTGAAACATTGTAACATGAATTTTGATGGTTCTGCGGTAACTATAATTGCTTTGCTCCGGTTGACAAAAGCAAGCAAGTACTTGTGCAACTCTTCTGTAGCTGCATTATCTTTAAGTATTTTGCAGGTTTTCATTTTTTCTTATGATGTATAATTCGAAGAGAGACTAAAAGTAGACATTAAATACCAAGGGAAGATTATCGATCTAGAGGAACAGTAACCATAACAATGAGTCAAATTCAGACCTCTGCAGCACTCCACAAATCACAAGTCTCAGTTGTTTTTGAAAACCATTTGAAAGAAAAATGCCCCCAACCATCTAAGTAGCGACATTTTTGACCTTAACTTTGAACACATTTTCGCTTCCAACTTCATTTTTATTTCTGACGCCCTTTTTTGAAGCTCTTTTTTTCTCCGTAAAAATTTTGTGAAAAAAAATTGAGGCTAAATTTATTCAATTTTGGTGAGAAAATTAAAATTGATTACAACTAAATAACTTGAAACGAAAAAGTAGCCAAGTTCTATCGTATTCTAGATTATGTGACCTGATCAAAAGCTTTTGATATGCATAGAAATAAGAAAATTGTATCACTGTCTCGTACCCTAATTTGAACAAAATTAAAAAGTTTTACTTGATCTGATTTGTTTTTGAAACAAATTGAAAGCCGCTTCCAGCAACGGCGCACGTACAAGTGACGTTTTCTACCTGGATATGTTAATTGATTTTGATGAATAGCTTATGCTTTTTGGGCGGAGACACAGTTATCTTGCAATACTTTGTTTCTTTTTGTATTTTGCCTATGTTTGTGTTTCTTTTCGTTGTTGTGTGCCATATAACCAATAGAGATAGCTGTTAAATGCTTCCCCAAGACTAACCTTACTTAACTCCAACTTAATCTAATTAAAGAATTTGGTTTATAGCTTTTTCTTTTAACTTCCAGTTTAAATCTTAAAAAAATATATTTTTTTCATCTGTCACCTTTTTGCTCTCATTTTCGTCATCATCTAACTCAAACTCACTCTTTAGAACCTCCAAAAGGTGACAAAGTTGCGCGTCCTGATTTTCCGATGATCGATTGATATGAAATCCCAAAGCTTTATAATCATTAAATTTGAATTTAATCAAATCATAAACGTGAAGTTCACAAAATTTTCGAAAAATTCATCGGATTTTCAGGTGAATTTTAATAAAAGTTTTGCAGTTTAAAAAAGGGGCATAAGGAAAACCAGTTCGTGTAACCAGATACTAAAAGACCATTTTGAACAGTTGGTCTCAAATGATTTTTTCAATAAAAATGCAATACTCATGACGATACTAAAAGTCATACCACAGAATTTGATAGGTGTGGATCTTAAAAACTAGAGAAGCACTTTTCAGCAATTTTCAGATTGATTTCTTTTAGGCAATTTTCAGATTGATCTCTTTTAAGCAATTTTCAGATTGATTTCTTTAATAGTTTACACTTGGTTGCCGCTTGTACCTCCCTTTTGGCCGAAGCCTTAGGTTTTTATTTATTAGACTTTTAGAAGAATGAATTCCGAGCCATGAAGACAAAAACATCGCTGCGAAGACCACCGAGTCTAGTTCTTTGAGTAGTTGAGTCCCGTGAGCACCAAAATTCCCTAAAACCATCTTTCGGGATATAGCAGAGCATGTGTTGCCTTGTAACCACTTGCTGACATCTTGGCTCTCAAAACTCACTACTTGCGATCTTTAACTTGAGTTTGTTGAAACATTGTAACATGAATTTTGATGGTTCTGCGGTAACTATAATTGCTTTGCTCCGGTTGACAAAAGCAAGCAAGTACTTGTGCAACTCATCTGTAGCTGCATTATCTTTAAGTATTTTGCAGGTTTTCATTTTTTTCTTATGATGTTTAATTCGAAGAGAGACTAAATGTAGATATTAAATACCAAGGGAATATTATCGATCTAGAGGAACAGTAACGATAACAATGAGTCAAATTCAGACCTCTGCAGCACTCCACAAATCACAAGTCTCAGTTGTTTTTGAAAACCATTTGAAAGAAAATTGCCCCAACCATCTAAGTAGCGACATTTTTTACCTTAACTTTGAACAAATTTTCGCTTCCAACTTCATTTTTATTTCTGACGCCCTTTTTTGAAGCTCTTTTTTTCTCCGTAAAAATTTTGTGAAGAAAAATTGAGGCTAAATTTATTCAATTTTGGTTCGAAAATTAAAATTGATTACAACTAAATAACTTGAAACGAAAAATTAGCTAAGTTCTATCGTATTCTAGATTATGTGACCTAATCAAAAGCTTTTGATATGCATAGAAATAAGAAAATTGTATCACTGTCTTGTACCCTAATTTGAACAAAATTAAAAAGTTTTACTTGATCTGATTTGTTTTTGAAAAAAATTGAAAGCAGCTTCTAGCAACGGGGCACGTACAAGTGACGTATTCTACCTGGATTTGTTAGTTGATTTTGATGAATAGCTTATGCTTTTTGGGCGGAGACAGAGTTGTCTCGCAATACTTTGTTTCTTTTTGTATTTTGCCTATGTTTGTGTTTCTTTCGTTGTTGTGTGCCATATAACCAATAGAGATAGATGTTAAATGCTTCCCCAAGACTAACCTAATTTAACTCCAACTTAATCTAATTAAAGAATTTGGTTTATAGCTTTTTCTTTTAACTTCCAGTTTAAATCTAAAAAAATATATTTTTTTCATCTGTCACCTTTTTGCTTTCATTTTCGTCATCATCTAACTCAACCTCACTCTTTAGAACCTCCAAAATGTGACAAAGTTGCGCATCCTGATTTTCCGATGATCGATTGATTTGAAATCCCTAAGCTTTATAATCATTAAATTTGATTTTAATCAAATCATAAACGTGAAGTTCACAAAAATTTTGCAAAATTCATCGGATTTTAAGGTGAATTTTAATAAAAGTTTTGCAGTTTAAAAAAGGGGCATAAGGAAAACCAGTTCGTTTAACCAGATACTAAAAGACCATTTTGAACAATTGGTTTCAAATGATTTTTTCATTAAAAATGCAATACTCATGATGATTCTAAAAGTCATACCACAGAATTTGATAGGTTTGGATCCTAAATAGTAGAGAAGCACTTTTCAACAATTTTCAGATTGATTTCTTTTAGGCAATTTTCAGATTGATCTCTTTTAATCAATTTTCAGATTGATTTCTTTAATAGTTTACACTTGGTTGCCGCTTGTACCTCCCTTTGGCCGAAGCCTTAGGTTTTTAGTTATTAGACTTTTAGAAGAATGAATTCCGAGCCAAAACATCGGTGCGAAGACCACCGGGTCTAATTCTTTGAGTAGTTGAGTCCCGTGAGCACCAAAATTTCCTAAAACCATCTTTCGGGATATAGCAGAGCATGTGTTGCCTTGTAACCACTTGCTGACATCTTGGCTCGCAAAACTCACAACTTGCGATCTTTAACTTGAGTTTGTTGAAACATTGTAACATGAATTTTGATGGTTCTGCGGTAACTATAATTGCTTTGCTCCGGTTGACAAAAGCAAGCAAGTACTTGTGCAACTCATCTGTAGCTGCATTATCTTTAAGTATTTTGCAGGTTTTCATTTTTTTTTCTTATGATGTATAATTCGAAGAGAGACTAAATGTAGACATTAAATACCAAGAGAAGATTATCGAACTAGAGGAACAGTAACCATATCATTGAGTCAAATTCAGACCTCTGCAGCACTCCACAAATCACAAGTCTCAGTTGTTGTTGAAAACCATTTGAAAGAAAATTGCCCCCAACCATCTAAGTAGCGACATTTTTGACCTTAACTTTGAACACATTTTCGCTTCCAACTTCATTTTTATTTCTGACGCCCTTTTTTGAAGCTCTTTTTTTCTCCGTAAAAATTTTGTGAAGAAAAATTGAGGCTAAATTTATTCAATTTCGGTTAGAAAATTAAAATTGATTACAACTAAATAACTTGAAACGAAAAATTAGCTAAGTTCTATCGTACTCTAGATTATGTGACCTAATCAAAAGCTTTTGATATGCATAGAACTAAGAAAATTGTATCACTGTCTCGTACCCTAATTTGAACAAAATTAAAAAGTTTTACGTGATCTGATTTGTTTTTGAAAAAATTGAAAGCAGCTTCTAGCAACGGCGCACGTACAAGTGACGTATTCTTACCATTTTGAGGTTTTCAAACTCAGAACCTAATAAATATTTATTTCCATGTGAGTCTATGATTTCAAGGATTTCACGGTCAATTCACTTCATCACGTACATACTGGTGCTCTTCTGGAAAAATTTTTAATCAAATGATGACATTCTCTTAAACTACTATTATCAATCTGAATGCAACGAAGTCTGTAAATCAATTTAATTGAAAACAAGTAATTTTTGTTCCGACCCCTCTTGAGGGGGGGGGGAGGGGGGAGGAACTAGATACTCAAATGGGTTTTTTTCGTTCAGACAATTTTGGCCGATCGATATAATAATCGTAGAGAGTCGTGAGTGGTATCATTAGAAAGCCAGTCCAGCGTAGAATATGGAAATAAAAAATTTATTCAATTTTCACATTTTATAGGGAGTTATTGAGGTTTAAAGTTTTGTGAAAATTAGACGTATTTCAGCTGTTTTTATTCCCATTTTGACCAAATTTATGTCAATTTTGACCAAATATTCGTCAATTTTGCTAAAATATGTTAAAATTGTAAACTGTAGTGTTACAGATTTTATTTCGAAAGACAGAGGAGGGTTGTTGAATTGTTCGATACGAGTTTTTCGGCTCGAATTTTTGCTAAATTTTTCAAAATTCACACTTTTTTTTGTCAAAAATGGGACCAAATTTGCTTTTTTATCCCACTTGTTTTAATTTTTGCTGGAAGTAGACGCCTTAAACTTGAGGTCCGACTCTCATTTAGCTCAGAAAAGAGCTATTTGTACTCCCGCTGGCTTCATCAGTCTTCTGGAAGTAAAATTTTGCCATTTTTTTGCTGATTTAAACTCGATAATTATACAAATTCCATTATTTATTTTTAACAAATTGTAAAATTTTGTATTCAATTAATCTATTTCGCAAACATTTCAATAATTGAGAGTTTTGTTAGACGCGCAGCATCATCTGGGCTGATCTTGATCTCACTATGGATCCTTATGATAAAACTTTTTAGATTTTAATGGGGCGCGACCTTTTTCAAAGTATTTCCGCTATGTATTGAAATTTGTATTGAATTGATCCATTTCGCAACCATTTCAACAATTGAGAGTTATTTTAGACGGGCAGCATCATCTGGGCTGATACTGATCTAACTATGGACCCTTATGACAAAATTTTTCTAGATTTTAATGGGGCGGGACCTTTTTTTCAAAATATTTCCGCTACGTAAAATAAAATTGCTTTGTAAATTAACATAGCGGAAGTACTTTGGAAAAAGGGTCGCGCCCCATTAAAATCTAAAGCAAATTTATCATAAGGATCCATAGTGAGATCAAGATCAGTCAAGATGATGCTGCGCGTCTTTTATGTCTTTTATGAAAACTACGGACAAGAATGTCAATTCAGGTCTCAATTAAAGACAGATACTATTTACAATAAACGAGAGCAAACGAGATTATATTCTGGCTTCAGAGTGAAGCTCATGGTTTTTTATGGCTCTTACGAACTGTTTTTGTTAAAAAGATATGGACTTTCTTCGTTTTGCTTTCATTTCCTATACTTTCTGTAGCCCAATGACTTAGTGTCCCTATACGCAGACGTTTTTTTTCTGTTGTTATCTAATGTCTGTTCTGACTTTGAATATCTTTTTTGAGAAATTATTGGTGGACTTTTGAGCTTCGCCACTAATTCATCTTATTTCTCTCAACTTTGGGCGTAGCCTCAGTAAAAACAAGCAATGGCCAAACTTTTGTTAGCTATAATTTAATGTCGGTAACGATTTTATATTCAATTAATAGTTTCTTCATTTTGGTATAACGTGTTTTCAGTTTTTCTTTTATTTTTGGTCATAATTGCATATTTTATGAGTTCATTTTGTTTCCTTGTCAAAATATCATTTTCTTGACAGGTCCAATTAAAGGAAAGCATTGTAGGGAAAAAGCACGACGTCAGAAAAAGGCGTACCTGGATATGTTAGTTGATTTTGATGAATAGCTTATGCTTTTTGGGCGGAGACACAGTTATCTCGCAATACTTTTTTTCTTTTTGTATTTTGCCTATGTTTGTGTTTCTTTTCGTTGTTGTGTGCCATATAACCAATAGAGATAGATGTTAAATGCTTCCCCAAGACTAACCTATTTTAACTCCAACTTAATCTAATTAAAGAATTTGGTTTATAGCTTTTTCTTTTAACTTCCAGTTTAAATCTAAAAAAATATTTTTTTTTCATCTGTCACCTTTTTGCTTTCATTTTCGTCATCATCTAACTCAACCTCACTCTTTAGAAGTCTCAATTTTTTTGTTGATTCAAATATTTTTTTCCGCGCTTGGTTATACGTTGTGACTGATTGCTTCGATCATTTAGTTTCTTGAAAAAATTTTTGAGATATCTATACTGTTCATTTTTCTTGGGTTTCTTTTGTTGCCAATTCTAAGTAGTCCATTCATAAGGAAGACTTGTTGATGTTAAGATGAAGGTAAAATGATGATTTAGAGTTCTTGCAGTTAACATCCTATGTTTATATACCTTGGTCAATGTCATGTTGTGAAATTGTTTGAAGTTTTCGCTGCTTTATGTTTTTGTTTTTTTGTGAGCTCGTAACTTAACCTCAATATTAGCAGGCCCAATTGGCTCCCTGAGGTGTTGAAACTTAATCCATCGCTTTTTGTTATAAACCTAAGTCTGTTATGAGTTTTGAATTATTTGTTTTAAAAAATAAATTTGGGTATTTGAGCTTCGTCTTTATTTATTAGTTTTTCGGTCGATTTATAGATCAGTCCCTGTACACACAGGTCACAACCCGCTTCAAGTGAGCCATAACTTAATCTTTATTAGAATTTTAGCTTGAATCATTTGTTTCTTGGCTTTATTACTGCTATTACTACTAGATTTCAAAAAATGTTATATTTTTATATATTTGTACATTTCTAAGGATTTTTGGTATTTTTTTAAATGACAACAGTAAACATTAATCCCATTGGCTTTGAAAGTTTTAGCAATCGAGCATTGGATAATGATATGTCTCAATCGCTTCCTATGTAGATAAAAATGAAAGTTTTAGTGGTTTCAGTTGATATTTGCTCTATTTTCGACTTGTTAACGAGTCGCATTGAGGACAGGTCTCATATCTTTTCTGATATATTAGAGTAATTGCTTTAAATTTGTTAGTGTAATTGCTAGGTTAAATTGTTTCGTTTTGGTTTTTATCTGATGCGAATTTGATTTTGTTATGATTTTTTTATTATAGACATCGAGTTTTGGTCTTAAATATTGTTTGTTGTTCGGTTTTTATTATTGTCCGTTCTAGTAGTCCTAATATCAACAACTTTCATCGGCCCTCTAGCGTGGCTTTATCGTATTTCATTTGTTGTTTATTGAACGATTTTTATGTTTTTGAAAGTTTTCTATCTCTTCATCATTTGGTAGCCAATTAGGTCAAAAATTCGGATGAATGGGGTCGAACATTATGTGCGTACGCACATTACCGAGCCTCCCTGTTATCTTAACAACTCTCAAATTAGCCCTTCTTTTTAGTCAGGTTACATAAAAAGTTGGAGGCTTACCCAATTTGATATGCAACGACTCTAACAAATTGCACAGCACTGTCTTATCCTTGCAAGCAAAATTACAGCAAGTTTTTACTCGTGAAACATGCCTTGAAAATTGTTGAATCATTGTCATGAACTGATATATATTATGGCCTGCTAGAACAAACATAAATATCTCGTCATATCAATTAATTTTCACAAATTTGATAAACTCAACTTAACTAAATTAATTCTGCTTCTTCGTTGTGTCCAACATGCGGCAGGAGGCAGTAATTAAGCTACCAAAACACCTTATTCAAACCAAGTCAAAAATGTTTTCAGAACAATGGTCAATATTGAAATCTCGTGCAATTATGACTTTCGTTTTACTGATAGTACTACACAGAAGGGCCTCCAACTTATTGCTGGCAGTTTGCAAAGGCGGCCAGTCCTTTGCTTGTAACTTATTCATTTTCTTATTGAGTCTATGGGCAGGGATGCAAGAAATTCACCCGCTACACTAAAAAAAATTGCAGGTAAATTGATTATAAATTGCAGGTAATTTTACCTAGATTTTGCAAGTAAATTGTTCTTTAATGCAACTCACCTAGAATCTACCTGCAAACACACTACAAATCTAAGTAAAATTTCCTGCAAGTTACCAAGAAGTTGCAGTTATACCCTCCTAAAATCTCACCTAAGAAAATTTTCTAGGTAAATTTACCTGCAAAAAACATACGCAAATTGCAGGAAAATTTACCTAGAACTTTTTTTGCAGGTAAAATTGTCGGTATATTTGATTGCAATCTACCTAGAATTTACAGGTAAAAACGCCTACAATTTTACCTGCAAAGAAATTTTATAGGTAAATTTACCTGCAAAAAATACGCGCAAATTGCAGGTAAATTTTCTTAGACAAAAATTTTTGCAAGTTAAATTTTAGGCGTTTTTACCTGCAAATTTTAGGTAGATTGCATTTAAATTTACCTAAAAGTTTACCTGCAAAAATGAAATTCTATGTAAATTTACATGCAATTTGCACATGTCTTTTGGAAGTATATTTACCTAGAAAAATTTTTTTGCAGGTAAATTTCTAGGAGGGTATAACTGCAAATTCTACGTAACTTGCAGGAAATTTTACCTAGAAATGCAGGTAATGTAGTGTGTTTGCAGTTAGATTCTAGGTGAGTTGCATTAAAGAACAATTTACTTGGAAAAACTATGTAAATTTACCTGCAATTTATAATCAAGTTACATGCAGAAATTAGGCTGAAAAGACACAAGAAAAAACTTCTGTCGGGTGTGAAAAAAACCTGGTATGACCAGGTGATCAGTTTTGCATTTCCCATTTTATTGTAATTTTCACGTGGGTCTCAGCTCACCATGTACATAACACACGACCTATACAAAACCACCAGCGGGAATTTGACAGTAGGATCAAGGATGGCCATTTTGAAGCACAAACAATTATAATTAGGCAAAGCACAACTTCTTACATGCTTTACATGAATAATACATGAGTTGAAATAATTTAAAAGCTTTTCAACGTTTTTTTGTTGTTTCATACCTTTTCAATCGGCAAACTCAAACAGCGAGAGTCTTAAACGCATTATAAGTTTTGTTTACGTGGCGAGGTATCCCTATTTAACGCATTAGCGAGACTTTTACCTATATGATCTAAATTACCCCAAAAACCAATTTTCTGCTCCGACAAAGTTTTACTCGGCGTATACATTCTATTCCTCTCAAACCTGGTTGCAAGTTCTAAAACTGTCTCTTCTTTCTCATTTGAGTGTTTTGTTTTCGTGCTTATAAACCTTTATTACAGCGCTTTGTAAATCAGATTGCTTTGATCAACGATTCTCGGAATTGATTAATATCTGTTGGTCCTTCAATTAGTCTGGCAGGTAACCAATACCAACTAACATTGTTGTCAATTATGACAGAGACGTTTTTGGGTCGATGGACAGCTTTTTGACGATCGCAAAATTACCTTTTTTAAAAGTGCAGGTGAAAAAACAGAGGAAAATATCCGTTCCGTTTTTGCAATTTTCTGCATCACTTTTGCGCCTCTTTTTACCTGAAAAGTCAATTTTAGCCATGTAAACAAAAATGAAAAATCGAGAGGAGCAGGACAAAAACTAGTTACCGACAGCAAGGATTCTAGCTGATATGGCATAATTACTTCTGCTAAAATTTTCCAGTTTTCTGCTCGGACTGACTTTGTATCCTTCTAATCTTCCATTGAAGAATATTATCTAAACTTCAATTAGAGTTTTTAAATGTTTTTTTTCACGTTAAAATCTACATTCTTAGTATAATATTGTTGTTTGAGTTTGCAGGTAAATTCTAGGTAACGTATTCGTAACGTATTCTAGGTAAATTGCACGTATCATTTTTCGCAGGCAATTTTGCAGGTAATGTTACCTTCAACTTTGCTTACCTGCAAACGTTGCAGGTAAATTTGCAGACATTTTTTAGAGTGTATGACTTACTCCATTTTCAAAATTTCTAGTGTTTTGTCCTCTTTGATGCCTACGCCATCACCACAGCATTAATTGAAGTAAAATTATTTTTCTCTGAAATTGTACTAAGATGGACAACTGTGTGTTTTTATTCACAAGGACGATCTTGATTTTTGTTTCAAATTGCTTAATGTTAACCAAAAGCTGATCAAAGTTTGATTTTAGAGACCGCTCGTTGCTACAAAATAGATTACGTCTATTTCTACATCAACAAAAAAGAAACGGAGCTCTGTGATGTCATTAACTCAGGAATCAACCAATGGTTCTTCAGCAGTAAAACAAAAGTTTGATAACTCAACATTTTAATAGGATTACTGGATAATCAAGTGAATCAATAAATTATACGGCCATTGGGGTCTATTAAATATTTCAATTTTTTTATTGGACTAAATAAACTTTGGACTAAATTGTCTTTAGCAGTTGGGTTTGGAATGATGAGATAAGGTTTTGCTCCCCCAATGCATAACAAACATGGAGATTGCCGCGCTAATAGCATGTATTACGTGGTTTGTACTTCCTCGTTTCTACTTGAAAGTTGAAAGCCGATATTCAGCGTTTTCAGTATCAACAACATTGCGCTGACAGTTACTCTTTGGTTTTCCCTAAAAAATTGAGTAACATACTTATTTGTTGTTTTTTGAAAGCCAGTTTTCCATTATTTCTAAGTCCTTTTTAAGTCACTTAATTAAGTATACAGTTTGTTTGTGAATATAAATTAAAATTTGGAGCAACTTGTTCAATTGAATTCTTCAACATGTTCAATTGAATTCTTCAACCAAAGCAATTGTTGCCTTGAGCGAGTGCTAATGATTCATGATGATTACTGTTTTCGCTGAACGGCTCTCTGACCCATTCATTCTCCACGAATGCAATTTCAACCTTCGAATTCAACCTTCTGATTGCTCATCGTTTTTTTTCGAAATGCTTAACAAAATGTGAGGAAAAACCTTGCAAAAAGTTGGCAAGAACTCTTTGGTTAAAAACTTCAAGTTCAAGATTGAGACTCGACTTTTTAACAGTATTTTTTGACAATGAACAGGACAGCAGATAAATACATAATCAGTGCCAAATGCGGAGCCGTTTAATGAGTCTATAAGAATATATAGAGAACCTAGATCGATCAGAGGTCAGCGAAAAAGCAAAGCAAGATCTTTACGTCAAGGTCGCAGAGAAGCGCTAAGGCCAACTGATAGCAAATTGAAAATAATAAAATCTGTGCCAATAAATAGTTTGAGAAATATGACTGCTCTCATCACTCTTCACAGAATTCTCGCATCCAATTCAAAAATTTGGAAGTGTAGGTTTTTTTATTATGCGACTCTGCTGAAGGTTACTGGCAACTTCTTTACTGCCTTTTTCTTCCCAACTTATTTTTACTGTTGCAAAATGATGGCGGTCAAAAAAGCATGACGTAAGAAACAAGTCTTATCGCATGGAAGAGTATCACTACTGTTTACAATGCTTGTTTTCTTATCAAGTGGCGTTACACGTTATTTTTTTGATAAATTTTGCAAATCTTGCAAACGTACCAAAAAATTTGTGCCAAAAATATTGTCTCCTAAAAATTGGTTAGGTTAGCAAAAATCAAAATAAGTAGGTTACATGGACATTTTAGCTGAAATTGTACTGTTTGCTGTACTTTTATTTCTGGGCTTGCAATTCCAAATTTTTTATTCTAGAAAAATTAAGTGAAGAGTAGATGTGCATAATTCCATAAATGTAGATCTAAAAATTTCCATAACTGTTCTCTGTATTCCAATTTTCTTTGCAAAACCCACAGAAAAATCAAATACAGTGCATTTTTTGTAAGGCCGAAATCAGCAATTTGTAAACTTTCGACAATTTTCTGACATAATGTAGTGCTGTATAACAAGAAAAATACTAATTTCGAGTGTCATGTGGTAGTTATAGCAGCAATATCACGCAGCCCACAGAAATTACCAGCATCTGTGAGAGAGTGATCGGGGAAAATAATGCCCCGGGTTATAGCGGGTCCCCAGGCAAGCCTCATTCCTCTAGGAGTTTTCTGGCGATAAATCTAAAAAATATGGCGTTTTATCACTGTTTTCTTGCTCCCGTTGCAACAATTTGGCAGTATTTTTTCAAATTTTGATTATCTGATTGTGCCTATGGTTACTGGAATCTTCTTTTCTGAAACTACTTCTCAATTTTTTTACTGTTGCAAAAAGCATGTCTAATCGCATGCCAGAGTCTCAATACTGTTTATTTTTCCCTTTCATGTGGCGTAACACGTTATTTTAGCGACCAGTTGGGCAACTCTTGCTATCGTACCAAAATTTTGTCAAAAAGATGTCTCTTGAAAAATTGGTTTGTTTAAAAAAAATCAAACTTCTTGAGTATTCTATTGACATATTTGGTTGAAAATAGCTGTTTCCTGTACTTTTTTCTGCACATGTGCTTCCAAATGCTTTGTACTACTAAAATTATGAGCAGAGTAGATGTGCATAATTCCATAAAAGTAGATCAAAAAAATTTCATAATTTTTCTAATCCAATTTTCATTGCAAAGCCCATGAACTTCAAAATGGGCAAAAATAATGAATTTATTGTAATGTACAAATCATCAAGTAGTTGATTTCTCACTGGTTTTCTTGCATAAAACAACTGTTCAACAAGGAAAAATGTAATTGAAACTCATGTGGCAGTTGGATCAGATCGTGTTTTGGCGCAGAGAATCTCCGATGTGGTGACAACATACCTTTTTTGACAACTGCGCCATCAAGGCCCTAAACCCTGGATTTTTTAAGAATTTAGCGAACAACGACTCGATGTCTGCTATCATACATCAATTACCCACATTTGTGAAAAAAGACTGATCGGGCGAAATAGTGCAACCAGTTATGGTCTTGTAGCGGATCCCTAGGCAGTGTCAGTTGCCTCAGTCGTCTGAGAGTCTTCTGGAAATGAATTGATTTAACCGTTTGAACACCACTATGCTAAAATTGATGCACTAATTTGGGCTTTTCAATGAATCAAAGTGTTTACCCCTATACGTACGAACGCGTGCGCTTAGTGTTTCTTGTAGTGCAAAACCCCTTAGTGATTTCTAAATTGCAGTGATTTTGATAAAATTTTGTTTTAAGACAGCTGGAAACAAAATGCTCACGATGAAATAACTTCATTTCTCTAATATATGCGTTGACATTTAAAGCGGGCAACCCACACCCACGAAGTTCTACTGATTTTAGTTTCATTTCTATAGTTTTGCAAAAAAAGAGTAACTCATTTTTCAAATAGGTGAATTTATTAGCTAACCCCCCCCCCCCCTCACAATAATGCCACAAGTACCAAAATGTTAAAAACCTGTCAAATCGTGTTCTAGATTGAGTAAAGAACCGTATCCGTTTGAATTCGGTTAAAGGGTAGAATTTTTGTACGACTGTTGAATGCTAATTTACAAAATGTTCACAAAAAAGCGACATATCTTTCCTACCTCAACCCCCACAATATTTCACTTTCACGCGGGTTCGGAAATACAAGGACGCATAACTTTGAACGCAGTCTTTCAGCGCCGACAAAGTTCACGAATATTTTATTTTTCAGCATCTACTGAGTTCCCGCCTTCACCTGTTCACGTTTACTGAATGCCATTTTACATGCTGTGCTAACAATAACCGCGTCACAAATTCAGCACGTCATAACTCTCAGAAGTCTTTTTCACTGTTTTCTACGCTTTTTTCAATATAAATCTAAACCATGGCCAGTGGTAAATGTTTAAAACTGTGTACTATCTAGCTGCTAGATTAAATGAATCAGAGCTGTTTTATGCATTTAGTACGTAGCTTTTTACTAACCATAAAACCAAGAGCGAGTTTTTAACTACTATTGTTGTATTGTTTTAAATTATTCACAAATCTGGTTTCAGTCGGCTACCTGAAGAAATCAGGACTTCGATGCCTTTCAACAGTTTCAAGTGAAGAAAATGTCTTGCAGTTATCAACCAGGACAGAACTTGAGTTACTGAGCGGAGACAGTAAATTTGAATACACTAAATCGCAATTTTACCTCAAAGCTATGAGCTTAGCTAAGTCTGGTTAAAAAACGCAAAACATCTCAAAATTAGCTTTCTACAGCAAATTTGCCATACTTTCCTTGATAGTAAACTTTGTCTGAAATTTATTTCAAACTTACCTCGACTTTGTTCAGGTAAATATCTCAAGATTTTACTGTGTATTGGACCAGTTGAGGAGGGATTACTTTGAAAACGTTTGAGATGGATATCACGTTGATTCCTGAACCATCCCCATATCCACTTTTCCAAAGTGGTGTTAAGTTAACGGACCGAAAAGCCTTCATACCAATTACACTCACCCGAAGCATTTTTCGAAAATGTTTTAGAAAGTTGCAGCTATCTTGCAAACATAACTCTACCAACAGGTTAACTTCGTCATCTAAATTCGAATGGCTGTTTATCTTGTTTCTGATTGCATTTTTTAGTTTCGTGCTAATCGACTCTCAAATTCAACTTGAGCACTTTCAGTCCTTAGTTGCCTCATATTCCGAAGTGACTACAAATTATAGCAAGCTATTATCCAAATCAAAACATTACAAATACACGACACAAGAAACATCACAAACGTGCAAGTTAATTTTTGCTAGTGATATGCCATACAAGCGGATCACGATTGTCAGGTTACTGGGACCAAGTTTACCACCATTGCAAGGCCCTAACCAGCAAAGTTATAACTTGCAATTTTTAATTGATCAAGAACTTGAAGTGCAAAAATCAAGCTCATGCATCCGAAAATTATGGGTGATTACATGTATGTACAACAAAACAGAAGAAGCCTTAATTGTTGATATTTTAAAAGATAATGATCAAGAATATTATCACGTTCCAGGATGCTCAAAAAAACGTGATAAAAAGTTGTACGGGCAATTAAAAGATGTAAACATTGCCAGAAACTTTGCAATTGAGAAAGCTCTAATTGAACCCTCAGATTGGATTTTACCCCTTGATGGCAACATTTTCATACCTAAAAATGCACTGGAGAACATTGTTAATGGGTTAATTGTGGATCATTGGCTTGGGAAGCAAGTCCACGCAATTCCTTTGTTCCGAATTTTGGGCTGTCAAAGTTTGTATTTCAATGACAGTTTTCGTTTTGACAGAGAAATGCAGAATTCATACTTGCAGCTATCCGGCAAATTTCCAACCATTTCAGAATTTTTGTCTAGAAAACAGGAAGGTCAAATTGCAGTTGCCACGACCGTTCCCAATATAACTTTATTCTTTTCACCCAAACAGAAGTATGGTGCCAAATCTAAGCTGGGGTTAATTCAAAAATTGAAGTCAAACCAGTACCACAACAGCCGCTGTGGGTACAACTCTGGTTACGAGTTCAATGCCAGAACAGCAAGTTATATGCTGTATCATTCTCTATCTTGTGGATACGTTCTGCGACTGGTTTATTGGCCTGCATACGACAACTGCTCGCACAAAGAGCGACCAGTTTTTCCAGAGTTACCAAAAAATGCCAGCATCGTGAGACAGAAGGCTAAGATTCTAAAAAACCGAACAGAAGTGAACGCTCATAGACGCGCAAACCAGCGCATTAAAAGTATGAAACGGCTGAAGAAACTTTTGTTGAAGGATGACGGTGGTACGAATGAGCAGAACGAAGAAAACGATGACACCGAATTGGAGGAATTAACTCAAGATTACCAGTTGGAGGACTATGGCGATGAAGAAGATGATTATACAGGTTATTACAACAAAGAAGACAATACTGGACATTTTAAAAAACTCGATATACCGCTATATTTTAAGGGTTAACGGTAAGCTCAAAATGAAAACAGTTTTTCTATTACAGAAAGTATGCGAAATAATTGAATGAGTTTCACTTTGTTTGTTTAATGAGCTATGAGCTTTCCATACTTCAAGTTTCGTCATATCTGGGCATGTGCATTACTTACCAATATCTGCGATAGCATTCAGGTTACTTTTTGAAGCAGTGCTTTTATCAAAAGAGTAGCTATTAATGACAATAGAAATAAAATCAAAATGCTTGGCAGTATAAAATTGTGAAGTTTTTCTTAAAGATGTCTCAAGTTCTTTGTTTCATAGAAATAGCGGAAGACACTCAATATCTACCTCCTATGTCTTCTGTCCATAACAATTGGAAGCATCTTTTTCAATCATCACTTCCATCTTGTACATTTCAGTAAAATAAAAAACAGTAATTAAAATAGAAAAGCTGCCTCATGTAGATTGGTGTCAAATTGCACAACTATTTAAACATTACGAGTGCAACTTTGACCTTTATTCGAAACTGAATAGGAAACCAGTAAAGTTGTTAAGCAGCACCGATATGTTCCGATTAATTAAGGTTTACCAAAAACAAAACCTGCAGCCATGATCTGTACCCTCTGCAATTTAGCAAGAATCTTCCGCTTTAAAAGACAAAAAAGATAAAATACAGGAATCAAGTAAAAAAGCACTTTCCGGTGATCGAAACCCAGTTATTATTCTACTAAAAAATACAACTTCCTGATTTAAATACAGCATTTTTGACAATTTTTTTAAATTGTCGTTCTAGCGACCGATTTGTATCAAGAATGACGCCAGGTACAATTATTGCAGGCAAAAAAGGAAAAGAATATGCTTCTATATCCAGTGAGCATAACTACTAAAAAACTCAAGTAATGTATCCTTAATTATAAATTAGAGCTAGAGTTGTTTATTAGTGTAAAAAAAGTACACAACTTACACAACATCTAATTTTAATTTATTTAACTTGCTGCATTTGTCTGTTTACTTGATATTCAAGCTCAATAGTATCATATTGAGCTTTAGGGCTATTGTGAAGGTTGTCTCGTGCTCTAAGTACCACTCTAGCTCGTAAGCAATGTTGAAGTTGATCGACAAGAATGCAGTTCGAAAACGCACTACTTTCACATGTAGGAATTGATTAGTGCTCCGATTAGTTGGTCCAAGTTAGTGCGCCAAATACTTTTTTGGTAAAAATGGCCTAAACATAATGAATTGAGCTACTTGGCATATTTTTGAAGCAAATATCTAACTTGAGCAAGATTAATTTTCTGCCAACTCAATACTAGAACCCCCAATGATAAACAGATCCACTTATTAAAAAGGAAATATATTCTCTCCTCCACAGTGCAATATGATGATCTTTAGTTGACATAGTGTACACTTTATTATTCAGGCGCGTTAATTCTAACGGCTAGTCCGACTTTTATTGGGCTATGTTAACCATTATTGTTCCACAATTTTTTCACAATGTGGGAAAATATGGGCGAGGCTGGCCTTTTCTTCAGACAAATTTTCACTCTTTTGTATACGCATCTTAGAGAAAAAAAGAAACATAATTTTGCAGTCCTCAGAGGCTTATTTTTATTTCAAAACTACTTAATTTATTGCAGGATGGAAAAGGGGAGCTGTTTGAAAAAAAACTGAAAGAACAAGCAAAGAAAAAAGTTGGGTTGAGAAAATTTAAAAATTCAAAGAGCAAAAGAACTGGAAAAAAAGTTTTTTTAAAAAAAAAACTTTCACGAACTCTTTCTTTTCTTAGTGCCCATTTTAGGATTTAACTTCTGTGCAGTTCAAACAATTTTTGATTTAACCAAAACCAAAAAAAATTATTGAACATGCAAATCAAAAACTGACACAGACGAAAAATCTTTTTCAATTACCGTAAATCGTAACCAAACTAACAACTGCGATAATCCTTATGTACGAGAAAACTACAGGATACAATTTTTCTAGCGAACAAGACCATAACCGACTAACGTTGGGCGAAATGCTCTCAAACGATGCGCGAGCTGTTAGCTTCGGTAGCAGCCAGCTTATTTAGGGAAGCTAGTATTAGAGGGGCGGGGTGAGCGAGTGGTGGGGGTTAAGGGATGGATGCGTGGTGAGTTGGGAGGGCTGGAGGAGAGGGGGATCCACAACGCCAGGTGGAGGAGGGTTGACGGGTGAGTGTTGGCGGTGGGGGGGTTGGGCAAAATTTTGATATTAAAACAAACACTCTCAGAATCAAATGATCTCCTCAAAAGTTTTGGTCAATCGCATACTTACAGACTAATAAGGCGCAAGCCTCTAAGAGAGCCACTTAATGCCCTCCGGAAATTAAGTTTATCCCGATTTTGAGAAAAAAAGTTTAAGGGTTAAGATGAAAAATCGGGCAAGCGAAAAACCATCTCCCATATTTCAATTGAAATCTGATTTCAATTAAATTTAACATAATTGAACAATTATTGGATATTCGAGATAAGGACAGCAGAAAACAATGTGCTGATGAAGAAAAAGTTTTAAATCTATATTCTATTTACTGTTCTTGATGCTTCAGGTGAATTCAGAATTAAAAAAAAAACAATTGGATTCCGTCCAAAAAAATTTTTTTGCGTTCAATTGAAAAAACGTGAACAAAAGGGGAAAAATTTTGGAAAAGGAGAAAATCATATTCTTTTGTACAATTTTGCGCTAATTGTTGCCACCCATTGTAACCATTCATCATTTTTTTGTCTGAATGTGACCAAAATAACAGAAGTGGTTCATTAAGGTACACTCAAAATCATAACGAAAGATACAACCACTTGAGAAACGAAAAAATATTTTTCTTTTCCCACCTCCTTATTTAAGACTAAAATTGACTTTGTTTACACTTTTCAAACGGTTTTACTTTGATTAGTATTCCGATGTAAAGGAAACTATAGAATCCTTTATATGTTTGCAATTCAAATAATAACAGGCAGTTCTTCATTGAGCTGGAAAAGCGCTATCTAAATTGCTGCAAAATATTGGCCAAAATAAAGTTAATTGAAGCTTTTATATGAGTATGATAAACCGAATAGATCAAATATGGACATCTTGTAACAAAACAAAACAATCACTTGAGAAAAAGCAAGGAATATTATCTTTATCAAAACTGTAACCTTCTCGACTTACGCCTGGTTGACTTTAATAACGTATTTTCTCCAGTTGATTTACAAATTATTGAATTATCAAAATACAAAATCCACCTAAGTGAATTAATTATAATACAAAGAGGTACACTTTTCGGTTCGAAAAATGCAAAAATTCTTCATAAAAAAGGTCATTTTTTTCGTAAAAATTGAACAAGTTTTTTTTGTTTTCTTTAAATTGTTCAAAATAATGTCCGAATCTAGAACAAATGAAAATAACTTCAATAATTCTTAACAAAGACAAAACGTGGCATGATCAACTCGATCTTGAGTTGAACTAATTGGTAAAGATATCTTCGATTGGGCAAAATTAAGATGAGATAATAAGAAAATCATTTTTGTTTGATAATACTAGCGTGTAAACTCATCGCCTCACTTTTATTCTCTGCTACACATTCTCGCACAAGTACTCTTGTTAGTACAAAAATGAGCGTGTGTGTTCATACATGGTTATGACAACAAAATTTTGTTCACGGGAGAGGAAACGGTTCCTTAGCAAATACGATTTAAAAACTTTCAATCAAAGTTCAAGCTTCTGAGTGCTATTTTTGGATAGGAAGCGGCTCCGCATAATTTAAAATTATGAAATACAGTCACACAAAGATTATACATCTATAGAACTGATTTGAATTTAAAATGTATAATTACTCAGAATGTTGAAAAACCTTTGTTCGTAGATTTTTGGCATAATAGTGTACACACATTTTTCCGATAAAAACTCAGCAGCAACAGCCTTTTCAAAAGGAAAATTGATCAGAGTCTCTTCTATACCGGAAATGACCGCATCATTTCTAACACAATTTTCGAAATGCTTCAATCAACAAATCTACAATGAACTAGACATTTCGTGAAAATTTTCTTGCCAAAGGCAAATTTCAGTATACCGTTAAAATGAAAGAACAAGTTGCCAGAATTTAAACAGCCGGCAGATTGCCTGAAAATAGCAGCGATAGACGCTTGTGGCCTTCCATGGAATTGAAACAACTAAAGAAAACATACCCGGAAGATTGCCGAAAAAAGGCGCCGTTGATTCCCATAACCACGATAGGGATTGAAAAAGAAAAAATAGTGAAAACAAAAACGATTTTGTAGGAAAACAATTTTAAAATGCGAACTAATTTAATGTCATTTTGTAGTTGAACGTGCTCCTGTTTCATAGTGAGACGATACATGATCTAGTATCAATACCGAAAAGCATTAGAGATGGTAACGAAGACTTATAAGAACAAAGTTCGAGTAACGAGCTTCTAAAACTGGGCTTTATGGGTTTATCCCGCTTCTATTTCTGATTTCGTTTTTCGATACTGACTCAGTTTATTTTGAATTGCTTTGCTGCGCAACTGCTGTCTTAAAGCACTTTCAGTAGAATGAGCGAAGAGTGAAACTAGCCCAGAGAAGTCAAAGATTTCAGGCAAAATATGGAACAAGCCGTGAACTAAGGTAAAGCGAAAATTTTTGTTCGGAGTAAAAAAAGGACTGCTATTATAGACGGCTGATCAGCTGAGGCGGCTATTGAAATGACAAACAGATTGACCACCAGTCCCTTAATGGACCAATAAACTTTTTGGGTTAGATTCGGACTGTCATTTTTATGAGACACATACGCTTAATAAGGAAAAAGTCCTAATAGAGCTTTTTCAAATTTAATATTTTGAATCAAAAACTCAAGGCTCTATGCTCAAAAATTAGGGCATTTACGTTTGGCACTCCTTGGATGCACACTATTGATCTTCAACTATAAATGTTCATAAAATTTTAAGTTCATTAAGTGATTTCAGAAGTCGTTTTTTTAGTGAGCCAAGTCACTCAATTGATGACCTCAAAGCAGAATAGATGGCGTCACGTACACAAATTTTAACTGCAAAGCAGTAGAAGTCACTAAAAGTCAATTCCAAGAAGTCAGGTAAGAATCATCGATGGAGACGGCAAATTAAAAAAGCATAGGACATGTCCTGAAGTACAATTCAAAGAATTTTCATTGAATGAACAAAAACTGGGCCTGCAACGAACTATGAGTGAACTGTGAAAACTATTTCCGAAAAAATAAGATCAAAAAACAGAAAAATGTAAAATGCCGCATGTGAACAAAAAACCACTAGCGAGAGCAATTTGGTTCAAAAAAAAACTAGGCCTATAATGAACTATGAATGGATTGCGAAAACCATTTGGAAAAAATCTGATCCCGAAAAATTGAATAAACAGTAAAAATGATAGTGAAATCGCATGTGAACAAAAAAACCACTAGCGAGAAAGCGAATTTTCTTTCAAACGCCTTTTTCTCACTGTACTTTAAAAATAGTGTGAATAATCACTGCTCCAATTTGACTTCAAAAATCATGAAAATGTGTGAACAGATCTTAAAAAAACAGCCGGAAGAAATCCGGAAACGAATCGAAATGGAAATCCACTTAAACGCAATTCAAAAACTCATCCGACAAAAAGTGCCTCCACTAATTTATGGTTATCTTGAAACAAAACTTTGAGTGAGAAATTACTTAAAAATACTTCAAACCCATGAAAAAATACGTTCTTACAAACAACTTGGACCAAAACGCTGGAAAACGTCAATAAAATTTCAATAAATTTCAAGTCAGTATTTCAATATTACAAAAGCACATAAATCCAAAAAAAAATCCTTTCAGCCAATAGAGATGTTCTTAAAACAATACGCAAGTCGTAATAGGCTTAAAAAACTTGTCTAAAAAAAGGCAAAACGAAAAACTGCAAAAAAATGAAGTAAAATAGTTTCAATTTTTGCCAATTTTGTCATATTTCTCAACAAAAAGCTTTATATCCAAAAAAAACTGTAACCAGTTGGGGGGGTCAACAGTTGGGGTGTCTTCAACCTCTAAGAACCCCCCTTCACACCCTAAGTATAAGTCTCTAAAACAGTTTGAGCTGAAAGGCTCCAAAAGCACTTAATGCCCGCTGGGCGCTACTTGTTTATCCCGTTTTTGAGGACGAAAAGTCAAATGCTTCAGACGAAAAATCGGTAAGCCAAAAATCGCATAGAAAAAGACCGACAGGACTCATATAATTGCTAAAAACTTTGTTTGAGAGCAATTAAAAAAACTGCGGCACGTGAACAAAAATTTCGCTCGCTTACAGAATTTTTTTTTCTCCTCATTTTCTCGCTCTCTAGAAAACATCGATATGAACAACATAGCTGGCAGATGGCCAGAAAATAGCCGCAATAGCTGCGTAGATCTGCAGTCTAAAAAACAGTAGAGAAAGACAGGCCAAAAATTTACTATTTTCATTAAAGAATGAGATGTCATATTGATATATGTAACATTGATAAAGAACCTGTATAACTTATTGCTGTTTCTATTAGCTGCTCTCAATCAAATAACCTTCACTTAGAGTGACACACACTCACTTGACCTTATCTCTTTAAATTCACGTAAAGAAATTCAATTTCAAAAATCTTTACGAAATAAAAGCAAGAGGAGGCCAATAATAGCCCCAGCTATCGCTGTGTGGCTATTAAAAAATCACTCTTTTCGCTCCACTCTTCATTTTGTTCAGCAACATAATCACTCCAATTTTTTCACGTGTTTCATTTCCTGCTTTAAAATTTACTCCAGTAAAATTGATTTTAAAAAAAGACTTCTCCAATATCCAATAATCCTCTTCGAGTCGTAAAAACAGCGCCCCAATACAATTCAAATGCTTTCAATTGTGAAAAAAACCACAACATCCCCAATAATAGTCAATATTATTGTTTCCAATCAAAGGGAGCGATTTAAAAATCGAGCTAAAAGGCCCTTGTAGAAAACCCTCCGACGCCTTCACGATTTAAGAAATCCTTGAAATAAAAATTTATTTGAACACTAACTACTGTTAAGAACATAGCTTTTGTCACTATTAAAATTACTTCACTACCCAAAATTGTATTAAAAAACTATATAAAAGTATTACAAAAAGATAGACGTGCATGTGTTCAAATTATTTACAGTAAGCACTAATTTCTGAGAACTTAAGCAGAAAGTCAGAGCGCTCGCCACGTTCCACACACTCAAAAGCACTATTTACAGTTTCTATGAAATTTTTGTGGTCATGGGATAGAACTTCTAAGAGAGTTTTGCAGTCGCCTAAGGCGCTATGAGCTTCTAATGGCTCTTTACTCGTCATCCTCCTGTATATATTTTCGAGTTTAAAATATCCTGAAGGTCTTGATTGGTACGCTTTGCGGAACTTGTCTTTTGGTGGAGTTTTCAAAAGCTCATTGGCAGAAACACTGATTGCGTCAGGAATGTCATTTGCCTCCGAACAGAGAAGGTCAAAATCATTGACTTGTATTGCACTTGAATCAGAACACAAACAGTCGTCTGTAGTCACAGCTCCCGTGTTGGACTTGAAGGAGCCACTTTTACATACTGCGCACACTGTAGAGGAACTGGCAGCTGATGTATCGTTAGAGTGTTCCTTCGCAGGACTGCTAACGGGAGACGCAAGAGTGATGCGTTTCAGCTTCGAACTGGGGGACTCCTCTAAGCAAAATATCACTACTTCGCTACAATAAGAGCATGATAATGAAAAAGAAACAAATTTTTCTACTTACAATGATGGAATGTATAAACTATTTAGGTTGGCGTTTATATTCAAAAATATCTCACCGAAAATGTTAATGAATTTAAAATATGATTATAATGATTAGATGTTCTTTGATTGAAACTATTTCGTAAGTTTAATATCCGTTATCTATCGTCTTGGCAAAGGATTCACATCCGTCTTTCATCCAGTAGAGGTCTTGTCACCTTATATTGAAACTAATCACACTCAACCAATCCACGGGTTAGGAAAGCTATTTGTCATTTCAGTTCACAGAGAAACTAAATAGGGCAGCAACCATATCTTAGTTTGTAGAGATAAATTTAGCATTAATAATTGTACTGTAAGAGAACACTATAACTAACAGCTTACATTAAAATAAACTTGAGAAAAAATAAACATTTAAACAGTTTTAAGAAATTTGAAGCTTAAATTCAGTATCTTGGCATTTTTTTGTCCAAAGTAACCAACAGTATCCAATGTTTTCTGATATCCAATTTGAAAATTAAATGTCCCCTAAATAATTATTTTGTACGGCTGTGATAAGCTACACAGTCTATGCGATAAATAATATCCCAGTCATTTCATCACGTCGATTCACCAATTTTACTAAGTTCTGACAATTTCAACCTAGAGGAAATTTGACATCGGATACGCAATGTAAATGGTATAAAACATGCAGCAATAAGGAACTCTGAAGTAGAAGAGGGCGCTTTGATCGAGAAAACACTATAGTAGAGGTACACATTTCTCCACCTCTAGCACAAATTGACTTTTAATTGTTCCGACTCCACTTAGTGGGAGGAACTATTTACTCAAATGGGTTTTTTCTTTTTTTGTTGTCAATTTTGGGCAATCGAAAAATTAATTACACAGAATCGTTAGTGGTACCATTAAAAAGCTCTTCGAGCGCAAAAAATTAAGATTTCATTCAATTTCCGTTTCTTCGAGGAGTTATTGAGGATTAACAAATTTGTGCACATTTCATGTTTGGGTGTGAGTTTGTTAACCTTTAGTGTCATTTTTGCTCATTTTAGGTTCTTTAATATCATAATGTTGATTGACAATTGTTTTTTATGGTAAAATCTTGACCAATTTTGTGTTCCTAAAAACGAGCTTTAAAGCTTAAAAAAGCCAGTTTTGGTCTCACTGGGAAGTTTACAATCAAAAGAATTCGAATTCTATTGGAGAGCTGCTTTTTTTAAATTACTTTGTTTTTTTTTGTTTTTCTCATTACATTCAGAGACAAGCCACTTTTTGCATCAAGGTTCAATTATTGAAAAACCCCATTTATGATCAAATGGGGCCGATTAACATTTACATTGTTTTTAGGGAATCATGGCTTACGGTTTTTATGACTTCGAAACTGTTTTCGTATAGTTTAAAAAAAATGATTTACCTGCTTTCATTGCAATGTTGTGGTCGTATGGCTAAGTCTGGTTAGATAAAAGTTCAATTGGCTTCCAAAAGAGGATGAAGTGATCCTATTTATTGATTTGAATGCTACCTATTGGTTGTTAAGACCGAGAAATTTTCGGGAATAAATGAACATTACCCGCTTTTTAAACTCATTTCTGTTAAATTGTGTGTCAGTTCCACTAATAACAGGTCCCATATGCTTAAAATTGAACCAACAATTAGACGGTTAATAGGTTCTTAGCTGAACAGAAAGAAGATTATCAACGTAACCTCACGGTTTCAATGTCTGACGAATTTTTATGGCACTTTTCTAATGAATTCTCGAACTCTGCCCGCAATTTTTGTCGTTCTTCGAGTCCTAGGACTCATTCTGAGTAATGAATGATCTCCGGTTCATATTCGTTCATATCATAAAATCTGATTTTGTGACTCCGGTTCATATTCGTTGATTTTTCTGAAGCATCACATTGTAATAATACTGAAAGATCCCATTGATTTAAAAAAAAATCAATTTAAAGTATCCAAAAGTTATCACCGACAAACTTATTTTTCTGATTTATGACCAGTCTCAACAGCTTCATCTTAGGAAGTTAAAGAACTTATTCAATGCTCTCAGTTGATAGGTAACGTTTTGCTAATTTTGATTTTTCAATATTTTAAGATATTTTGGAGCTTTGCCTTTTTTGTTCTTCTTTTTGTCTAGCTGAAACTTAGTTTCATCAATGAGAGGTTCTATCTACCTTCTTTTGATAACTTCAAACTTTCTATTGGTTTTATGTCACAGTCGATGTTTCATATCTTGGCACTCGTTTTCCTAACATTTTTGTGAGTCATCAATTTCTGCGCTTCTTTGTTGTCTAAAATTTTCAAATTAATAGCAATTGGTCCAAATGATTTTTAATTGTTCCATTTTTTTTAAAAAAGTCCAATTGATTCTCAAACGAGACCCAAGTGACCACATACAATCTTTCTTTTACATATTAACTAAAACAAAACAAATCAATCGAAATAATATATAAGATTCAGATGCTACCTTCAATATTTTTTCGTTTGTTTGCAATTTTTTCTCGATTTCTGTATTTGTTAAATTGCAGTACTGTCCTATGATTTAGTTTCAACAGGTACAACGCCCATTGGTTTCTCGAGGATTAATAGGTAGATTAATCAAGTTTTTCTAGTTAAAAGTTAATGTTTATGACTTTCGTATTTACTTGGTTAAAAAAATTTTGATAAATTCATTCGGCTGGTTATTTAGTCCCATTTTGGACAGTTCGTATTCATTTTTAGTTGAATAGAAGTGAATTTGTATATTTGAAGTTTTATCGGATGTGCTTTTAAAATTACATTGTTTTTACAGTATACATTTTTTGTTTTTTGTGTATCCTGTCGTTTGCAATATCTTGTATTCTTATTAATGATAGGCGTCAAAAGTTCACCAATGCGGTATGGCATTATACATATCATTTAGTAGTTTGGTTTTGTTAAAAAAATCTCAACATCTGTTTTTGTTGTTAGTCTTGTTTACTTTTGTTAAAGGCGTATCTCATAGGCCATCTAAAGCGGCTTTGTTTACTTCAATTAATGCAAAAAATGCGCTTAAAATGCAAACTATCTCGTCTTCATTTGGAAGACAATTAAGTCAAAAATAAGCGGGGTCGTACTCCTTGTTGTAATTACAAAAAATGCGGTCTATTTTATCGGTTCTTGTGACACACTGGAGAACGGGCCCATCACCCAATAGTGGTCTCTGTGTAGTCACCGACGTATACTTTGTAAATGAAAACAGAACTTGTGAATTTTGTTGACTACAGAAAACAAATTGTAGTTGTGCCTACATTACTTTTAAAGGGGCAAAATATTGACCTTTATAATGTTTTTTTTCTCCAGCCAAAATAGAAAACTACGCATTCTAGAAAGATATGAGCAGTACCATTTCAAAGAACCCAAAATAGAATTCCAGTCCAAAAAATCCTCTTTCTTGCAAATTTGTTTTTGCTACAGTTCCCTCAGACTTCATGTAGTTTTGTGAGTTTGAAAAGATAGTGATGCATCAACTTTTTGCAGTATATCTATCGGTAATGCCAACCAAAACCAAAAACGGTTGCAAAATTTAACATTTTCCAAACTTTTCGAAATACAACTAACAATTGAATCTAAAACTACTCATTTTTCTGCAAAATGGCAGCCAAAACAAAAACGGTTTCAAAATATTATATCTTAAGTTAGCTCCAAGTAAGTTCAGGAAGGAAAATTTTGTCAGACTCCTCAACTGGTTTAACACAGATAAGTGAACTGACAATTAAAGATGACATTATTCGTTTCCTGATTCCAGTTGGAACTATCCTTTTTTATCCCGACAGAAAAATTATGTATATGAAGTCTGCACCTCATCTTGGAGCACGAGCTGGTCAGGTCCAATGTGAGGTACTTGCAGTGAGGTCCAAACTACGATGAATGGGTGCGCTCTAAATGAATTTGGGCGTACTCACAATTCACTCAATCTCGTCAACAAAAAAGATACAGAAAGATCTATCTGCCCGCATAGACGAGTTGGTTCAATCTGCAACACTGGGAAGTGATTCGTCAGGCTCCAGTGACAATCCAAGCGAGTTACCAGATTTGAAAACTAATTGCAGTAAAAATATTTCTTTGATTTGCTATATATATCCCCATGAAGTTTCGTATGCCATGGCCCGGGATTATAACGTCAATCATAGAGGATTGCATCTCAAATCCAGATTGTGTTGAGAACTGGAAGAAGTTTTTCGCAGTTAGCAAATGTCTTGCGTGCTTCTAACAGAGGGGGCAAAAAACAAGCAGCAGCAGGAAAACTCAATGATGAATAGATTTGAGCGATGGAGATCGGGTGATTAAGCTGCCCGTCGGTACGAAGCGGCTTCAAGGAAGCAAGCAAAAAAGCGACAGCACAATGGAAGCGCTTGCCTCCCGAGCGAGAACACTTTGTCTTCAAGGACAATGCGGTCGGCGGCAAGGATTTTATCATCGGAGGGAATAGCACCCGACAACAGAAAACCCTCATTGATCTCGAAAAGCTGCATCCAGGGAAAAACGAAATTCGATATCCGATGGATGACCATAGCAGCGAAGCTTGTCAATTCGATGAAGCAAAGGTCCTTTTACAGCTTCAGTGTTTTTCAAATTTCACAGCAGCGGGGCCGTCCAAAATGTACACAGAACATCACGCAATCAATTGTTCAATTGCCGATCAATCCAAGCGAAGAGTGAATTCCCTAACCAAATTAGTGAACTTGGCCAGCAGAGGCGAGCTCCAAAACTTCGTGGCCCCAGGTTTATGTAGTGCTACATTAACAGCATTAAAAAAAAGGAACAGCATTAGACCTATTGCTGTGGGTGAAGTTATGCGGCGCCTCGTTGCCAAATGCATTGCAAAAGAAGCACCCTTCGAGGCGGTTGAGTTGTTTCGAGCAAAGCAGTTGGGAGTTGCTGTCAGGGAGGTGCCGAGAGAATAGTGCAATTCCACAAAAATAATCTTCGAAAAAATGAAGAAAAAAGAAAGTGTGGGCATACACCAAAATTGATTTCGAAAACGCATTGAATTCGGCAAAGCACAGTAATTTCCTCGGCTCCACAAAAAATTTGATGCCTAGTATAATGTTCTTTGCATACTTTTGTTACTCATAGTTGAAGAACAAAGCATAGTGATTTGTTCTTCAATATCTCAACTTTTGACACTCAGTCAGGAATGCAACTGAGATCCACTGGGTCCACTTTTGTTTTGACTGGCCATCTGGCCTCCTATTGGCGAAATTGAAAACAAACCAAACCTTTCGCAACATTGCTGATACCGAGATCAAACTTTGTAAAGTGTTGGAAATTCTCAGAGAATCAGAAAAATTCGGTTTAGAACTCAGGAAGGATAAGTTTGAGCTATGGTCAATCGAAAGCATGACGAAAGTTGACAGTTTGATCAAGAGGAACTGTGCAGATGGAAATGGAATTTTAGGAGCTCCCATAGCCTCTGATGATTTCGTTTCCTCTTGTTTACTTCAACGTGTTAAAAAATTAGAGGAACTTCAAGACATTTTAGCATATGGGGACGATCCACAATATGCCCTTGGAAATTTCCATTTTTGCTTTGGTGCCCCCACAATGATCTACTCTTTGCGATGCAACTCTCCTTCGGACGAATCAAATAAAATCAAATAAAATTCGACTCGGTTCAGCGTGCAACCTTTGAATGTATTCTCCGAGTTTTGATGTCAGATACCTCTTGGGACCAAGCTTGCCTCCCAATGAATAAAACTGGTGTAGGAATAACACGTTCAGCAGATCAAATTCAGGCTGCATACGTTGCCTTCGTTTTTCAGTCCTCTGTTCGTGTAGAAAAACTATCACGTCATAATCCAACTCAAGATATCTCTTTTGTAAAGGCCATTGAAGAATTGGGCGAATTTGCGACATATCCCTCTCAAAGAAAAACTCAGTAAGAACTTGTTGATAACTCAGCCTACGACAACTTGTTAGAAAAACAAAGACCCAGGAGAGAAAAAGCTCGTTTGCAATCTCTTTCTCTATCGCAGCCCCCATTCCAGCTCTGGGACTACACCTATCTTCTAATTAGTTCCGTGTTGCTCTTAAATACCGACCGGGTGCAAAATTGTACAACGAGAGAAAATGTCCTTTTTGTAAATCTAGGACGCTAGATGTAGTGGGAGACCAATCCGTGTCATGCCATGGTCGGGGTGATATGATCTCTCAAACAAGACAAAATTATATCAGCTTGCACGGGAGCTCTTTTGTCTCCCATCTGTGCACAGAAGAGTTTACTACCCGACAATAACTCCAGACCGGTCGAATTTTTCTTGCCTGTTTGGAAAGCCGGTCAATCAGCAGCATTAGACGTTACCGTCACTTCTCCCTTGCAGTCACGACTCATTATAAATGCGTCGCAGAAGAGTGGTTTCGCCTTGTAAGCTACAGAGGACAGGAAGTACCATCAGAACGCGAAAAAATGTAATAAATCATGATCAGAGTGACGAGGGGCCATTAATCCAAGTGTTGCTGTGATTCCAAACTTGGATTATGGCTTTAAACTGATCACCAACGGCATGTCAATGAGTTAATAAAGTAGACTAAGGTTATCTTATCAAGCCATACATTAATTGAAAATTTTGGAAATTCGAAAAAATACATTTGCAGTAGAATAAGTTCACGGAGATTTTCAAGGTAAAATCTGCTTGAACTTAAAGTCTACAAAAATTTTTAAACATCCTATACACAATGCAGCAAATAGAGCTGTATTTGTTCAGAGAAAAGGATGGTTGAGTAAATTTGCTCATTACAAATTTCCATATTACCTTTAAATAAGGATGGCTTTCCAGACGGATTTCCTAGCCCTCCTTTTTTTAATTTATTATTGAAAAACTGATTTACTGCGTTCCTTTCTTTTATCTAAATGACTTTGGCAACTCATGAAGTCAAAGTGAGCCATCTACTTAAAATTATTGCATATCGTACACATTTTTAAACATGACTGCAACCAGTGGCTGCAAACAATTTTAGTATTATTTTCACCCTGCATGTAAAATTTACTTGCGACAATTTGCTCATACTCTACGATTATCAAAAATTTCGAAACATTAACTTTTATAGCTGATTTCCACACTGGTATCATTTTTCATTGTATAAGTCAAATACAACTACTTAAACTTACCTTTACTTG
The DNA here is from genome assembly GCF_964194025.1 of Convolutriloba macropyga. Classification (NCBI taxonomy): domain Eukaryota; kingdom Metazoa; phylum Xenacoelomorpha; order Acoela; family Convolutidae; genus Convolutriloba; species Convolutriloba macropyga. Next base: position 23,852,065 of record NC_134470.1, read on the forward strand.
GCCGGTAAATCAAAACCACTAAGTGTGGGGAGGAGCTATATACTTAAACGGTTTTTTTGTTCAGTCAATTTTGTCCGATCGATATAATCATTGTATAGAATCGTGAGTTGTATCAATGAAAAGCTCTTCGAGGGTAGAATTTGGAATTAAAAAGATTGTTTTAATTTCCTTTTATTCTAAGAGTTACTCTGGTTTAAAATTTTCAAATATTTCATTATTGTGTGTGGGTTTAATCACTTTTAGCGTCATTTCAGAATATTTATCAAGAAGTAAAATAAAAATTGCAGTTTACGATTAAAAAAATGGACCAGTTTGGATTTACTAAAAGACGAGCAGCGGTAAAAAGGCTAATTTTGGTCTCATCGGGAAGTTAACAATCTAAAGAAATCGAAACGAATCATATTGCAGAACTTAAATTACTTAATTCATTTCACAATTTTTATTTGGTTTTTCTCATGTCATTCAGATACAAGTCACTACTCCTATACCGGTTGCATTAATAACAAACTCTATTTATGATAAAATGAAGACTAATGAACATTTAATTTGTCTTCCGAGAATAATCACTCATGGTTTTTCATGGCTTCAACACTTTCCGTAAGTTTGTTTTTTGTTTCGCCTGCATTTGTTGCAATTTTTTAGTCCTAGGGCTATTTTAGTTATCAAAAGTGCAATTGGCTTCCTAACGAGAGACAACAATAACTGAATCTATCTAAAGAATTGAATGCATACCTATTGGCTGTTAAGCCTGAAAGTATTTTGATTTTTTTTGTTAAAAAAATGATTTGAACCACTTTTTAAACACATTTCTATGAACTTATATGTCGGTTCCACTAATAACAAGTCCCAAATGCTGAAAATTGAATAAAACCTAGTCTGGGTTGTGGCTTTGTTTTCAAATATTGGGATTTATGACTTAGATGCTACGAGTTTTCGAAAATTATTTTCCGATTTTTATTCAATTTTGGTTGTCTTTCGAAGTTTTGTTACGCTGTCACCAATGAAAGTAGCCATTAACGTTAAAGAAATTTTAATGGTGTCGCAAAGACAATTAGTTTAACATATCGAAAACTTCATTGATAACATATCGAAAACCTCTATATTTAATTAACTTTGACACTTCCCACTTGCACTTTTTTCAATTTCTAGCTGCTGCCTGTAAATTGTTTTTCTTTATAAAGCTAAGAAACTATCTGATTAGTGACAGGTCTTAATAGCTTCCTTTTACGGGATTAATGAACTTATTCAATGCCGTCAGTCGACATCTAACGGTTCCGATGATATTGATTTCATTCTTTCGAAATTAATTTGCATTTTTTAAACATTTCCCTTATTGTTCTTCTTTTTAAAACTTTACGCTACGTCTCATCAATAAGAGCTCTCCCACATTTCTTGGGATTTGAATTTCAACGTCTCTATTGGCTTTGTATTACAAAAGATTTTTTATATCTTGAATACTATGCGTTTTCAATTTTTGTGCTTGTTTTCCTTTATAAAATTTGAGTTAATAACAAGTCCCATTGACTTTCAAATGAGATCCAAGTAAACCTATGCAATCTTTCAATAATATAGTAACTGAAATAGCAGAATACATTGTGTTTTCGTATATTATGTGTATTTTTTTCTCTAATTCTGCATCTGCAGGCCGTTATTTTGCAGTCTTGTCCTTCAGCTTAATCTCACCAAAGAAAGCTCCCATTAATTTTACGAGAGCTTCAGTAAAATTACCAACAACTTCGTCGTTAAAAGATCATGTTTTTTGATGACTTTTGAGATTTGGTTTAAAAAAATTTGATAGATTTTCGAACTGCGCACCTTTTTCTTCTTTTTGTCGATTGGTTATGTGGTCCTATCATAGACAGGTCGCATCTGCTTTGGAGATAAAAACTATTGAACTCTATTTTTAAGGTTTTATCTGATGTCTTTTGACTTTGCTACAAAGTAATTTTTGAAATTAGATTGAGATTTTTTGTAGTCCTATTAATGGCAGGCAACATAAGTTCTTTAAGGCGGTATGGTATTATATAATTCGATGAGCAGTTTTGGGTTTGTAACAATTTTTCTAACTCAAATATTTATTTGTGTATAACTCTTCTAATCTCTTCATATGGCAGATAATTAGGTCAAAAATTAGGATGAACGGGGTCGGAACACTGTGCGGACGAATATTATCGAGCCTCCTTGTTTATAAGTAGGACAAATTCGTACCACTGTGCGCTTGTAGTGTTTAATTAAACCGCCCAGTTCTGAGGACAAAAAGTCCAAAGGAGTCAGGACCAAAAATGGGTTAAGGTACAAATCGCATAAAGACAACAGGGCTAAAAAAATTTCTACAAAATTTGTTTGAGAGCAAGTAAAAAGAAGCAAAAATGCGATATACAAAGTTGGTGAGTATTTTGTCTTTGCAGATTTTGTTCTTTAGCAGAGGTATCATCGGTTTCGATAGCTGGGAATTTTTTTCCTTGCTAGCACTTCGCCTTCAGTGACCCAAGGAATTCGTTTCAGTCTATAGTCTGGTATAGACTTAATGCACAAAAAAGAATTCGTGGACATCTGGGAAAGGTTCTTTTTTGCTCGTGTATATTTTCTTTCTATTTTCAGTTTTAAATTAATTCTTGGTTCGTAAGCAGGGTTCTGAATTTGGCCAGTAATTTTCATCCGTTTAAATCAGTTCGTTGAAATTTTATTGACGTTTCCTGCTACTATTTTGATATGTTGATTTTTGCTGATTGCGTATTTGAAATTAACAAGAGAGAATCGTATTTGATGTACAGACCAATATAACTGAAAATTTCTGGAAAGCAATTGTGGTTGAGCTCACCTTAAGCTCAGGCTTCGCACTCTCACAAAAGTTTCTGGAAAATTCAACATCACTGGAAAAAAGCAAAAAGAGCTACCTCTTTAAAAATTTTTGGTTTTGCGAATTTGCTTTAAACTTGATGAGATGCACATATGCATACTGAAATTTTAACAAGCAAATGGCTCAATAGTCTAAAAGTTTTCGTTAACAAAGGCATCAAGGTTTTGAAAATTTCTCCTTCTGACCGCCCATGAACTAATAGAGCGGTGCCATGTCCCGATAGTGGCCTCTCTCTATAGTCATGGACTTAAGATTTGGCTACCTTTAGAACTTGGTAACGTGATTAACAATAGAAAACAATTCATTGTTTCAACATTTCTCCAGACAACATCAAAAACTTATTCATTCTCGAAGTAGGAGTGGGACTATTTGAAAAAAACATAGAATTCAAGTCCAAAAGTAAACAATTCCCACTCAACATTCACTGACAACTCCAATTGATAATCAATTAGGTAGCCGAACTTTAACAACCACCCGTTTTTGAGGACAAAGTTAAAAGGGACCAGGACAAAAAATGGTTAAGCTACAAATCGCATTAACAAGACCAGAGGACTAAAAAAGTTCTACGATATTTGTTTGAGAGTAAGTAAAAAGAAGGAAAAATGCGACATAAAAACTTGGCGAGAACTTTGTCTTTGCAGATTTTTTGTTCATTAGCAGAAGTATAATCGTTTTCGATAGCTAGGAACCCACAAAATCAAACAAATTAATATTTGTCTTATTTCTTAATCCTCAATTTTGTTAAAACCTATTTTTTAACTCAAATCTTTCAGAGCATGTTCCAAATAATCAAAACGGAAATCCGGCCAGTTAAAGATTCATAAAATTATGACTTTGGTCTAGAAAAAGTGGGTGCTGAAGATAATAACAAGAGGAACTTGAGATCCTTTGATCAAACATTTGAATTTTTTCCATGCTAGCACTTCGCCTTCAGTGACCCAAAGAATTTGTTTAAGTCTGATAGAGACTTAATGCATGAAAAAGATTTTCGTAGACTTCTGGGAAAAATTCTTTTTCGCTCGTGTTCAGTTTCTTTCCATTTTCAGTTTTAAATTATTTCTTGGTTCGTAAAGAGGGCTCTGAATTTGGCCAGTAATTTTTCATCGGTTTAAATCAGTTCGTTGAAATTCTATTGACGTTTCCTGCTATTATTTTGATATGTTGATTTTTGCTGATTGAGTATTTGAAATTAACAAGACAGAATTGTAATTGATGTACAGACCAATATAACTGAATATTTATGGAAAGCAAACGGGATTGACCTCACCTTAAGCTCAGGCTTCGCACGCTCAAGAAAACTTCTAGAGAATTTGACATCTTTTTGAAAACAAACAGCAAAAAGAGCAACCTCTAAAAAAATTTTGGTTTTGCAAATTTGCTTTAAACTTAATGAGATGAACATATGCATAATGAAATTTTAGAAAGCAAATGGCTCAATAGTGTAAAAGTTTTTGCTAACAAGGGCATCAAGGTTTTGAAAATCTCCATTTCTGACCGCCCATGAACTAATAGAGCGGTGCAATGTCCCGATAGTGGCCTCTCTCTATAGTCATGGACTTAAGATTTGGCTACCGTTAGAACTTGGTAATGTGATTAACAATAAAAAAACAATTCGTTGTTTCAACATTTCTCCAGACAACATCAAAAACTTATCCATTCTCGAAGTAGGAGTGGGACTATTTGAAAAAAAAACTATATAGAATTCAAGTCCAAAAGTATATAATTCCCACTCAACATTCACGGACACCAGCATATCACTAACAAACTTTTCCTTTTTTCTAGCAACATGGTTTGAGCAAATGTCCAATTGATAATCAATTAGGTAGCCGAACCATAACAACCACCCGTTTTTGAGGACAAAAAGTTAAAAGGGACCAGGACAAAAAATGGTTACGCTACAAATTGCATTAAAAAGACCAGAGGACTAAAACAACTTCTACAAAATTCGTTTGAGAGCAGGTAAAAAGAAGGAAAAATGCGACATACCAATTTGGCGAGAATTTAGTCTTTGCAGAATTTTTGTTCTTTAGCAGAAGTATAATCGTTTTCGATAGCTGGGAACCCACAAAATCAAACAAATTAAAATTTGTCTTATTTCTTAATCCTTAATTTGGTTAAAACCTATTTTTTAACTCAAATCTTTCGGAGCATGTTCCAGAAGATCAAAACGGAAATCCGGCCAGTTAAAGATTCATAAAATTATGACTTGGGTCTAGAAAAAGTGGGTGCTGAAGATAATAACAAGAGGAACTTGAGATGCTTTGATCAAACATTTGAATTTTTTCCATGCTAGCACTTCGCCTTCAGTGACCCAAAGAATTTGTTTAAGTCTGATATAGACTTAATGCATGAAAAAGATTTTCGTAGAATTCTGGGAAAATTTCTTTTTCGCTCGTGTCCAGTTTCTTTCTATTTTCAGTTTTAAATTATTTCTTGGTTCGTAAAGAGGGCTCTGAATTTGGCCAGTAATTTTTCATCGGTTTAAATCAGTTCGTTGACATTTTATTGACGTTTCCTGCTATTATTTTGATATGTTGATTTTTGCTGATTGAGTATTTGAAATTAACTAGACAGAATTGTAATTGATGTACAGACCAATTTAACTGAAAATTTCTGGAAAGCAAACGGGATTGACCTCACCTTAAGCTCAGGCTTCGCACGCTCAAGAAAACTTCTAGAGAATTTTGACATCTTTTTGAAAACAAACAGCAAAAAGAACAACCTCTAAAAAAATTTGGTTTTGCAAATTTGCTTTAAAATTGATGAGATGAACATATGCATAATGAAATTTTAGCAAGCAAATAGCCCAATAGTGTAAAAGTTTTGTTAAAAAGGGCACCAACGTTTTGAAAATTTCTATTTCTGACCGCCCATGAACTAATAGAGCGGTGCCATGTCCCGATAGTGGCCTCTCTCTATAGTCATGGACTTAAGATTTGGCTACCTTTAGAAATTGGTAATGTGGTTAACCATAGAAAACAATTCATTGTTTCAACATTTCTCCAGACAACATCAAAAATATATCCATTCTCGAAGTAGGAGTGGTACTATTTGAAAAAAAACTATATAGAATTCAAGTCCAAAAGTAAATAATTCCCACTCAACATTCACGGACACCAGCATATCACTAACAAACTTTTCCTTTTTTCTAGCAACATGGTTTGAGCAAATGTCCAATTGATAATCAATTAGGTAGCCGAACCATAACAACCACCCGTTTTTGAGGACAAAAAGTTAAAAGGGACCAGGACAAAAAATGGTTAAGCTACAAATCGCATTAAAAAGACCAGAGGACTAAAACAACTTCTACAAAATCCGTTTGAGAGCAAGTAAAAAGAAGGAAAAATGCGACATACAAACTTGGCGAGAATTTTGTCTTTGCAGAATTTTTGTTCTTTAGCAGAAGTATAATCGTTTTCGATAGCTGGGAAACCACAAAATCAAACAAATTAATATTTGTCTTATTTCTTAATCCTCAATTTTGTTAAAACTTATTTTTTAACTCAAATCTTTCGGAGCATGTTCCAAATAATCAAAACGGAAATCCGGCCAGTTAAAGATTCTATTCATAAAATTATGACTTGGGTCTAGAAAAAGTGGGTGCTGAAGATAATAACAAGAGGAACTTGAGATGCTTTGATCAAACATTTGAATTTTTTCCATGCTAGCACTTCGCCTTCAGTGACCCAAAGAATTTGTTTAAGTCTGATATAGACTGAATGCATGAAAAAGATTTTCGTAGAATTCTGGGAAGATTTCTTTTTCGCTCGTGTCCAGTTTCTTTCTATTTTCACTTTTAAATTATTTCTTGGTTCGTAAAGAGGGCTCTGAATTTCGCCAGTAATTTTTCATCGGTTTAAATCAGTTCGTTAAAATTTTATTGACGTTTCCTGCTATTATTTTGATGTTGATTTTTGCTGATTGAGTATTTGAAATTAACAAGACAGAAATGTAATTGATGTACAGACCAATATAACTAAAAATTTATGGAAAGCAAACGGGATTGACCTCACCTTAAGCTCAGGCTTCGCACGCTCAAGAAACCTTCTAGAGAATTTGACATCTTTTTGAAAACAAACAGCAAAAAGAACAACCTCTAAAAAAATTTGGTTTTGCAAATTTGCTTTAAACTTGATGAGATGAACATATGCATAATGAAATTTTAGCAAGCAAATGGCCCAATAGTGTAAAAGTTTTTGTTAAAAAGGGCACCAAGGTTTTGAAAATTTCTATTTCTGACCACCCATGAACTAATAGAGCGGTGCCATGTCCCGATAGTGGCCTCTCTCTATAGTCATGGACTTAAGATTTGGCTACCTTTAGAACTTGGTAACGTGATTAACAATAGAAAACAATTCATTGTTTCAACATTTCTCCAGACAACATCAAAAACTTATTCATTCTCGAAGTAGGAGTGGGACTATTTGAAAAAAACATAGAATTCAAGTCCAAAAGTAAACAATTCCCACTCAACATTCACTGACAACTCCAATTGATAATCAATTAGGTAGACGAACTTTAACAACCACCCGTTTTTGACAAAAAGTTAAAAGTGGCCAGGACAAAAAAAATGGTTAAGCTACAAATCGCATTAAAAAGACCAGAGGACTAAAATAGCTTCAACAAAATTCGTTTGAGAGCAAGTAAAAAGATGGAAAAATGCGACACAAATTTGGCGAGCATTTTGTCTTTGCAGATTTTGTTCTTTAGCAGAAGTATAATCGTTTTCGATAGCTGGGAACCCACAAAATCAAACAAATTAATATCTGTCTTACTTCTTAATCCTCAATTTTGTTAAAATCTAATTTTAACTGAAATCTTTCGGAGCATGTTCCAAATAATCAAAACGGAAATCCGGCCAGTTAAAGATTCATAAAATTATGACTTTTGTCTAGAAAAAGTGGGTGCTGAAGATAATAACAAGAGGAACTTGAGATGCTTTGATCAAACATTTGAATTTTTTCCTTGTTAGCACTTCGCATTCAGTGACCCAAAGAATTTCTTTAAGTCTGTTATAGACTTAATGCTTGAGAAATATTTTCGTAGACTTCTGGGAAATTTTCTTTTTAGCCCGTGTCCATTTTCTTTCTATTTTCAGTTTTAACTTATTTCTTGGTTCGTAAGCAGGGCTCTGAAGTTGGCCAGTTATTTTTCATCCGTTTAAATCAGTTCGTTGAAATTTTTTTGACGTTTCCTGCTATTGCTGATTGAGTATTTGAAATTAACAAGACAGGATCGTAATTGGTGTACAGACCAATTTAACTGAAAATTTCTGGAAAGCAATTGGGATTGACCTCACCTTAAACTCAGGCTTCGCACGCTCAAGGAAACTTCTAGATAATTTGACATCTTTTTGAAAACAAACAGCAAAAAGAGCAACCTCTTAAAAAATTTCTGGTTTTGCGAATTTGCTTTAAACTTGATGAGATGAACATATGCATAATGAAATTTTAACCAGCAAATGGCTCAATAGTGTAAAAGTTTTCGTTAACAAGGGCATCAAGGTTTTGAAAATTTCTATTTCTGACCACCCATGAACTAAAAGAGCGGTGCCATGTCCCGATAGTGGCCTCTATAGTCATGGACCGAAGAGTTGACTACCTTTAAAACTTGGTAATGTCATTAACTATAGAAAACAATTCATTGTTTCAACATTTCTCCAGACAACATCAAAAACTTATTCATTCTCGAAGTAGGAGTGAGACTATTTGAAAAAAACTATACAGAATTTAAGTCCAAAAGTAAACAATTCCCACTCAACATTCACTGACAACTCCAATTGATAATCAATTAGGTAGCCGAACTTTAACAACCACCCGTTTTTGACAAAAAGTTAAAAGTGGCCAGGACAAAAAAATGGTCAAGCTACAAATCGCATTAAAAAGACCAGAGGACTAAAATAGCTTCAACAAAATTCGTTTGAGAGCAAGTAAAAAGATGGAAAAATGCGACACAAATTTGGCGAGCATTTTGTCTTTGCAGATTTTTTGTTCTTTAGCAGAAGTATAATCGTTTTCGATAGCTGGGTACCCACAAACAAATTAATATTTGTCTTACTTCTTAATCCTCAATTTTGTTAAAATCTATTTTTTAACTAAAATCTTTCGGAGCATGTTCCAAATAATCAAAACGGAAATCCGACCAGTTAAAGATTCATAAAACTATGACTTTGGTCTATAAAAAGTGGGTGCTGAAGATAGTAACAAGAGGAACCTGAGATGCTTTGATCAAATATTTGAATTTTTTTCCTTGCTAGCACTTCGCCTTCAGTGACCCAAAGAATTTGTTTAAGTATGATATAGACTTAATGCATGAATAAGATTTTCGTAGACTTCTGGGAAAATTTCTTTTTCGCTCGTGTTCAGTTTCTTTCTATTTTCAGTTTTAAATTATTTCTTGGTTCGTAAACAGGGCAATGAATTTGGCCAGTAATTTTTCATTCAAATCAGTTCGTTGAAATTTTTTTGACGTTTCCTTCTATTATTTTGATATGTTGATTTTTGCTGTTTGAGTATTTGAAATTAACAAGACACAATCGTAATTGATGCACAGACCAATATAACTGAAAATTTTGGAAAGCAACCGGGATTGACCTCACCTTAAGCTCAGGCTTCGCACGCTTAAGAAAACTTCTAGAGAATTTGACATCATTTTGAAAACAAACAGCAAAAAGAGCAACCTCTCAAAAAAAATTTTTGGTATTGCAACTTTGCTTTAACCTTGACCTTGATGAGATGAAAATATGCATTAAGAAGTTTTATTAAGCAATTGGATCAATAGTGTAAAAATTTTTGTTAACATGAAAATCAGGGTTTTGAAAATTTAACAACTTTCCAATTCTGGACGCCCATTGATTAATGGAATGCTGCCGTGGTCCGATAGTGGCCTCTCTCTATAGTCATGGACTGAAGAGTTGGCTGCCTTTAAAACTTGGTATGTCATTAACTATAGAAAACAATTCATTGTTTCAACATTTCTCCAGACAACATCAAAAATTTTACTCATTCTAGAACAGTAGGAGTGGGACTATTTGAAAAAAAACATAGAATTCAAGTCCAAAAGTAAATTATTCCCCACTCAACCTTCACTGACACGAGCATATCACTAAAAAACTTTTCCTTTTTTCTAGCAATATGGTTTGAGCAAATGTGCAATTGCTAATCAAGTAGGTAGCGGAACTTTAACAACCGCCCGTTTTTGAGGACAAAAAGTCAAAAGGGGCCAGGACAAAAAAATGGTTAAGCTACACATCGCATTAAAAAGACCAGAGGACTAAAAAAATTTCTACAAAATTCGTTTGAGAGAAAGTAAAAAGAAGGAAAAATTCGACAAATTAGGCGAGCATTTTATCTTTGCAGATTTTCTGTTCTTTAGCAGAAGTATAATCGTTTTCGATAGCTGGGAACCCACAAAATCAAACAAATTAATATTTGTCTGACTTCTTAATCCTCAATTTTGATAAAATCTACTTTAACTCAAATCTTTCGGAGCATGTTCCAAATAATCAAAACGGAAATCCGGCCATTTAAAGATTCATAAAATTATGACTTTGGTCTAGAAAAAGTGGGCGCTAAAGATAATAACAAGAGGAACTTGAGATGCTTTGATCAAACATTTGAATTTTTTCCTTGTTAGCACTTCGCCTTCAGTGACCCAAAGAATTTGTTTAAGTCTGATATAGACTTAAAGCATAAGAAAGATTTTCGTAGACTTCTGGGAAAATTTCTTTTCCGCCCGTGTCCATTTTCTTTCTTTTCAGTTTAAAATTATTTCTTGGTTCGTAAGCAGGGCTCTGAAGTTGGCCAGTTATTTTTCATCCGTTTAAATCAGTTCGTTGAAATTTTTTTGACGTTTCCTGCTATTGCTGATTGAGTATTTGAAATTAACAAGACAGGATCGTAATTGGTGTACAGACCAATTTAACTGAAAATTTCTGGAAAGCAATTGGGATTGACCTCACCTTAAGCTCAGGCTTCGCACGCTTAAGAAAACTTCTAGAGAATTTGACATCTTTTTGAAAACAAACAGCAAAAAGAGCAACCTCTCAAAAAAATTTTGGTATTGCGACTTTGCTTTAAAACCTTGACCGTGATGAGATGAAAATATGCATTAAGAAGTTTTATTAAGCAATTGGCTCAATAGTGTAAAAATTTTTGTTAACATGAAAATCAGGGTTTTGAAAATTTAACAACTTTCCAATTCTGAACGCCCATTGACTAATGGAATGCTGCCGTGGTCCGATAGTGGCCTCTCTCTATAGTCATGGACTGAAGAGTTGGCTACCTTTAAAACTTGGTAATGTCATTAACTATAGAAAACAATTCATTGTTTCAACATTTCTCCAGACAATATCAAAAATTTTACTAATTCCAGAACAGTAGGAGTGGGACTATTTGAAAAAAAAAAACAGAGTTCAAGTCCAAAAGTAAATAATTCCCCACTCAACCTTCATTGACACGAGCATATCACTAAAAAACTTTTCCTTTTTCCTAGCAATATGGTTTGACCAAATGTGCAATTGCTAATCAAGTAGGTAGCCGAACTTTAACAACCGCCCGTTTTTGAGGACATAAAGTCAAAAGGGGCCAGGACAAAAAATATGGTTAAGCTACACATCGCATTAAAAAGACCAGAGGACTAAAATAATTTCTACAAAATTCGTTTGAGAGAAAGTAAAAAGAAGGAAAAATGCGACAAATTAGGCGAGCATTTTATCTTTGCAGATTTTCTGTTCTTTAGCAGAAGTATAATCGTTTTCGATAGCTGGGAACCCACAAAATCAAACATTAATATTTGTCTGACTTCTTAATCCTCAATTTTGATAAAATCTATTTTTTTAACTCAAATTTTTCGAAGCATGTTCCAAATAATCAAAACGGAAATCCGGCCATTTAAAGATTCATAAAATTATGACTTTGTTCTAGAAAAAGTGGGCGCTAAAGATAATAACAAGAGGAACTTGAGATGCTTTGATCAAACATTTGAATTTTTTCCTTGTTAGCACTTGGCCTTCAGTGACCCAAAGAATTTGTTTAAGTCTGTTATAGACTTAACGCATGAGAAAAATTTTCGTAGACTTCTGGGAAAATTTCATTTCCGCCCGTGTCCATTTTCTTTCTATTTTCAGTTTTAAATTATTTCTTGGTTCGTAAAGAGGGCTCTGAATTTGGCCAGTACTTTTTCATCCGTTTAAATCAATTCGTTGAAGTTTTATTGACGTTTCCTGCTATTATTTTGATATGTTGATTTTTGCTGATTGAGTATTTGAAATTAACAAGACAGAATCGTAATTGATGCACAGACCAATATAACTGAAAATTTCTGGAGAGCAATCGGAATTGACCTCACCTTAAAATCAGGCTTAGCACGCTCAAGAAACCTCCTAGAGAATTTGACATCTTTTTGAAAACTAACAGCAAAAAGAGCAACCTCTCAAATAAATTTTGGTATTGCGACTTTGCTTCAATCTTGATGAGATGAAAATATGCATTATGAAGTTTTCACAAGCAATTGGCTCAATAGTGTAAAAATTTTCGTTAACATGAAAATCAAGGTTTTGAAAATTTAACATCTTTCCACTTCTGAACGCCCATTGACTAATGGAATGCTGCAGTGGTCCGATAGTGGCCTCTCTCTATAGTCATGGACTAAAGAGTTGGCTACCTTTAAAACTTGGTAATGTCATTAACTATAGAAAACAATTCATTGTTTCAACATTTCTCCAGACAACATCAAAAACTTATCCATTCTCGAAGTAGGACTTGGACTATTCGAAAAAAAACTGTATAGAATTCAAGTCCAAAGGTAAATAATTCCCACTCAACCTTCACTGACACCAGCATATCACTAAAAAACTTTTCATTCTTTCTAGCAACATGGTTTGAGCAAATGTGCAATTGCTAACCAAGTAGGTAGCCGAACTTTAACAACCGCCCGTTTTTGAGGACAAAAAGTCAAAAGGGGCCAGGACAAAAAAATGATTAAGCTACAAATCGCATTAAAAAGACCAGAGGACTAAATATTTTCTACAAAATTCGTTTGAGAGAAAAAAGAAGGAAAAATGCGACATACAAAATTGGCGAGCATTTTGCCTTTGCAGATTTTCTGTTCTTTAGTAGAAGTATAATCGTTTTCGATAGCTGGGAACCCACAAAATCAAACAAATTATTATGTGTCTGACTTCTTAATCCTCAATTTTGATAAAAATCTATTTTTTTAACTCAAATCTTTCGGAGCATGTTCCAAATAATCAAAACGAAAATCCGGCCAGTTAAAGACTCATAGAATTATGACTTTTGTCTAGAAAAAGTGGGTGCAAAAGATAATAACAAGAGGAACTTGAGAGGCTTTGATCAAACATTTGAACTTTTTTCCTTGTTAGCACTTCGCATTCAGTGACCCAAAGAATTTCTTTAAGTCTGTTATAGACTTAACGCATGAGAAATATTTTCGTAGACTTCTGGGAAAATTTCATTTCCGCCCGTGTCCATTTTCTTTCTATTTTCAGTTTTAAATTATTTCTTGGTTCGTAAAGAGGGCTCTGAATTTGGCCAGTACTTTTTCATCCGTTTAAATCAATTCGTTGAAGTTTTATTGACGTTTCCTGCTATTATTTTGATATGTTGATTTTTGCTGATTGAGTATTTGAAATTAACAAGACAGAATCGTAAATGATGCACAGACCAATATAACTGAAAATTTCTGGAGAGCAATCGGAATTGACCTCACCTTAAGCTCAGGCTTAGCACGCTCAAGAAACCTCCTAGAGAATTTGACATCTTTTTGAAAACTAACAGCAAAAAGAGCAACCTCTCAAATAAATTTTGGTATTGCGACTTTGCTTCAATCTTGATGAGATGAATTATGCATTATGAAGTTTTCACAAGCAATTGGCTCAATAGTGTAAAAATTTTCGTTAACATGAAAATCAAGGTTTTGAAAATTTAACATCTTTCCACTTCTGAACGCCCATTGACTAATGGAATGCTGCCGTGGTCCGATAGTGGCCTCTCTCTATAGTCATGGACTGAAGAGTTGGCTACCTTTAAAACTTGGTAATGTCATTAACTATAGAAAACAATTCATTGTTTCAACATTTCTCCAGACAACATCAAAAACTTATCCATTCTCGAAGTAGGACTTGGACTATTCGAAAAAAAACTGTATAGAATTCAAGTCCAAAAGTAAATAATTCCCACTCAACCTTCACTGACACCAGCATATCACTAAAAAACTTTTCATTCTTTCTAGCAACATGGTTTGAGCAAATGTGCAATTGCTAACCAAGTAGGTAGCCGAACTTTAACAACCGCCCGTTTTTGAGGACAAAAAGTCAAAAGGGGCCAGGACAAAAAAATGATTAAGCTACAAATCGCATTAAAAAGACCAGAGGACTAAATATTTTCTACAAAATTCGTTTGAGAGAAAAAAGAAGGAAAAATGCGACATACAAAATTGGCGAGCATTTTGTCTTTGCAGATTTTCTGTTCCTTAGTAGAAGTATAATCGTTTTCGATAGCTGGGAACCCACAAAATCAAACAAATTATTATGTGTCTGACTTCTTAATCCTCAATTTTGATAAAAATCTATTTTTTTAACTCAAATCTTTCGGAGCATGTTCCAAATAATCAAAACGGAAATCCGGCCAGTTAAAGACTCATAAAATTATGACTTTTGTCTAGAAAAAGTGGGTGCAAAAGATAATAACAAGAGGAACTTGAGAGGCTTTGATCAAACATTTGAACTTTTTTCCTTGTTAGCACTTCGCATTCAGTGACCCAAAGAATTTCTTTAAGTCTGTTATAGACTTAACGCATGAGAAATATTTTCGTAGACTTCTGGGAAATTTTCTTTTTCGCCCGTGTCCATTTTCTTTCTATTTTCAGTTTTAACTTATTTCTTGGTTCGTAAGCAGGGCTCTGAATTTGGCCAGTTATTTTTCATCCGTTTAAATCAGTTCGTTGAAATTTTTTTGACGTTTCTTGCTATTGCTGATTGAGTATTTGAAATTAACAAGACAGGATCGTAATTGGTGTACAGACCAATATAACTGAAAATTTCTGGAAAGCAATTGGGATTGACCTCACCTTAAACTCAGGCTTCGCACGCTCAAGGAAACTTCTAGATAATTTGACATCTTTTTGAAAACAAACAGCAAAAAGAGCAACCTCTTAAAAAATTTCTGGTTTTGCGAATTTGCTTTAAACTTGATGAGATGAACATATGCATAATGAAATTTTAACCAGCAAATGGCTCAAGAGTGTAAAAGATTTCGTTAACAAGGGCATCAAGGATTTGAAAACTTAACAACTCTCTAATTCTGAACGCCCATTCACTAATGGAACGCTGCCATGGTCGGATAGTTGCCTCCCTCTATAGTCACGCATTTAAACTTTGGCTAACTTTAAACTTGGTAATTTGATTAACTATAGAAAACAATTCACTGTTTCAACATTTTTCCAGACATCAACAACTTTATCCATTCTAGAACAGTAGGAGTGGGACTATTTGAAAAAAAAAACAATGTAGAATTCAAGTCCAAAAGTAAATAATTCCCACTCAACACTCACTGACACAAGCATATCACTAAAAAACGTCTCTTTTTCTCTAGCAACATGGTTTGAGCAATGTCCAATTGATAATCATGTAGTAACCGAATTTTCAGAACCGCTTGTTTTTAAGGACGAAGTCAAAAAGGGGCCAGGGCAAAAAAAAATCGATTAGGCTACAAATCGCATAAAAGAGACCACAGGACTAAAATAACTTCTACAAAATTTGTTTGAGAGCAAGTAAAAAGAAGGCAAAATGCGACATACAAATTTGGCGAGCATTTTGTCTTCGCAGACCTTCTGTTCTTTAGCAGAGGTCTAATCGCTTTCGATAGCTGGGAACCCACAAAATTAAACAAAATAACATTGGTGTTACTTCTTAATCCCCAATTTTGTTAAAGTCTATTTTTTTATCTCAAATTTTTCGAAACCTTCTCCAAATAATCAAAACGCAAATCCGGCCAGTTACAGATTCATAAAATTATGACTGTGGTCTAGAAAAAGTGGGCGCTGAAGATAATAACAAGAGAAAATTGAGATGCTTTGATCAAACATTTGACCTTTTTTCCTTCTTAGCACTCCGCCTTCAGTGACCCAAGGAATTTGTTTAAGTCCTTAGTCTGATATACGCTTAATGCACGCAAAAAGTTTTCGTACACTTCTGGGAAAAGTTCTTTTTCCCTTGTGTCTAGTTTCTTTCTATTATCAGTTTTAATTTATTTCTTGGTTCGGAAGCAGGGCTCTGAATTTGGCCAGTGATTTTTCATCCTTTTAAATCAGTTCCTCTAAATTGTATTGACGTTTCGAGCTATTATTTTTATATGTTGGTTTTTGCTGATTGAGTATTTGAAATTTCAAGACAGAATGATGGTTGATGTAACAAACCGATCTAACTGAAAAATCCTGAAAATTAATCGGGTTTGAGCTCACATTAAGCCCAGCCTACGTACCCTCAAAATTTTGGAAAATTTAACATCTTTTTGGAAAAAAACAGCAAAAAGAGCAACACCTGAAAAAAAAATTGGTTTTTTGCGATTTTGCTTTAACCTTGATGAGATGATCATATGCATAATGAAGTTTTAACCAGCAATGGGCTCAATAGTTTAATCAAGGTTTTGAAAATTAAACAACTTTCTATTTCGAACCGCCCATGGACTAATGGAACGGTGCCGTGGCCCGATAGTGGCCTCTCTCTATAGTCACGGACTTAAACTTTGGTTTTACTCACCATTTCTCCAGACAATATACTCACCGTGACTCACCATTTCTCCAGACAATATTAAAAATTTTACTCATTCTAGAACAGTAGGAGTGGGACTATTTGAAAAAAAACAATGTAGAATTCAAGTCCAAAAGTAAAAAATTCCCACTCCACACTGACACAAGCATATCACAAACTTTCCTTTTTTCTAGCAACATGGTTTGAGAAAAAGTGCCATTGATAATCAAATAGGTAGCCGAACTTTAAGAACCGCCCATTTTTGAGGACACAAAGTCAAAAGGGGCCAGGGCAAAAAATCGGTTAAGCTACAAAACGCATAAAAAAGACCAAAGGACTAAAATAATTTCTACAAAATTCGTTTGAGAGCAAATAAAAAGAAGGAAAAATGCGACATACGAAGTTGGTGAGCATTTCGTCTTTGCATATTTTCTGTTCATCAGCAGAGGTCTAATCGCTTTCGATAGCTTGGAACTCACAAAATCAAAATTAATAATTGTGTCAGTCCTTAATCGTCAATTTTGTTAAAATTTATTTTTTATCTCACAATCTTGCGGCGCCTGCTCCAAATAATCAAAACGGAAATCCAGCCACTTAAATATTCCAAAAATTATGACTCTTCTAGAAAAAGAGGGTGCTGAAGATAACACGAGATACTTGAGATCCTTCAGATGCTTTGATCAAACAGTTGAATTTTCTCCTTGCAAGCACTTCGCCTTCAGTGACTTTGTTTATAAAGGAATTTGTTTAAGTCTATAGTCTGATATAGACTTAATGCACGAAAACAGTTTTCGTAGACTTCTGGGAAAAGTTCTTTTTCCCTTGTGTCTAGTTTCTTTCTATTATCAGTTTTAATTTATTTCTTGGTTCGGAAGCAGGGCTCTGAATTTGGCCAGTGATTTTTCATCCTTTTAAATCAGTTCCTCTAAATTGTATTGACGTTTCGAGCTATTATTTTTATATGTTGGTTTTTGCTGATTGAGTATTTGAAATTTCAAGACAGAATGATGGTTGATGTAACAAACCGATCTAACTGAAAAATCCTGAAAAGCAATCGGGTTTGAGCTCACATTAAGCCCAGGCTACGTACCCTCAAAATTTTGGAAAATTTAACATCTTTTTGGAAAAAAACAGCAAAAAGAGCAACACCTGAAAAAAAAATTGGTTTTTTGCGATTTTGCTTTAACCTTGATGAGATGATCATATGCATAATGAAGTTTTAACCAGCAATGGGCTCAATAGTTTAATCAAGGTTTTGAAAATTAAACAACTTTCTATTTCGAACCGCCCATGGACTAATGGAACGGTGCCGTGGCCCGATAGTGGCCTCTCTCTATAGTCACGGACTTAAACTTTGGCTGCCTTTAAAACTTGGTATCGTGATTAACTATAAAAACCAATTCATTGTTTCAACATTTCTCCAGACAATATCAAAAATTTTACTCATTCTAGAACAGTAGGAGTGGGACTATTTGAAAAAAAAAACAATGTAGAATTCAAGTCCAAAAGTAAAAAATTCCCACTCCACACTCACTGACAGAAGCATATCACAAATTTTCCTTTTTTTCTAGCAACATGGTTTGAGAAAAAGTGCCATTGATAATCAAATAGGTAGCCGAACTTTAAGAACCGCCCATTTTTGAGGACACAAAGTCAAAAGGGGCCAGGGCAAAAAATCGGTTAAGCTACAAAACGCATAAAAAAGACCAAAGGACTAAAATAATTTCTACAAAATTCGTTTGAGAGCAAATAAAAAGAAGGAAAAATGCGACATACGAAGTTGGTGAGCATTTCGTCTTTGCATATTTTCTGTTCATCAGCAGAGGTCTAATCGCTTTCGATAGCTGGGAACTCACAAAATCAAAATTAATAATTGTGTCAGTCCTTAATCGTCAATTTTGTTAAAATTTATTTTTTATCTCACAATCTTGCGGCGCCTGCTCCAAATAATCAAAACGGAATTCCAGCCACTTAAATATTCCAAAAATTATGACTCTTCTAGAAAAAGAGGGTGCTGTAGATAACACAAGAGATACTTGAGATCCTTCAGATGCTTTGATCAAACAGTTGAATTTTCTCCTTGCAAGCACTTAGCCTTCAGTGACTTTGTTTATAAAGGAATTTGTTTAAGTCTATAGTCTGATATAGACTTAATGCACGAAAACAGTTTTCGTAGACTTCTGGGAAAAGTTCTTTTTCGCTTGTGTCTAGTTTCATTCTATTATCAGTTTTAATTTATTTCTTGGTTCGGAAGCAGGGCTCTGAATTTGGCCAGTGATTTTTCATCCTTTTAAATCAGTTCCTTGAAATTGTATTGACGTTTCGAGCTATTATTTTTTATATGTTGGCTTTTGCTGATTGAGTATTTGGAAATAAAAAGACGGAATCACGATTGATGTACAAACCAATCTAACTGAAAATTTCTGGACAGGAGTCGGGGTTGAGCTCACCTTTAGCCTAGGCGGCGCATCCGCAAGAAATCTAACATAGTATTTCAAAAACCAACAAGTATGTTAGCACGCAAAACAAACCAAAAACTGGAAGATTAAGGTGAACCATTAAAGACATTTTTCCATCGCAAATCTTTTTTTCAAATTAAGTTCAAAGTTCACCTCAAACATTGAGAGCCCGGTGCAGTTTTAGTTCGCTATTCTCTTAAGGAAAAGAAGAAAAAAGAAACAAGTACATTAGAAAAAGTAATGGAAGTTAAAAGTAATGGAAGTTAAAAATTAATTTTGGACCAAGTCGAAAAAAATCTGATGTGATCGTTTTTAATTACGTAGCTTCAAGAAAGTATAGAAATTGAAGAAAGTAAAAGCTTTATAAAAAAACCAAATTCAGGGCAAGAAATTTACCAAACTTTAGCAAACCGACTAACGTAGGAAAAGTGCTCTATCTCGAGCGACGGAAAAAGTGCTCGATCTCGAGCGACCGGCGGGGCATTTTAATTCGGAGGGGGTTGTAGCCAAGATACCTTGTTATGGGGGCAAAAATTTCCGACCAAGAATGGGTTTGAGCCCCGACCTCCGGCTTGCCAGACGGAAGCATTACCCACTCGGATATCAGGACCTTGTACTAGCTTGTTTTACAATCGGTTTTGTTTAAGCAACGGACTTTATTTCTTAATGAGAAATTTAGGTCACAACAATCAAGCAATTAATCAAAATTCTTGCCCGAACAATTTGAATCGGATTTAAAATATGCTAAGCTGGAGTTATTGAAAAACGCAAGGCCAACAAAAATGAGACCCACATTGATCGTCACCAGTTTTAAACAGAACTGCTTACAATGCATTTGAAACCACTCTCTTCGGCATAAAAGCTTTAAAATAAACCAATTAACCCACTAACATCAGACAACTACTCTATTACGACTGCTGATGCAACTCGGCTTTGGCAGCAGCTTAAATTTAAAAGCTTGCATCAACCTCAGTGGGTGGATTGGGGGAGAACAGGAGAGCGGTGTCCAAATGTTTGAAAATGGACCTTCGAATGATGAAATTATATCTCCTCAGCACTTTTGGTGAAACGTATACTTCGAGTTCAGAAGAGTACTGAAACCACTGAATATTTGCCCGTTTATATAAAGCGTCAAGGAACAACCGATCAGGCAAAAAAAACCAACAGGGCCAAAACAAATGCCACACCCTTTGAGAGAAAATACACAAATTATATTTCATTGCACTTTTTTCCAATTTCAACTTTTCCGACAAAAGTTTAAGTTTACGTTTCAAAAGATGTTGTTCATCGACTTATGAGGAAATTTCCGCCATGCGAAGACTCGCTCGAGCCATTTTGTTAGGATTACATGAACATTTGCACACAGAAATCAAGACCAGGTAGTACAACATCTACTGTTTAATTATGCAGGACAAACACCCAGTGAAAAAAGGAAAAGAACTCCAGAAACTTAAAGATGGGTTGAAGAGGTACACAGCTACAAGAACAAGTCACTGACTTGATTTCAAGCTGTTTTACAAAGACGCGGTCATTCATGCAGCTTATGCATTGTGTTAAGTTTGAAACCCTCCAAGTTTTACTCCTTTGTATAGAAAATTGATCTCAAAGTACGTTATTCTCCACCCTTCAAATTACAGAGCACGTGTCATTACAGAGCATGTATTGACACGTGCTGTAATGCGGGGGGGGGGGGGGAGGGGTGAGCATTACGTATTGGGGGATCCATTTTTCTATACAAAGGAGTAAAACTTAACGCAATGCATAAGCGGCATGAATGACCGCGTCGTCGTAAAACTAGCTTCGTATTGCTCGTGGGGGGTGCAAATAATATGCACCCACTAAGCGGGTGCATATTTTCCTGCTCTGAAAACATTTACAGATAAGTTTTAAGCATGGTAAGGTGACAAATCGAGCACTACAGAAGTAAGTCTATAATTACTAATTTACATACAAATATCTCATTTGCTTTTTCACAGCCTGAGTAGTGGGTAAAATTTTATTTAAAAGGAATTCGCATTTATCGAACCAAACAGCCAATGCAAAAACTTATTTCAAATTACTCTGCAAGACATTCAATATCGAGTAAAGTCTACAGCATTTCTCTCGCCACGCAATATTACATTATCAAATATTTATTGCCAAATAATATTCCAACCCTCAACTTAATGCTGACTTTTGAAGGAGCTTAATTTTTGTGTGTAACAAAAGCTACAATGTAATGCAAAAAGGTCATTTAAAAATTGCTTCTCTTAGTTGGTAATTAGTCCAACATTCATTAGTTTTAGTTGACAAGCGTCAAAATGAGTTCTCACCGTGTTCACCAAGTGCCCGTTTTAAATCTTGTTCACGGAAATGTTGCAATGAGTCAGCCAGGAAAACATCGTCACGATGTAAAAACAAGGTCTCATCTGAATGAATGCTATCTCTGTCAAAAGAATCCGTAGTTTTCTTCAGGAGAGCAAAATCGAAATTAAATCCATTATGAGCCACGCAAATAATTGGCTTTGCCAGCGACTCAATATAAGCATCCAGAAGTTTTAATGATGAGGGTCCAAAACTGTCAAAGCCATGAAGCTTTTCCTCGCTAAGATTTGTAATCGTTTGCGCATATGGATCAATGGGACGAGTCGGCATGAAGCACAAGACCAATTTATTACCAACTCGTTCTACAGCACTCAAATTTGATATGAGATTAAATGGGATAGAACAGATAGCTAACTCTGTTATTTCTGGCCTGATCAACCCAGTAGTTTCTAAGTCCAAAAGGACCAAGTTCTGAATTTTTGAGGACTTTTCATTCTCAATATCCAGGCCCATCTGAAACAACTTTTTACAAAGCTATACATTTTTGGTTTTAAATAAACCGCTTTTAAATGGCAAATGAATTCTGATAATTATGATTTGGTGATACATTTCTGTATAAGTAGTCACGGATTTAGGGTTGACCCACGGGTTTCAGAACCTTCAGAACTGTTTCCTGCAGTCAGTTTCAAGCCGTCAGAATGAGTAGTTCTTCAAGTACATTACAATTTTTAGATCAACAACTCAGGGAGAACACAGATATAGAAAGATCAACATTATAACTCCTATTAAAATTGGCTGTGACGAACGTCCTTTTCAAATGTAACAATAAATGGTACTGCCAAGTAGACGGCCTAGCAATGGTCGCATCATTGGGGGTCATATTGGCAAACATTTGAAACATCCTATTAGAGAAAAAAAAATTCGCGATATGTTGACGATATTGTATGTTACGCCGAATCAACGAGCGAAGAATTGCTCAAAAAGGTAACAACTTGCAGAAAAACCTTCAGTTTACATTGGAAATTGTAGATGCATAAGGCGAACTGGTTTTTCTTGACATATGTGTGTTAGCAAACTTCATACAAATTGTACCGTAAGCCTACATCTACAATTCTAAACTTTCGTAGTTGTACCCCCTTGCAACATAAGACAAATATAGTGCTAAGTACTGTGCTTAGGCTCTTCCGTTGCACGAGTAATTGAAAAAATGTATTGGCGAAGCACTTAACAGAAATCACAATATTTGGATGCAAAATAAGCACCCTGAATTTTGGACTGCAAAAACTAAAAACGAAGCTCTCGAAACGCTCCTTTTAGGAAAACAGAAATCCTCAAATACCACAAAAAAGAAATACCATTGGAGCAAAATATTCAAGTATCCCCATTTTTAGTGCAATACCGAGGCAATTTAAGCCTGAAATTGAAACATAAACTACCAAAGACATTTGGTTAAGTGATAATTTTACTAGATTGAAATTTTGCTTGCCTTCGTTTAAGTTGTTTCGATAGAAATTTGAAAACTCACTTTGTTTATAAAAATTTTGGTTCTTTCCCATTGTAGCCCCCCCCCCCCCCAGCTTAGTGGTCAGCAACCTTTAGCCAATCATGGTACCTAAACCATAATGGGAGCTATTATTTCATGAGGGGGGGCTATAATGGGCTATAAAAAAAACACCCGCGACGAAAACCGGAGCAGGACCAGACACTCAAGTATTAGTCTGTCATGTGATTCAGCTTGATTGAAACTACTTTAACCAACAATATAAAGAAAAAAAGGCAAAAGATTACTTTAATGTTGCAAAGCAGTCTCTCAAAACTTCAGAAAGGAAAATTAGCTACATGTATCAAAATTCGAAAATTAAAGATTTTCGAAAGATCTAAACGGAAGATCTCAACGGTTTTCCTCCTTTATCTAAGGGTTTTTAGAAACCAGTCCTCAAATGGTCTTTATATTGGGAATCAGTTTGCTTGACAATGCGATCAAGGAAATGCCAAAATCTTTCAAACGAAAGATTAGCCAATTCAGGTCTAAGGGTTTTTCATAAACCAGCTCTCGAGTGGTATTTATATTGGGAACCAGTTTACTTGACAACGCAATTAAAGAATCGCCAAAATCTTTCAAAAATATCTGCAAATTCAAGTCTGTGATAGAGGTCTGAGCTATCGAAACCCGAATCGAAAGTGCACACTCTCCGCGTCGATTTTCTTTTTCGGGTGCTGATCACTGCTAGTTCTTTACGCTGACCCTGTCTGGTTGACGCGTTTTCATTTATCGAAAGAAGTGCTGAGGGTTTTATATCAACTCTGCCGTTAAGTATCATTTGCAGGTAAAGTACATCATGCAATTCAATGTAAAGGGATACTGGTAGGAGATTGCAGCGAAGTAGCCTTGCTTTGTAGTTGTCATTGTACCCGTAGAACCAAACTGTAGCGTGCTTTTGGATTTTTTTCTAACTTTTTCAGAGAGCTGACGCTGGGATAATAGGCTTGAGAGCAGATAGTGAGGGTTGGCATGACATAACCTGTGTACGCATGGATTTTGAGATGAGTGTTACAATGTGCCGAGACATTCATTCTGATTTTAAATAGGGCTCTTAGGGATTTGGTCGATCTAGTAGTACAGTTTTCAGAACAGCTCAATGAGTTACTTACTAGGAGACCCAGATCCCTTTATAAACAAGATCTGGTAACTTCTTGGTTTGTAGTGTAGCAGTCATGTCACCTTTGATTACAACCAGACTAATTTTTTTGGCATTTAATTTCATGTTCTTAAGAGTACACCACGATTCTAGTTTTTCGTGCCTTCATCAAATTCTTGATTTCTGAAGAGGACTTTGTAGTCATCTGCGTAGCCAAAACACTATTGGAAAGAATCTGGTGAGTCGTTTATATACATGAGAAACAGTAGGGGACCGAGTATGGAGCCCTGCGGGACTCCACTCGTTACTCGGAGCGGCGACGACACTGCGTTCTTTAGTTTGACAGCTTGGACACGACCCAATAAATAGCTGTTGAATAGTTTCAGCAATTTTCCACCTATACCGAAGTTTCTCACTTTTCTGATGAGAAGATTGTGCGGGACTGCGTCAAATGCCTTAGAAAATCAAGATAGAGGACACTCAAGTTTTCCAATTCTTTGTCGTCGTTGTACTTATAGATTCTGTCAAGGAAAACTAAAAGATGTAATATAGCTGATGGTTTCTTTGAAATTAAAATTGTTGAGCATGCAGAGAAGAATGTACAAAGGAATAGATGTGATCAAACAGTATTCTTTTGATTACCTTCGATACGCAGCTTATGAGGCCAATGGGTCTTTAGCAGGACACATCTTTTTTGTTTCCATCTTTGAAAACTGGGCACACATGGCACAACTTCCATTGGGTTGGAAAACAACCTTTATTTACAATGGTTTGATACAAAAAAGTGAGTTGTTTAGAGATGCCATCGGCGGTTTTTTTCAACATGATGTTCCCTACACCATCGGGTTCAGTAGATTTCCTGATGTTGATTTCTTGGAGCAATTCAATTACACTCGACTGGTTGATCCTGAAACAGTTGAGGGCATTTTGGCTGAAATCAGCATCGTGTGTTGTGTCTGTAGTGTTGAAAACGCTAGCAAAGAAGTTATTAAACATTTCAGCACAGTCCAATTCTGATACAGCTGTTCTTTCTTTATTATACACTTGAGTTGGAATTGCAGGATTTTTGCGGATGCAGGAAATGTACTTTTGAATATGGCTGAAGTAGCGAGTCTCAAAGACCTTTGCTTCGTATAACTTATGATCATCCTCTTTTGATTTGCTTACATGTTTCTCCAGTTTCTTAATTTTAAGAGCGTGTGACACATTGAAGGTATTCATCTTATTTTTCTTTGTCTTGAGAAGGTTTTGCAGGTGGGATGTTTTGCTGGTAATCCAGGGTGGCTGAGACATTCTGTGTTTGGTAAATTCCTTCAAATTGTCCTCTATGATGCCATGGAACCAAGAGTACCAAGTTTGAAGGAGAACATCGACATTGCTGTAGCAGTATGGCTGGAAGGGGTTTTCAAGGGTTGCGGTGACGAAAGATTCCCAATTCGATGATTTAAGGCTAAAAACTTGCTGGAGTTTTACAGGGACCAATCTAATGACAGTTAGTTGGATAGTGGTGATGTATGCAGGGTGGTGGGATACGTTGTAGCGAGATGCGATCTGTTTGTCCTCCTTCGAGATGTAGAAATGTTCGTCGTCATCACAGAAGAAGACGTTGAGAGACTTTTCGTTGTTGTGTTCCAGAATCTGGCTGAAACCTTGCTCACAGAGAATGTCCAAAATGCTTTGTTCGTTATATGACTTTGAACACCAGAGATGAAAGTTGAAACAAAATTGTTAACTTTTAAGGTGAGAGCCATTGATCCCAATAGAACCAATAGAACACCCACTTTCGACAATGGGGCTTCAACAAATGACTACGATGTAATTTGTTTAACTGAGACAAAGCTCGTCCTTGAAATAACAGAGGAAGCCGTCTTCCTCTTAGCCTTCAGCATCATTAGGAAACAAATACCACAAAAGATCATTAACCCCACTCATGGTGGAGTGGGGAAATGATCCACTTAGTTTGAGCTAGCTGTCTGTGGCATTTGATTCAACATCTGAAGTATCGAAAAGGAAAACAGAAAATCCAGAAAATATCAACGGCTATTCGTGGACTGTCCGTGAACCCCAACACGAAGAAAACTGTCCTACTCAAGTACAAACTGGTACTTCGCTACAAGAAACTTCTGGTCATCTGACACGACGTAATAAACAAAAGCATCTCAGAGCACAAAAGCAACTGGTGCCCAATTAATGAGTGTTACAACCCCATGAAAACAACGCAAATCATCGACACAATCAAAAGCATCAAATGGTTTTGGTCAAGTCGAAGCCATTGCTTACACGAGAAGGCGAGGCACTCCTGACCTGTCTCTCGAGTTACGAAAAACAGGTATTCTCGTTCTTGAAATTGAAAATATCTTTATACCAAAGCAGCTACAAGACGCGAAGCTGCTGTAAGAGCTATCGCAAGTTCATCCGGAGTCAAGCACAGAACTCCTGATTCTTAATACTGTGTTGGGAAAGTTATAACCTGTTACGACAGGTCTTAAATGTGCGTTCACAGAAGAAGCCAAACAAAAAGCAGAAAGACGATCAAGAAACGTCAACTCGCTGAATTCGAAGATCCGAAGGCCTCAAAACCCTAACTGTAAGTTTCCACTAGCTTTATCTATTAGTGAATCCGGTGGTTTACCTCGGAATCGCAAGTGTTGAGTTGTTGGAAAACTTTCTTCTGTTTTCTCGCCTATAGAACTTTGATAACTCAAAATAACATAACAAACAAAACGTCAGTCATTAACAAACTAAACGCGTATAAAGACTATGTTGTCACCATTATATCATACGCGAGCGAGGTATGGCACCCTAACCAAGGAGCTGTAGTCTTGCTAGCAAAATTACAGAAAATTGCAACCAAATGGATCCTTGGAAACTCCACCGACTACAAAAACGGGCTTCTAGCTCTGAATATTCTACCTCTTGCGTTACATTTGGAAGTCCACAGACTTTTACTTTAATGTAAAATTGCCGACAGCAAAAAAAACAATAAAAAATCAGTTTATTATGTACAACACAATTTAAAGAACAAGAAAAGGCACAAATGAATTTATTTTTGCAAAAACAAGAATATTTAAAAGCGATGAAAATTTTTGGATAAGAACAGCAATCTTATATAACATTTTTTGTAGAATAAGAGATTTAAGGGTCAACCAAAATGAAAAGAGAGGATAACCATTGTCTACACCCAATTCCTTAAGAAACAATTTATGGAGAACGACCCTTGTACCTGGAGCGTTTGCTGCTTATGTACGAACTGTACCACCCACACAATGCTCATCTAAATGACGAGGAAGGGTGTGGACCACCAGTTGATGTATTCCAGAAGCTTTCTCTACTACTTATACTACTACTACTACTACTACTACTACTACTACTACTACTACTACTACTACTACTACTACTACTACTACTACTTTTGCTATCTAGAGAATCCCGTGTCATCGCCTCGGAATTGCAGAGAAGTGAACTCAAGTGAGAGACTATTCCCTCCCCCTCTTCGCCCTCCTGTTCGCCTCCACTTACAAATAGCCTCCTACCGAAACTACCTGCTCAGTCTTTGACTGCAAAACCTCCAACAGGGGAGCTATTTTCAATTGAATTAGCTGCGGTAACTCGATGCACATGAGGCCCGACTGTGTGCGAATCTCCGAAAAAACCATCTTCGGTTTATTGGAAAATAGTCAAAATCTTCGGACCTTTTCCAACACCTATTTTTTAAATAATCAAAAAAACAAGTTACTCTATAAAATTGCCAGCAACCAAGATCCGTTGGGAGCCAACATCTTCGCTGAAAAAGTGAAACCATGTATGGAATCCATCGAAGGAAAACACAAAGAGAATATTCGCTCAGTCTCTGCGTTGGCGATGAAATCAAGGAAAAACTAACTACCATTGGATCACAAATGAAAAAACCCCCGGTTGCAGAAGATTTCCCCTGCTTGAAACAGAAGGAGGTTGTCAAAAAACCAACCGCTATGGAATCGTTCAACGGCGTTCGACTTCGTGCAATACTGCAATCGAAATCAGAAAACGCAAGAGAGAGACTGGAACTCGACTCAATTGAAGTAAAAGCTCTCCTAAGCTTTCTTCACCTGGACTGCCCAATAATTGAGCTGGAGCAAAGAGGCACTTTTGACAAAGAGAGGACAAGAACCATTGTTATCAAACTAGTAACTGAACATCAAAAGAGGCTTTTCTTATTTTCAGCTCGCAAGCTAGCTAGCTACAAATATAAGGTTTAATTGAGCCGGCAGCTGGTCCAAGACAAACAAACATCAAGAAAATGCCGCATTGAAAATGAGACGTCAGCTAATGGAAAAAATAAAGGAGCCCATCTTCCTGCAAATACAAAACTTGAAGCTTCAAAGGAAAAAAGAACTGAGTGGATAAATGTAGAAGAGAGCACCAGCTCCCAATGACTACGCTCAATCAATACAAAACTCAACCTACTCACTTTCAACGTTAGAAGTTCACCTCAAAAGCCAATTCTGCTTTGCAAACAGCGTAACAAGAACCGACTATGACATTCTCTGTCTCAGAGAGACGTGATCACCCCAGATACACCCGACGATGCCCTATTTCTTCCCAATTTCATGATCTACAGGAAAAACAGTCGCGGCGACAACAAGCACAGTAAACATGGTGGAGTCATAATAGCAAAAAAAAATCACATAAAGAGCAGTCTACCTAACTTGGAGATCGACGCGAAAGTTATTATTGTTAAACACAACACCCCAACTGTGTCTGTCTTAATCAGCTGCATCTACAATCCCCTCGAAAACAATTTCTACAGGTTATCGCTAAACTCCCTCAAGACACACCTTGAAAAAATATTTTACGAGCAAAGTGTGTGACTGCTTCGGTAATTACCGAGGACATCAATTTCCAGCATACAAATTGGGAATGTTTGACATCAGAAAACACTTACGAAACAGCCATACTTGACCTCCTAGAACATTTAAACTTCGAACAAATCCTCCCTGTCAGAATTCACTTAGTCTCGATATTCTACTAACCCAAGATAGGAAACTCGGCCATCGACGAAAAACTGGAAAGATTCTACTCTCTTTCTGATCATCATCTCTTCCACACAATAATCGGGAGTAACTTAATACGTGACCACTAATACTTGACCAAATGCGTGACGCCTGCTAAATCTTTTTTTCGCCTTCATCAAAGCAGACTGGAACTCCGTCAACAAGCTTATTGCCTACAACAATTTCAACCCCTACTGCTATAGTAATGTTGATGAACTCGTGCGCCAGTGGTATGTCTGGATATGCGAGATAATCGACAAATGTGTTCCTTGCAGAACTAAGCACAGATCAAGTATTCCCCCTTGGATCTCGTCAAGCACAACTTATCTCATGACATTTTCAGCTACGATGAAGAGAAAACACGAACTCAAAATAAAAATTGTCGTCTTCTGACAAAAATCAAACGGAAAGAAACCACACTGAAGAGATTGAAAGGAACCGAATCTGTTTTGAAGAAAAAATCTTCCGCAGCAGGCAAATTTCAGAACAAAAGAAATATCTCAAGTCCCTACACAAAAGCACAGTACTCCCTCACGATATGTATCTGGCAATCAATGATGACAAAAACCAAATCGAATTTAAACAAGAAAGGGAAAATTATTTCATCAAACTCTCGGAGGATGAAATTAAGGACACGCTTTCAAATCTGGAAGCAAACAAAGCATGTGGGCCACATAACTTGGTGAAACCGTCCTGAAAAATCTCTCAAACCTCTCTAAATCGCTTCGCATTGTCTTTTAAACCTGCTTCAACAAAGGATCTTTCCCATCCCAGTGGAAAATAAGGGAATTGACAACCATCCATAAGAAGAATGACAAAGCCGATATTAGTTAGTAAGGCCGATTAGCTTGCTCACAAACGCGTCCAAAGTTTTTGAAAGAGTCATCTACCTTCAACTGTATCCAATAATTGAATCACAGCTTGATAAAAAACAATTTGGTTTTTGCCACAAACACTCGGAGTTCTGCAGCTCCTTCTCTACCTAAAAGAATTGAATGAACTCTAGGACGCAATAAATACTGAACACATATATGCCCTCTACGTGAATTTCAAAAAAAAAAATTAGACAAAGTTGCCCACGAAAAGCTTCTCGAAAAGCTACCAGACATCAATATTGGTGGAAAACGGCTCAATTCTATAAGCAGCTCCTTTAGAGAGCGTAAACAATACCCGGACAAGTTTTAGAAATGTGACCAGTGGTGTTTCCCAAGGGTCTATACTACGGCCTCACCTCTTCTTTGCCTACGTCAGCGACCTTCCCAAAGCCGTTGACAATTAGTGATCGTATGGCTATGCTGACAGCTTCAAATTCACCATGGAGAGCAAAACCGACGCAGATCGGCCTGTTGAAAATTTTCTAACTCGGAGTGAATACAACCACATGTTCCTTAACGTCGAGAAAAGCAAAATATATTGTCTGAAAGGAAGCGCCACATGCGAGTCCGGCAATTCATTCAAAGTAGTGTCGCAGAAAAAGACCTTGGAGAAACCATAACTATCATAACTAGCAAACTCTCTTGGTGTGATAATTGCTCTCGGAGAACAACCAAAGCTTGGCCATCCTTCTGGTTCTTGAAAAAAAAATGTTCACAAAAAGCCAATCCTGCCACAAAACAGAATACGTACGTTGGTTACAAAGTGCCTGTTCTGACCTAAACTTCTCAAGTCCTGTACGCAACAAAAATTGACCTGAAGTTGCTTGAAACAGAGAAACGCAAAGCCACTGCATGGATATGCGGAAAAAATGCCGACTACAAACAGCGACTACTAAAACTCAACAGACTGCTTGTATCGTTAGATCTCGAACTACATGATATTATAATCTTTACCGCATTATGTCAAGACAAGTATGCCCAAAACTCAAACGACAAATCTAAACCCAGGTTAACAGAAACGCGGCAAAACGAAAACTTCGAAGTTCCTGTTAACAGGCTAAAGAAGACCAATAAAAATTTTTGCACACGCACTGAGCGACGTATGAACATCCTAAACAAGCACATACCTGAAAATGAATTAACGAAATAATGACTGACAAAGATGTATCACGAATTCTTCAATGAGGGCAACAATGAGATGGAATCCTGCACCTGGCGAATTCTCTATCTCTGTGGCTCCTGTAAACCTGCCACGAAATTCGTGCCAGTTGAAAACTGAATGATGAATTTCACCCCTGGTCTCGCCCTGAAGACAATCTTCTTCTACTACTCCTACTACTGTTTGAACACTTAATTTCAAGAATTTAAAGAAATAAAGGAACAATGACAATCGTAAGGTGATGTAGCTCATGTTGTTCCTTGAGCAATCTTCTTCAAGTTGGTCCAGCAATTTCTTGCTTTGACCCCCTGGAGCATGTTTAGCATAACGATATTTTTCTGTCGGCTCCCAGTTGAGGGCTCGAAGCGTTAGACGATCGTCATTCATCCTCAGGAATTGGCCAAACAATTTCAACCGTTTAATCTTGATCATTGCAGAAAGCGTCGACATACGGTATCCTTCGCAGACAACTGACGTGAAAACTCTCAAGTTTCCGTTGCGTTGATTTATTCATTGTCCACGTTTCAGAGCTATTTAAGACCACTGATAACACAAGAGCTCTGTATAACTTGCATTTGAGGGGAATACTAAGTTGTTTGCTTTTCCAAAGTTTCTGAAAGCTCGCAAATCGCTGTCTCTCTTCCGCCAGCATGACACTGATTTCCTTTAGATCACCATGTTGCAAGCTCACAAAAGAACCGAGGTACTTGAAAGCTTCTACATTTTCGAACTCCACTCCATCTCGATCGTGGACATTGCAGGAGAAAATGCGAGATCTTCCAGCCCTTTCTCTGCCGCAGTATCTTGACTCGTGAATTCGTCGTCCTTTCACATTCGCGAATTTCTTAGTGCACTTCTGACAAGTGAGACTTTCTCTCTAGCCCAAAAAATTTTGACGCACTGTCTTTGACACTCTTCGAATTCTTAGACTTGCAGAATCTGGCTACATGCACTTTGCAGCCTCTTGCAGTGTCGAAGCAACGTTTACAACCTGAACATACACAATTCTCGTCATCAGAGACCGCAGATGATCTGTTACTCGCCGTAGACAATAGATCAGCACCCACTGACCGCTCGTCACTGCTAACTGTCACAAGCTCAGCCTCCGCTGAACATTTCAATCTCAGTTTCTCGCCAGCTAGTGTCTCGGACCAACCCGCATTCTTCTTCTTGCCCACCAGCACCTCCCTGCCAATGAGTAGTCGAGATTGTTTTTCGGCCTCGATGAGTGTCCCAAAAAGGCCTTTGTGGTTTCCTGTGAGAACTTCCACGTTTTTTTGAGCAATATGTACACTGGCTCCGGGTTTTTCGCATTTAACACCATATTCTTTGTCTTCCCAACATTGATCATTAGGCCAACAGCCTCGGCTGAAGATTCAATTCTGTGTAGATTTGCTTGAACTTCGGAATCAGAGAGGCCCAATAGGGCAATATCATCGGCGAAGTCAAGATCAGCAACACAGCGTCCAATGTCGATTTCTCTTTGAACTGAATTAGCCAATACATAGTTTATCACAAGGCCAAAGAGAATAGGCGACCATACATTGCCCTGGCGAACACCAGTTTTTACGTCGAACATATGGCCCTTCTCACCCTTTGCCTTGACGCAGCACTTGAACCCTTCGTAACTGTTGCGGATGACATTTTTTGTGGGAGTCCGTAATGTTTCATTATCTTGTACATCATCTCGCGTTCCACCGAATCGAATGCAGCGCGGAAATCAATGAAACAAAAACTGACATCCAGTTGGAAGGCCATGCATTTCTCTAGTATTTGCCTCAACGCAAACAATTGGTCAGTGCAGCCCCTGCTCTTTCGGAATCCGCATTGTTCTTCACTTAGCACTTGATCAAGTGCATCTTTGCATCTATTCAGGATGATTGATGCAAAAACTTCTCCAGGTACAGAGAGCAGTGAAATTCCGCGATAGTTCCCACACTCAGATCTTTTTCCTTTGTTTTTGTATAGCGGGACAACTTCTGCTAACTTCCTGTCTTGTGGAAGATTTTCTTCAGTCCAGCACTTGTTGACAATGTCCCACAGCCATTCAGCGATTCCATTATGCGACTTTAGCATTTCGGCAGAACTATTGTCTGGTCCACTTGCTTTACCCTTTTTCAGTTTACGGACGGCATATAGAACTACATCAAACCGAATTGGACCTAGGTCTATTTCAAGACTTTCGGATGCTTCCACTATGCTCAATACAGAATTGCAGCTTGTCGTGGCTGTATTTAACAGATGCTTAAAGTGCTCGGTCCAACGTTCCAACCTTTATTCTTTTGTTTTCAGAGACTCGCCTGTGGTTGAAACTAATTTACTTATTTGAGGACTCCAATTCCGGCATAACTGTTTTGACTCCCCAAACACTTCTTTCAGGTCATCTTTGTCTGAATGATCTTGTATTGTTTCACCTTTGTCTTTCAGACACTGTCTTTTGTCAGATCTTAACGCTTTTCGTACTTCTTTGCAGCAATTAGAGAACACTAGCAGCGCCTCCGCGCTACTATGCTTCCTCAACTGCTCAACTGTAACTCGGCCCGTTTCCTAATCAAAGCCAGCGTTTCAACTGTAATCCAGGGTTTGTGCACACTCTTTTCCGGGATGAGTAGTTTTGTTGTCGCAGCATTAAGAGCCGTTCGAAAATTTGCCCAAGAGTGTTCTACGCCTTCAACAATATCGCTCTCATCAAGATAGCGTTTCACTTCTGCGCAGAAAGCTTCACGCGTGACTTCATCGCGCAACTTGGCAGAGCAGACTTTCGGTTGACTGCGTGGCTTCTGTGCCACTAATTTGAATCGCACTTGAGCAATGACTATTTCGTGATCGGTGAGAGTGATCTTTCCCCTCCTTGTCCTAACGTTGTGCAAACAACTCATGTGCCTCGAACCGAATATGATATGAACTAGCATCTTCTTTCGCATCTGTTGGTCAGGTGGGTTAAATGTATACCGGTGCACTAACCGGTGTCGAAACCAGGTTCCACCAATCCACAGGTCATGAGAGACACAAAACGATAACAATTTTTCTGAGTTATCATTCTCCTCGCCCATTCCAAAGGGGCCTCGGCAATGCACGTTGACATCAGTTTGTTGACAAGGTTCCGCATTGAAGTGTCCGACGAGGCAGACTCTCTCCCTTTGTTTGAAGCTGGATACCAAGCTGCTCGATTGATTCCAAAAACTGTCTTTCGCTAAGTCGTCAGCTTCATTTGTGGGTGCATAACACACAATCACAATAAGGTCAGCTCGTTTCTGAGCTGCAAACTTCACATAAGCCATTCGCTCACTAACAGCAACTTGCTCAATTATGCTACCGGCAAGTCTTTTCGTCACTGCAATACCAACTCCTCCTTGTCTCGCTTTTGCGGTCGATAGCCAAGAGTCAGTGAGGAAGAGCTTGTGGTGGCCAAGATCTATTTCCTGCTCCTCCAGTCTTGTTTCCTGTACTCCCAGAACGTCCAGAATGTAAACAGCTACGCATAAAGTTACTACGGGATCGGGAATCGGGAAGGTCCGTGGAATGGGAAAAACTTTGTAATCATGCTGAAACAGGACTTTCTACTTCTAGTCACAATGTTTAGCACCAAGACAATGAAAACATGGATTTTTTATTTGCTTTAAATTATTAACAAAAGATAACAGTCGAGACAGTCCTCAAAGTGGTATATCAAAAGCAATCAGTAAGCACCTAAGACCCGCATGTGAAGTTTTATCACAGAACGATAACAATGTAGCCTTAGCAAAAGAAGAACTCAACCTCATAATTTTCAAGAAGTCTTTCTAAGATCTAAAATGGATTTGGAATTCATTTATAAGGAACTATCCGTAGTTTTATAGCATTCCCACGGCAGCAGAGAAATAGTGCTCAAAGGTGAATTCAATGGTCGACACAATACCAAGAGTGGTTTTGATTCTCTATGTGAAATCCTGATCAACTGGGACAAGCACTGCGTTAACAAAAAAACGTACCAACGTACGAATCTCAAAAGGTTAAAAGCGTAATCGACTTAAAATTCGTAAGCAGCAGAGTTTTGAGTAAAAGTTAATCTATTGAAATAGTACTCATTTTCTCAACAAAACCCAAACAGATGGTATGCAGTGTTCATTTTAAAAACAAAATCAAAAAAGCACCAGTTTGACAAACCATGAAGGCAAAATAAATATCGGTAAACCGTCAAAGCAATGAAAGTAGTGCAAAAACTTGCATCACCAATTGAAATCCTTAATTCGTGCTCACATTTCTCCAAGGTTATCTACAAATCTGTAGCCTACTCTGCTAAAAGTAAATACCCAAATTGGTTCCATAAAGAGTTTTTCTTCCTGCACAAACAGCTGAAATCTGAAAACACACCCAGGTTTCAGGAAGGATCGCGTGTTTTGGATTAGCAACATATCTTAAGAAAAAATTGTACAAGTGTGAGAAAAATGTATGAAATCAGTCGAGAAAACTATGTAATGGTAAAAGCAGAATCTAATAAAAAGAGTTTTGGGACATACTGAAATCAAAAATAGTGAATTTTAGAATTACAAATAAAATAATTTTTAGAGTAACAAGGCTGGAGCAAATGTCCCCTAAGAGAAACAATTCCAAGCTTTACAGAACCGTGACTGTTATATCACTAAAGGGAGTGCTTTGGAAGCCTAAGTACCCAAAAAACATTAATGGAAATCAACAAAATTATCAGATTCGAAAAGAGTACAGCTTTGGGACAGATGGCATAACAAGCAAGTTGCAAATTTCTTGGTAATTGACCACATTATTTTTCAATTGTTCAATCTTTATTTTACAGGGAGTTCACGTCCTAACGTTTGGAAAGTATCGTACATACAAACAATATACAAAGGCAAGGGTCAAAAAACTACCAAATTCATATAGAGGAATTAGTTTGCAGTGTTGTCTAGACAAAATTGCAATCGAAACATTTTATCAACGTTTAGAAATAGCCAGAAAAATGCGAAATTCTTCCAGGAAGCCAAAACGGTTTTGATGTGCAAAAATGCGTGCAACCTCCCATCAAAGATGCAATCAAAATTAACGCTACACATGCTTTATTGAATACGAAATTGTATTTGATCCTATTAGTCGAAATCTGTTGATATAAAAAACTTGTTAAACAGGAACTCCATTAGGTGAAACCGGGACTTGATATAGGTTCAATCTACGGCAAGTTTAAGATGAGGAAAGAAACCAAGCAAGAAACTGATGTTGCCCACGGACACAATTTATCATCAATATTTTTTAATTTTATATTTCTGATCTATACAGAGTTAAAACTTGATGAAGTAAGTTTTTATGCCGACGATCTAGTACTCAGTAGGAGCAGTCGCTAATAATTACACCAAAGCCTAAACAAACTGGAACGATAATATTCTAAAAATTAGTTCAACTCAACATCGCGAAGACAAAAGCCATCAAACACAGAAAAAGAGGTCAACTAGCAAAACACGACATATTTTTTACTTGGTGAGAACATCATGTACACAAGCACTTTTCGTAGATAAGAGTTATCTTTTCAAGTTTCTTATCAACTGGATATCAAATCATACAGCTTAATAAAAAAACCAATGAAGCCGTTGCAAACCGTAGTCAAAAATTCAACTTGCGGAAAGCCCACTTGAAATCTGCACTTTGTTTTTTCAATTCAAAAGTTATTCCGGTGGCATCCAATTGCCTGAACAATTAAACTGACGATCTATTTGAAATACGGATAAAATAACATTAGGCAAAGTTGAAGAAAGTTTTTTGTAAGAGCTAGTGCGGAGTCAAAAAATACAATTGACAAGAACTTTTCTGCAAAAATTATTGTTCTGTGACGAGAAAGGGCTGAAAATATGTTCCCCCAAACACAGAAGAGTGTTTGAGATTCTTTATGGAACTTGTCTGCACAACTAATTCTGGTCCGTGGAAGGCTGACACACGTGTAAGGGAATCTTCTGCGTCTGCAAGTTTTGTGGAAAAGCTATTTCATCAGACGATTGTTGCGGCTACTCAAGTATCTCAGCGGAACGTAATCTTCACGGATTGGTTCTCGAGTTTTAAGCCGGCCTGGTTCTTCACCCGGTTTCAGTTGGAAAATAACCTGCTCGAAAAAATTGGCCGCTTGGTTCTGTTAAAGGAATGTAATTTTAATTTCGATTGAAGTTAACTGTTTAGTTAGTGATAAATTATGTTCAAACTCGTGCTGCACTTTTAAGGCTCCAGCCAAATGCAAATACTGTTCCTTATTTCTTTTTTAAATAAATCAGCTACTTTAGAACTCTGAGGAACTCAGGATCTAGCAAATCTTGATATGAAAGTCTTAAGTTGAAGAAAAATCAAATTTTATTCCATTCTGTTTCTAATGGTTCTAAATACAATATAGGTTAACTGTTTAAACGATTCGGTTAGAGCAAATAATCAGTTAAATTTTATTTATAACATCGTTGTTATTCGTTTCTGATTGTTTAAATGCGTTAGTGATATTAGTCAATATTTACATACTAAATGTCAAATTACTGCAAAATTTGCTTTTTTGGCCTTTTCAAGGCTGACAGTACTCGGTAGCAGCAGTCAATTATATTTACACCAAAGCTTAAAAAACACAAATTATACTGTTCTAGAAATTACTTGAGTGTTAACATCTCATTATCAAAAGCCATCAAATATATAGGAACTAGTCGGCTATCAAAAAACCACAAATCGTTTCTATGAAAAACTGGCACAATGACAACGTACATCAACGCTTCTCGTTACCTAAGATTAATGTTTTCACGTTTCTTATCAACAGAAAACCACTTTAAACACTTATTTGAGAAAGCCTGTCAAGCCGTTGCAATTCCTAATCAAAAACCTGTGGAAAACCAACTTCAATTCCACAAATAGTTTATTCAATGCAAAAATTTTTCCGGTGGCCAACTATTGCTTCAGCATGTATACTGACGGTCTATTTCAAAGAGAAAAAAAGGGAACACTAGTTCTCAGTACAATACGCTAGTTCTTAGCTACAAAATCGTTTGTAGTGAATAATCAATTAAATCGTTTGGAATCGTTTGTAACATTGTTCCTGGTTTCTGACTGGCTATTCGAAAAACAGATTTCATTCAAAATTTTAGTATTAAATTTCAAATTACTGCAAGTTTTGCTTTTGTTGACCCAAGCAAGGCTGATGCGTACGCAACACTAAAGTTCTCATTTGGTCACAAACAAACGCCTAACGGATTATAGAATTAAAAATTTAAAAAAAAATCAAAATCTTCCCAAATTTTCAAATCGGGTAAACACTTTCCAAATTTAAAAAACTTCCCAAAATCGGGTAAATAAACGACAAAAATATTCGAAAAATTTACTTTTTTTTAACTTTATAAATGCGAATAGGCACACTTTTAGCTATAGTGCCATAATCTTTGTTGGGTCCATGAATAGCTTAGAAGTTACCCTAACCGTGTGCTATAACTTTGGGTTGATCAGGTTTCCCTTTCCAAAAACGGGTGAGGGTTTGTCAAAATCGTTGGTTTCAACCTGTAAATTTTTTTGAGTTTTGACTCTTTTGTTTTTTGACAAAATTTCAAGTTTTGGAGTTTGAATTCATTTCTGTTGGTCTGATGGCTCATGCTTCTGTTCAATAATGGTGCCGACATCGCCAGCCCCGTTTTCGGTCTCTGAAACACTATGATAGGATACTGGCTCCAAGTTTACGACTGTCCAGTTCAGCTCGCTATATGCCGTTTTGACGCCATCGTTGCATGACGCCATAGTTGCCTCTCCTTCTTTCACTTTTCGCACATGCTCTTTTGACCAGTTTGATCTTTGTTTCCATTGTGGAGGATATTCGCGAGTCCATCTGTTCCAGATCATGTCGGCTAATGCTTGAGCGGTTTTGAAAGTTTTTTGCAGGTCGTGGTAGCACTCACTGGATAGAATGTATGGTGCTCTTGCGTAATCATGTCCTAAAAGGAGAAACTTTGATGTGAAGGCTGTCAATCCTTCTGGGTACTCACTTGCTGCAGCAGGTGTTTTGCGTCCAGAGTTTGCTCCAAAAAACACCTTGCTGTACTGAGTACCTCGTTGATGAGACTTTAATTGTCGAAGAATAAAATTCATGAGTTCCTTGCAAAAATGAATCAGTTTTTCCCAGATTTCAATAAAGTGTGTGATTCCAGGAGGGCTATCCTTCGAAACACTCTTTTTCCGTTCCAAATCGTTTTCAACGTTAGCTTTGTACCAGGAAAGCCTTTAATTCCATGGCGGCTCCAAAGAGTTCGTTTTGTTGCCGCTGATGATGGTACTCTGGTATTCAAGTCCACCAAAGAATCCTGTCACTGTAACTAGACATGACTCGGTGTCCAATGACTGTGTAACCTCGATGTGTGCCTTGAATGTTTCAGTCGACCTTGCACTCCAATTGTTCCATCCTCCTCTAAGAAAGGTGACCAATTGGCGTGGTTCAATGTTTTCGAGATTGTTTTGCTCCTTGTTAACGACTTGGAAATATTCGGGAAGATTTCGTTGAGAAAAATTGAATTAGTATTTGCCCGGCTTGATGGATATCGTCTGCTTTGAGCGGCTCTATCTGCTTATTCTTGAACCTCAAACAGTTATTAATAAAGTTTTTGATTCTATTGAAGCTGCTGCAGCAATTCCAGCCAAATGGCTGCTTAGCTTGTGTTTTTGTTGCTACCGCACTGACAACTTGCTCCTGTTTGACTTCTTTCTCGTGACATTACAACTTGGGCCTCTTAGACTCATCAATTTTCAGCCTTGTCGGCCCGTTTAACAACAAGGTCTTCCGATGTCAATCAATGGACATTCCTCTCGTTTCTATGTCGGGAGGCTTTTCGACACCTGTGACGTGTCTCCAATGATCCATCAAACACTTGTTATTTTTTTTTGCTGGGAGCTACTGTGAAACTTTTAATGAGGCTGTCCACTGATAGATGTTATCAATTTTTACATCACGTCTGTTGAGTATCTGCGTTGTTAGACGAACTCCATAAACTGCGGCCTCGAATTCTATTTTCGGTATTGTTATGTGTCTGATACACAACATTTCTCAATTACATAATTCAGTCTTAAGGTTGTGCCGTCTTTCAGACTTTCCAGAATGAATTTTGTTTTTTGATGCTTCTGTAAAATTGCGCAGTCTCAAATTTGTGCACTTGTTTCAAATAAAAGTCAGTTTATTGAAATCGTACTTATTTCTGTCAAATTAGAGCACCAATCAATGAACAATTTTTAGTGGTGTGCTGACGTCTCTGGGTCCCATGCTTGTCCAATCGCCTCTCAAATGGTTTTGAGTCGAAACCACAGGCGTATGGTGAAGGATGAACATATACCAAGTGTGTCGAGCACTCCTGAGAGAAACGATATGACAGTTCTGTGAGTTGTTTTTGCTGGAGTTGTTTTTGCTGCTCAGTTCCAAGACAGAAAATTGTGCTATCTGTGCCGACGCTCCAGTTTAGTTCAAAGATTGAAGATGATTGTGGTTCAGTTTTGAAGGATTTCACAAACTTCGTTGACCACTCTGTCTCTGGGATCTTTGAATTGACTTCAACGTAACTTTTTATCCGTTTCGTCAATTCTAATCCACCTTTGCTGAGGATCTCGTTGACCATCTGGTAAGTTTCATTTGCTTTTTGAGTAATTTTGACTGACATAAGATAATTGTTCATTTAGAACCTCTTTTAACGTGACCTTTTTAGACGACATTTTTGTTGTTGACTGCATTATTATTCGCCACTTGGTGCAAGGCATAATCTGCGTAAAACGTGTGTATTCATAGATGTCCATATTCTGCTCTGGGTTTTTTCGCCAGAGAAGTTGTAGACACCGGCTGCCGTTGCTTAGGACAGAGTTTTGAAAAAAAAACATCGCTTCTATGTCTTCTGGTAAAGCTGTTTAATGTTCTCGCAATTGAAAACGGATTAGATCAGATACTGCAGCATGTCTGGTCTGGCTACATTTTTGCTGTTGAGGGCTACGCCACAATATTTTGCTTCTGCGTTGCAGACTCTTCTGACATTCTCATGATTATTTGGGATAATGACAAGATGATGTGGCAAACACCATTTTGTTTTGAATAGGGTTTCATTCAGTTCATTTTATTCAACCTTGCGAACGTATCAGTCGCTGAAATCCGTTACAACGATTTCCTGATAGGGTTTCTTCGGGGTTTTGTTTGTCTGTTAGCGTAATTCTGGGGATTTTAGTTGCCCCATTGCAGGGTGGAAATTGTTCGGCAACATCATTTGGTGATCTCGTCACAGAAATCCAGATTCGAATCTTTCCACAGTGAATCCTGATTTCTGCTTCAACGTCCATTGCTTTTTGTCTTTCTTTGAATGACCGATGACATTGCAATCTGAGGCGTGGGACTTGATATCCCACCACTTATTCAACTGTCTGGCTTAATTATCATCTGCAACAGCTTTTGCTGTTTTTTGAAGAGTTGGTGGATTCATGCCTGGTAGCGATCACTTAAGGCCCAGCCATTCTTTAATTCCACTGCACGTGGAGCAGTTTTGTCTTCTAAATTTGTGAATTGGAAATAGTTGATGGATATTGTGACAAAATTGTCATAGAATCATTTGAAACTCGGTTATTTTTTAGGTCTGATTAGGCATGTTCCTCAAATATGGGTAAAGGTTTTCCAACTACTGCAACTTTACAATCTGGTCATCCAATTTATGATTTCCGTGCAACAAAATGTAATGTTTTCAGTGTTTGGGACTTCTCATGGGATCAATCAGCTAGCAGCATTTTTTCACGTTTGACATCCTGTGAGACAAATCACCCTGCTACTAATA
This sequence comes from Convolutriloba macropyga, assembly GCF_964194025.1. Lineage (NCBI taxonomy): Eukaryota > Metazoa > Xenacoelomorpha > Acoela > Convolutidae > Convolutriloba > Convolutriloba macropyga. The sequence continues at coordinate 23,893,946 of NC_134470.1, forward strand.
AAAACGCTTTGTAGCCTTAAAGTTGAAGTTTAGGTACCACATATTCATCTACAAATGAGATTGAGGACCCCAAATTACACATTGCTTGCACATTTAGTCTCTGTTCATCAGTTTTGTTTGCACCACTTGCAGTCCTCATTGAGTGATGTTGGTTAATAATTCCGCTGTTGGGACTAAAGCACTTGCTGTAGTTTTCCTCCTTGAGAGTTCACTATTCCAAAACCTGTTGTTTCACCCTCCACAGTTGGGTACACTGCGTGTTCTCTTTCAGCAGTCCTTCGACAGGTGATCTGGTCAGAAGCAATTAAATCACAATCAGATCTTCTGGACAAGCTCTCGTTGTTCAATAACGTTCAGAAACTTTGACGTTGCACGAGTCCAAATAAGGTGCTGTTCAAGCTTGAAGAGGAACTAGCGGTTCCTAGGTTGTATTTGGAACATAGTACTTGTCGTTGGCTTGTGGCGGCATTGAATTTTATTTTTGTATGACAACGAGTTTGCTAGTGCAAAAACCGTCTCATAACTAGTGGATTTGGAGGCGAGCCACCCTTTGAAAACAATCAATTTTTCGGTAAGAAGTCGATGATCTTGAATACATTGCAACTACTTTTCCCTCAGTTGCAAAAAATTTTACTTTTTGGTGAATTTGGCCCTATTTGCTGGTTCTAGATCGGGTGTGTATCCAAATTGAGTTGAAGTATTTAACACAGTTTTAACCACATTTTCAAATTTGATTGTGGTTGCATGGTTGGTAGCGATCGCTTAAGGCCCAGACAATCTTTAGTTTCACTGCACGTGGAGCAGCTTTGTCTTCTGATTTCTTGAAATCAGAAAAGATGATACATATCGTGACAATCTTACCCTAGTATCACTTTAAACTCGCTTAGACTGTACGTCTGATTTGGCATGTTCCTCAAATATTGTTTAAGGTCTATTTCAGTTTTTCGTGCAGAAAAATTGTACTTTTGTCAATGTTTGGGAGTTTCCATGGGATGAAACAATTCGCTTTACTAATTCACTCTTAAAATCTTGGGAGCTATGAAACGCTGCTACTGATAACAACACTTTGCGGCCTTGAAGTTGAATAGTAGACACCACATATTTATTTAAAAATGAGATTGAGGACGCCTAATTGCTCGTTGCTAGCACATTTAGGCTTAAGTCTATGTTCATCAGTTTTGTTCGCTCCACTTGGAGTCCTCCTTGAGCGTTGTTGGTTGTTGATTCCGCTGCAGCGTCTGAGACAATTGTTTGGTTTCACTCCTTGCTTGAGAGGTCACTATGCCAGAATCTGATGTGTCACCCTCCACAGTTTGGGACATTACATGTTCTGCTTCTGCATTCTTTCTGTCGTTGACCTGGTCTCAAACAGTTAAAACACAGTCAAATTTTCTAGATATGCTCTAGTTCTTCAATTATTTTTAGTGATTTTATTTTTTCAATTTCACGAGCCTAAATAGGGTGTTGTTCATGCTAGAAGAAACACTAGAGGTTCCTAGATTTGTCTGAACCTTGAATCTTCAGCGGTTGCACCACAGTACTCGTCTTTGGCTTGTTGCGGTTTTGAATTTTATTTCTGTCAAACAACGAGTTTGTCTGTGCAAACAATTTTTTTTGAATAGTGGCTTTGGAGACGAAACAATCTCCGAAAACCGTCAGATTTTCTCTAAGTGGTCGACGATTTTGCATATACTGCAACTACTATTCCCTCAGTTGCAAAAACAATTTTTTCTTTGTTGAAATTGGCCCTCTTGCTGATTCTAGGTCGAATGTGTATCAAAGTTGAGTTGAAGTGTTTACCACAATTTAATTACATTTGCAAATTTGACAATGCAAGTAGAATTGTCGCATCCAGATGATAGCTGAGTATGTATTTTCTTGAATTGAGTGTTTACTGTGACATCTGACCTGCCTTATTTCTCACAGAGTTTATTACAAGCATGACAGTGTGATTGTCATTTGAATCCCATTGCCGATAGTGATGATTTCGCTTGACTCGTAAGACTAGTGTTTAGGTATTGCATATTTTCAGTATCGCTGATTTGTTCATGATGAAAATCATCATCAATAAGACGGGACAACTCTACAGGATCGACTGATATTTGAGTTAGACTTAGTTGTCGCAAACAACTGCCACCATCGCTCAATACTAGTTGGTAAATTCAAATCAGTTTGATCAACCTTCAGAACGCATCCGTCGTTGAAATCTGTTACAATGATTTTCTGACAGCGCTTTTTCGGTGTTTTGTTTGTCTGTTAGCGTCGTTCTAGGGATTTTCGTTGCCCCATTGCGGGGTGGAAATTGTTCGGCAACTTCACTTTGTACTCTCGTCACCAAAGTCCAGATTCTAATCTTTCCACAATGAAGCCTGATTTTTGCTTCAACGTCTATTGCTTGCTTTTCGTTTTCTGAATTACAGATAAAATTGCAATCTGAAGCGTGGGACTCGATATCCCACCACTTATTTAACTGACTGGCTAAAATGTCATCTGCAACTGCGGTTGCTGTTGTGGGAAGAGTTAATGGTTGAATCGCTGGTACCGATCACTTAAGGCCCAGATAAACTTAAAATTCAGTGCACGTGGAGCAGCTTTGTATTCTGATTTCTTGAAATTGGAAAAGATGATGAATATTGTGACAATTTTACGCTGGAATCACTCTAAATTCGTTTAGACTGTAGGTCTGATTTAACATATTCTTAAAAATATGGTTAAAGGCCTCTCAACTACTGCAGCTCTTCAATCTGGTCAACCAATTTATGATATCCGTGCAAAAAATGTACTGTTTTCAATGTTGGGGACTTCTCATGGGATGAAACAGTTAGCAGCACTAATGAACGTTTAACATCTTGTGAGTCATGGAACCCTGCTACTGATAAAGACGCTTTGAGGCCTTGAAGTTGATAATTATATACAAAATACTTGTCTAAAAATGAGATTGTGGACGCAGGAATGCACAATGCTAGCAAATTTAGGGTTAAGTCTCTGTTCATCAGTTTTTTTCGCACAACATGGAGTCCACCAAGAGTGATGGTGATGATTCCGCTGTAGTGTCTGAGACACTTGATGTGGCATCACTACTTGAGAGGTCACTACGCCCAAGTCTGCCGTGTCAACTTCCACTGTTGGAAACACAACATGTTCTGCTTCTGCAGTCCTTCGACAGGTGACCTGGTCTCAAACAGTTAAAACACAGTCAGATTTTCTGGACATGCATTTGTTGTTCAATTTTTTTCAGTCATTTTCACGAGCCTAAATAGGGTGTTATTCATGCTAGAAGAAACACTAGAGGTTCTTAGATTTGTTTGAACCCTGAACTTTCAGAAGTTGCATCATATTAATCGTCTTTGGCTTGTTGCGGCTTTGAATTCTGTCAACTAATAAGTTTGCCAGTGCAAACAATTCCTCATGAATAATGGCTTTCGTGGCGAACCACTCTTGAAAACACCTGATTTTCTCTAAGTAGTCGACGTTATTGCATATACTGCAACTCCTATTCCCTCAGTTGCAAAAAAAGTTTTCTCTCTTTTTTGAAATTGGCCCTCATGCGGATTCCAAGTCGGATAAGTATCAAAGTTGAGTTTAAATGTATACCACATTTTAATTACATTTGCAAATTTGACAATGCACGTAGAATTATCGTACCAAACTGGAGGACGAGTATGTTTTTCTTGAGTTGAGCGTTTTCTGTGACATCTGAAATGCCGTGATTCTCACAGAATTTATTTCAAGCCTGGTAGTATGGTTGTGAGTTGAATCCCATTCACGATACTGATCTTTTCGCTTGAAGCGTGAGACTAGTAATCGGGTATTGCATATTTTCACTATTGCTGGTTTGTTCACTATGAACATCAACATCAAAAAGACACGACAAATCTGGGCACTCGAAAGGATTGTCTCGAATCTCAGTTAGCTTCAGTTGTCGGAAACCACTGGCGCCATCGCTCAATAAAATTTGGTAATTGACTTGGGGAGTGGTTCGGTTCATTTTGCTCCCAATCTTTGTCGGTTTGGAGAGTTGTTTATGGAACTCTGGCTCCCGTTTCTGTTTTGGATTGCTGACTTTACCTGGCGCTGAAACTTTGTTTTTGTTAATTGCACTTGTGGGTCCATAACTGATTTATGAACTACTGGTTTCCTGGGAATGCTCGGTTCAGTCAATGGTGCTAAAAATGGCCTACACTCAATTGATATAGCGAAGTAGCTTTCAGACTAGAGCTGAAACGTTTGTTGCCTAGTTCTTGTCTGATATTCTTGCTGAGGTCGATATCAGTGTCTGGAGATAGTGGCTCGCTAGGGCCAGAATGTTGAGCAACTGAGTTTGCGCACGCTGTTTATCTTTGTTGATTGCTTTATGATTCAATAACTTCTATTTTATCTGCCACTGATACAGATGCCCTTAAGCTTCCATTGTTCAGTGCAGGTCTCAGATATTTTTGTTCTTGCCTTTTCTTAAAGTTATTGTTAATCTCTCGCTCATGCTGTTGCAGAAGCAATTCATCTTTTGGTTGCTGCAGTTGTAGACTTAGTTTTTGTTCTTGATGTTGCTGCTTTGAATGAAAACGTAACGCTTCTAGTCGTAGACGAAGTTTAATTTCTTCCCATTCATTTTCTGTTTGAAATTGCAGTCTTCTCAGCTTTTGCTCTGATTTCTGTTTGGCCATCGAGTTGTCAAGTTTCTTCGCCCAACGTCAAGTCTCGACGAGTGCGAACCGGCAACACTTAGTTCTTTTCTACTCTTGTTGGTAGCAGACTTCTGAAAAGAAGCCCCAAAAATTTTTCTACTTGATTTTGAGGCGTTTTTTTTGTTATCAATTATTGTCTAATTTCGATTGTTTTTGCTACTCATTGTGTATATCTCTAGGGGTGTTTCCTTTCTGCAATCCTTGTTGTGACTGTACTGCTTGTTCAGGTCTAAATAGTAACTCCTACTATCACTGAATCTTCATAAACACCTGGATGCAACCTTCTGGCTTCATTTTTTTGAAAGCATTTTGCGGAAGATGAATCTAGACTTCTTATAGCTTTTCCAGTTGATCACACAATGTCTGTTTTTCCGAGTCGCTTAGGTTTTTGCTTGCTTCTCTTTTTCCATTATTGACTATTCTTTCATAATTGAAACACCAGCTTCCTTCTGCAAAAGTATAACAACTTTTGTGCGGAAACTTTCAATAAAGTGGAGAACTGGAATATATCCATTGCAAAGTTCTTACTCTTTTCTTCTAACATTGAGTTGGTCATGATCGAAGCTTTAAAAAAACCTTAGTTGTAACAGGAACCTCTGCTGCCGTCTGTTGTCATCTAAATTGCTGTTTCAAACATTTCAGTTTTTTTGCAGAACGTTTCAAAAAAGCATCGAGTTGGAATTTCGGCTGGAATTTCGGCTGTCTTTTATCAGGTAGTCCTCTAGCTTGGTGAAGTGTCTTGAAAATGACTTAAGTAGGTCACTTTGTCCTTTTTTGAACGTCGTGAGTTCACCACTCGCTTTCCAATCAAGTATTTTTCAGTGCGTTCTTAGCATGAAAGACTAACAATGATAAAGAATCAAAAAACTGGGAGCCAATGCTTTTTTGTAACAGTTTCCAACCGCTCTAAAAAAATGTTTTTTTATGCCAGCAATTCGGATCCAGTAGGTAATAAATTAAGTATAATTTAAAACGTCATTGCTACTCCTTTCTGATTGCATGATAAAGTACGTGATTTAAATCAATATTTACATAGTAAATATCAAATTACTAGAATATTTGCTTTTGTTGACATAAGCAAAGCTGATACATACGTAACAATGAAGTTCTCACATTAATGAGAACTAGTCATAATTGATCACCTAAAGGATCATAAAATAAGCAACTGAAAAGTTTAACTATAGGTGACAAAAAAAATGCGCTCTTCTTTACAATATAAATGCTAACAGCCACAAATGTAGGTATGATGCCATAACGTTGGTTGAATCCTTTAATAGTTTAGTTATCAACCTAACTATGTGCTATAACCTCGGGTTAGTTCGGGTTTTTCTTCCCGCAACGGGGTGGTTGTATAATCATTCGATCCCAACTTGTAAAAATTTTCAGTTTTAAAATTCTTGATTGGTGACAGAATTTAAGGTTTCAGATTTTTGACTTCATTTCGATTGGTCTGATGGCTCATGGTTCTGTATTAAATTGGCGCCAACAATGATCACATTTTTTTGCCTCATTTCAAAAACTGTCAGGACTTCAATTTTTTACAAAATCAAAAATTAATTTAGAGAATCTTACTCTGTAAATAGTTGACATTGTAAATACCATTTCTACGTTTGTCAGTGAAATCTGATGTTCAATAAAATCATCCAGTTTTTTTTCAGAAAGTTATTTCCTGTCTATGATAGGCGCTAGTTAGAATGGACAACACATGAGCTTTGTATTTATTGAGCTTAGATCTCCAGCCGCAGTGGTGCTAAACGATTATCCACTACACCAATATCAAACCTATGACGATAAAATGCAGTTTTTTCAATAAATTGTTGTACGGAAAGGTATCGAAAGCTTTAGAAAAATTGAATATGGAATTAATCACATTTTATGTTTTCGCAACTGTTCTTTTGATGTTCACCGTGCAAAAATAATAACAGTTGCACGGTAGCTGATCTATTTTTACGCAAAACCATTTTGCATCGAATTTTTTTGAATTTTTGCGAGTTCTTATAATTTATCATATACCTTTTCAAGCACTTTTGAAACGCAGTTTTCTAATTTTTGACAACAATTCAGCAGGCAACTTAGTAAAGAAAAACCTCAACCGAATGTTGGTACATTATTAGATATCTGGTTTCATACATAGGGGGTTAAATGTTCCGTCAATGTAGTTGATCATAACCTTTTCCTTTTAAATGTTTACTACAACCGACTGGTAAGTTTATTGCACCAGGATATTTTTCAGCACCTACAGCCATTTTTTTTATAAAAATTAAAACGGTGGTGTGATCCACCAATTGGACGGTGAATCTTCACTACGAAGCTTTACAGCAGAGTAGGCAACTCTACTGCAAACTGCATAGCATCGTCAAACAGAAGGTAAACACAATGGATTTATAGCTAGGGTATTTGACGTAAGCTGATTCAAATAACTGCTTTCAGCGCTGTCTACTAAATTAAGTTAAACAAATAGGAGGTAGTCAAGTATAATAAGGAAAAAAAACTAGAGGCGAGTGAATTTTGAACAGTGCAGCTTTCCTTCTTCAACAATTGCAGACAAAATGAAAATGGTGGTTGAGTGTGGCTTTTTGAATGCTTTACATCCATTGATACATAAGAGGAAGCTTCGCTTGATTGAAGAAATTGACTCCTTTTTGGCGAACTTTTTTTGACGTTGGTGGCGGAAAGGCCAGCACTGCCAGAGCAGGTAAAATCCTGAGAACTGAACGAATTGTTTTCAATTTCGATAAAACGGATCTCTTATTTTAGTTTTTTAAGTTGTTCTTGATATGAGTAGGCATCATTCATGGCTTTTGCGCATAAGGATGCAGAAGTATTTGAAAGCTTTGACATCGACAAAAGTCCAAAAAATTCAGTTTACCAGTGTCAGTTCGTGCTTTGACGTCCTGTCGAGCTTCATTTCAAATGCTTGAGATTTTGTGTGGAAAGGATTCTCCTTGAAGCGACTGACGATTTGGCTCTATTTCGGTGTCATAAAAAACCCCGTTCTTCAAACCGGCGAATTTGCATCGTGTCTGGATTTTCGTCATGACGAATGTGAGTTTATCCGCCTTTTGGCCTTTTGCACTGTGGGGCATGCTTGATGCTGAATTTTGAACCACATGGACATGTACTTTTTTCATGAACGTTTCCGTTAACTCGCGGCAATTTTGCGAGTCTAGATCATTTCGAATCTCTAACTTCGTTAGGTTCAAACTGTTCTGTGTGTGTGTCAGGGTAATTATCCAGCTAGAAGCGCCTTTTTGTAAAAACAGCCTTGTAAGCGCCTTCAAAGAATACTTTGCCTGTTGATTCATTGCTTCGTTCCTGTTGATTCATTGCCTGTTGATTCATTGCTTCCTTCAGGCTTCAATTGCAGACAAAATGAAAATGGTGGTTGAGTGTGGCTTTTTGAATGCTTTACATCCATTGATACATAAGAGGAAGCTTCGCTTGATTGAAGAAATTGACTCCTTTTTGGCGAACTTTTTTTGACGTTGGTGGCGGAAAGGCCAGCACTGCCAGAGCAGGTAAAATCCTGAGAACTGAACGAATTGTTTTCAATTTCGATAAAACGGATCTCTTATTTTAGTTTTTTAAGTTGTTCTTGATATGAGTAGGCATCATTCATGGCTTTTGCGCATAAGGATGCAGAAGTATTTGAAAGCTTTGACATCGACAAAAGTCCAAAAAATTCAGTTTACCAGTGTCAGTTCGTGCTTTGACGTCCTGTCGAGCTTCATTTCAAATGCTTGAGATTTTGTGTGGAAAGGATTCTCCTTGAAGCGACTGACGATTTGGCTCTATTTCGGTGTCATAAAAAACCCCGTTCTTCAAACCGGCGAATTTGCATCGTGTCTGGATTTTCGTCATGACGAATGTGAGTTTATCCGCCTTTTGGCCTTTTGCACTGTGGGGCATGCTTGATGCTGAATTTTGAACCACATGGACATGTACTTTTTTCATGAACGTTTCCGTTAACTCGCGGCAATTTTGCGAGTCTAGATCATTTCGAATCTCTAACTTCATTAGGTTCAAACTGTTCTGTGTGTGTGTCAGGGTAATTATCCAGCTAGAAGCGCCTTTTTGTAAAAACAGCCTTGTAAGCGCCTTCAAAGAATACTTTGCCTGTTGATTCATTGCTTCGTTCCTGTTGATTCATTGCCTGTTGATTCATTGCTTCTTTCAGGCTATCTAGCTTGGTTTTCTCTTCCGTAATTCGGGTCATTTGCAAATAAATCAGCTGCAAACAATTTGGTACGCATTCAGTATGAAAAGGATCATGGCTGTTTAGAGAGTTTAAGTATTCAAGTGTATTTGCAGTCGGGTAAGCTATATTCGGCCCACCAAGGTGCAGTGGTGGGGCGTAAATACTCGAAAATGTTCCCTCGGTGTTTCAAAACCGGTTATTGCTGGTATAGTTTTCTCATCCAGAGTTGTTTCCGCGGCTGTCAGGGAGTCCGTTGAGGCGGTCGTTGTTCGGTTGGTTTGCGCAAACTTCTGTTGAACGCCTTTGGTTAAGCAGCTGTGAATTTTTTGCGGCGACGTTTCAGCAAACGATAGAAATTTCTGAAGCAAAGACGTAAATTTGTTGTTGTTGTTTTTGTTGTTGTTGTTGGGAATTTACGACTGCTTGTCGAGGGGTCGTTCTGACCCTTGAGTCTTGCTTTTAGAGAATTGTCCGTAAATTTCTGCATCGGTGACAATCGCAACACAGTTGCCACGTGCAGATATTTTGAGTGTTGAACGATTTATTAACAAACTTCCACATCAGGTATAGTATTCGGTTTTTCAGTCCTCGCGGTTCCATAAAATTTTTTTCATTGTCGATCCGGTTTGCTAGTCTGCAATTTTTAAAAACGAATTCATTTCGCGCCTTTTCGAGCCTTACTTTTCTGAGCGTATATAATTCTGTGGATCTTCCTCGAACTTTGTTTATTTCAGGTATTTCAATATCGTCTCTTCCTTCTTGAGTAAGCTTTGAGAGAGTGAGGAGATCGTTCATCTGAATGTATATTGTAATGGCAAGATGTTCAAAAGCCTCAGTTGATTCTCGTAGGGCTCGTTTCGTCCTGTTATTCACCTCACTGCTTTTCGCTGGAGTTTTTCAGCGAGGAAGCAAAAGCAAAGCAAAATCAGCGAACGTTGAGTTTTCGCCATTTATGGAGACTAAAAAATGTGTGCAATTGGTGATTTTGACATCAGTATGGGCGAAGTTCACTCTCATTTCTTCCAGTTTCGGCTCTTTAACTACTAACTCTCATTTAGGACCAGTCACCAGATATCCGCAAGGTTTGCCACTGAGAGAAAGGTGACCGAAAGAAATCTCGGAGTTCTATCAGTTTTCCGGCAGCCGGCATCCAATTTTGTACTATACTGCTGGTTTGAGATCATTTAATCAGCAGTAACGTTGCTATGCCGTACATTGCCCTTGCAAGGGGATCGCCATGAGTTATCCCTTCTTGTGTCTTTCTCGACAAACAGCTTAGATGGTTCTTGTTAAGAGTCATTCAGGTTTGTGAGTGAAGGACACTGAGTGGAGATTCTGTGAAATGCGAGCCTTCTAGACAGTTGTTTGATAGCATTGTCAGCAACAATCAGTAGTTCTGAGCCGTTTTTTCTTCATTAAAACAAGATCTCAGCGTGTGAATGGCATAATCTGTGCTAAAAATTTGCCCAGGACAAGCTGGGTATTGCTTCCTAGAACTAGCAGATCTTGTTTGACACACACTACAAAAATCGCCCAAATTTTCTCCGGTTAAATTCTCCGATTCCTATAGGTCTGACACCATTGTTCTTGTCAAGCGTGATTGGACAACAGGCATTGTAGGCTGCTAAATGATAAGGGGATAAAGTTTTGGTGACAGTTCGATATGCAAATTTTGCAATAGTGTTGCTAAGGTCAGTGGAGGATTTCTCAGCATCAGGGCCTGTTGGTACCTGGCTACCATGGGGTTTTAATGCAGCTAATTTGATATTTTCTGGGCTAGTATTCCTTATAGCCTGAAGGATTCTAAGAAGAATCGGGATTTTGACTTGGAGATTCAGTGCGGGCCGGCTTCGCTTGCAGCTTGTTGCCTTTGAGAACATCTAGAACAATGGGCGATCCTATTGACTGACTGAGAGATAAAACTCTTTTATGATCTGGGTCCAGCTGCCGGATAGCGCGGGAGACTTTACCTTGGTGCATGAGGCGGCCGAAGTGGCGCATTTCATTTTGATTGTTCTTAGAATATTTTGGTTGTCGGAGCTGAAGGGCTTTTCTTTCAGAAAACGGCTCATTCACTTGTCCTTTGCTCCACATCTCGAGTCGTCTTCTAATTATCTTATTTGCGGGACCGTTGTTTCTCTTCTTGGTGCTGGGCAGTATAAGGTGTGAAAAGACCATGGCAGCGTAGAGGGCAAACTCTGCATGTTGCTTATTTTCGGCTATCGTTCGGAGTAGCGCAGGCAGGGTATCCACAAACTTATAACCAGTTTTTTTCTTGTGCACAATGAAGAGTACCACTAGTTGTCCCCCAATTACTAGTTTTACTAGATGTTCATTGTTTTTACAATAGCAAAAGCATCTTTTCCTAATTTGGTTATTGATTGGTTATTATCAGTATGGGCGAAGTTCACTCTCATTTCTTCCAGTTTCGGCTCTTTAACTACTAACTCACATTTAGGACCAGTCACCAGATATCCGCAAGGTTTGCCACTGAGAGAAAGGTGACCGAAAGAAATCTCGGAGTTCTATCAGTTTTCCGGCAGCCGGCATCCAATTTTGTACTATACTGCTGGTTTGAGATCATTTAATCAGCAGTAACGTTGCTATGCCGTACATTGCCCTTGCAAGGGGATCGCCATGAGTTATCCCTTCTTGTGTCTTTCTCGACAAACAGCTTAGATGGTTCTTGTTAAGAGTCATTCAGGTTTGTGAGTGAAGGACACTGAGTGGAGATTCTGTGAAATGCGAGCCTTCTAGTCAGTTGTTTGATAGCATTGTCAGCAACAATCAGTAGTTCTGAGCCGTTTTTTCTTCATTAAAACAAGATCTCAGCGTGTGAATGGCATAATCTGTGCTAAAAATTTGCCCAGGACAAGCTGGGTATTGCTTCCTAGAACTAGCAGATCTTGTTTGACACACACTACAAAAATCGCCCAAATTTTCTCCGGTTAAATTCTCCGATTCCTATAGGTCTGACACCATTGTTCTTGTCAAGCGTGATTGGACAACAGGCATTGTAGGCTGCTAAATGATAAGGGGATAAAGTTTTGGTGACAGTTCGATATGCAAATTTTGCAATAGTGTTGCTAAGGTCAGTGGAGGATTTCTCAGCATCAGGGCCTGTTGGTACCTGGCTACCATGGGGTTTTAATGCAGCTAATTTGATATTTTCTGCGCTAGTAATCCTTATAGCCTGAAGGATTCTAAGAAGGATCGGGATTTTGACTTGGAGATTCAGTGCGGGCCGGCTTCGCTTGCAGCTTGTTGCCTTTGAGAACATCTAGAACAATGGGCGATCCTATTGACTGACTGAGAGATAAAACTCTTTTATGATCTGGGTCCAGCTGCCGGATAGCGCGGGAGACTTTACCTTGGTGCATGAGGCGGCCGAAGTGGCGCATTTCATTATGATTGTTCTTAGAATATTTTGGTTGTCGGAGCTGAAGGGCTTTTCTTTCAGAAAACGGCTCATTCACTTGTCCTTTGCTCCACATCTCGAGTCGTCTTCTAATTATCTTATTTGCGGGACCGTTGTTGCTCTTCTTGGTGCTGGGCAGTATAAGGTGTGAAAAGACCATGGCAGCGTAGAGGGCAAACTCTGCATGTTGCTTATTTTCGGCTATCGTTCGGAGTAGCTCAGGCAGGGTATCCACAAACTTATAACCAGTTTTTTTCTTGTGCACAATGAAGAGTACCACTAGTTGTCCCCCAATTACTAGTTTTACTAGATGTTCATTGTTTTTACAATAGCAAAAGCATCTTTTCCTAATTTGGTTATTGAAGGTGTGCTTTTCCGTTCGGTTATAGGCGTACAGAACTGTACATTGCATCACGCGACATCTTGATACTGGTGTTTTATCACAGGCAAAAAACAGCTACACACAGGCACTATAGCATAGCCGGTTCGTACCCATTAAATTTCTACTGTTTCACATCGGCTCGTTTGTACGGAATCTACGATTGGTGCGTGCTCAAAATATTTGAGGTAAAGTTTTGCGGAACAAGTAAATAAACATTGGCGCGTGCAAAGTGGGACTATGGCAAATTAAGGTACCATTTTTAAAAGTTCTTTTGGTTTCGCAATTCATTTTGTCTAAACTTATGTATGAATCAGGAAGATATTTACACTACAATCACTGACTGGGAGACTCGATAGCAACACAAGCAAATAGGTGCCTTCGGCTCTTAGAAAAAGAAAATCAATATCGCAGCAGATTGACTACGTAATCTTGATCTGCGTTTGATGAAAACCTTCGATCTTTAATTTTTTCGTAGCAAAAAAATGTTTGTTTCTTTTTCAGGTCAATTATGTCGCTAAAACGAATTGTCGCGCAAAGTGAGTTAATTAATGAAAATTAACCTTAAAATTTAAAAGCTCACGTTCGTGTTGTTTTAGAGCTTCTCAACGATGTTATTCAGTCTGTCCACAAAAGGGGAGAATGGAAAGTTATGGTTCTGGACAGTCTGGCCATGCGGATGATATCGGCGTGTATTAAAATGACAGATCTCAATAACGAAGGAGTAACAAGTAGGCAATTGCTGGGATGAAGATTACAAACCGCAACGGAATTTGAATTGGTTTTGTTTTAGTCGTTGAAGACATTGGGAAGAACAGAGAACCGATTACAAACTTAGAGGCTATATACTTAATAGCCCCCACCGAGCAGGTTTGTTAGTTAGTAATGTGCTCAAGCTGATGTACTTTTTCCCCATTGGCTTTGCTACTGATCATTGTTCTAGAGCATTGATCTACTGTGCATGGACTTCCAAGATAGTCTGCATCAGAAGTATCGTGGGTGTCATATTTTCTTTACCGAGGCGTGCCCTGATGAGTTGTTCAACAGAATCTGCAAGACATCGTGTCTCAGGAAGGCGACAAAAACGGTCAAAGAAATCAACATAGCGTTCCTGCCGTATGAATCTAACGTAAGTTGTTATTCAGCTTGCATTACTTTCATGGGCTGTTTTTTTGTATCTAATTTTGTCAAGTCGTTAATTTTATATCGAGTTGTACTAATGTTGGTATCATCGTGGTTCTTTTTTATAAAACTTGGTTTCACTGCTGTTCAAATTTGACGAGCTGAGCCAAAGTGCTTTTTTTTGCGTTCATAGAGCTATTTTTAAGAAAGCGAGAACCAGAGTTGTATCAAAATTTTCTCCTCCAGTGAGCAAAATTTTTGTTCAGGTTAGGTTTGAAGCTTTTTTTGATTTAACTAATGTTTTCTGCTGCAATAGTTTTCATAGTCTACATTATTAATATAAAGGATGCATGGATAGGATTTTGGCGTTTTGTTTCGAAATTTTGTTGAATTATAAGTAAATTTGTTGGTTTGTCACCCAATTTTTAAAATTGAAGGCTATTTTAGCTGCATTTTGTATTTTATTTGTTTTATTCCTTTCGAACAAAGTTGGAAGCAATTATTGTAAACATGTTGGTCTTTTTTATACAAAATTTTTGCTTGACCGTGTTTTGCTTGAAATTGGTTGATTCTCGAAACCTCTGTAGCTTAGTAGATAAGTGGCTGCTTTTTATCCTGGAGGTGTCGGGTTTGAACCCCTATGAGTTCCGAGTTTTTGCACCCATAGAAAAATTCTTAAGCTACATCTCTAAATTAATTTGCCCCTGCCGCTCGTTCGAGAGCAATTCATCCGTCGTTAGTTGGTTTATGTTTTCATCTCTTTGGAATTTAATAGACGGCTATTGCTTGTAGGCTTTTTCAATTATCATTTTTAAATGTTATGCTGGTGTAAAACAAATTTTTATTGAGAAAAATGACGAAAACTCGAGAAAATTAAGACTATTTTCGTCAAGTTCCTGAATGTGTTGTATTTTCAAAATAAGAAAAGCTTATCTATATGACTTGCATTTTGTGAACAAATGAATTTTGGCTAAGGCAAAATAGCAGATTTTTTTGTAGTCATATGCATTTTTAATAGATCTCGAACGAATTTTGAAACAGTTTATGTAAACTTTTGTCTTTTTATGCAAATTTTGTTGCTCAATCGTTTTGCGTTTTTGTTCTGGAACTGAAACATTCTTTGACTTGTTCTTTTTTTAGAATTTTTCAGTGATCTCACTCCGAGGTAAAGTTTGTTGCCAAATTGAAAGCGATTGTAAGATTGGAAATCAGAATGGACTGATAGCCGAGTGGTTAACGCTTCCGTTAGAACTCCGGAGTCGGGAATTTGAATCTTTCCTTAGTCCGATTTTTCGCAACCATAAACTAAAATTTGTCCAAAATGCAGCACTTGAATTAAATTGCCTATCCTGTTGTTCGAGAGCAGTTTATTCATCGTTAGTCAGTTTATTAACATCGCGAGGAGTTAGCTGGGGCTATTATTGGTCTTCTCGTAGTTTAAGTTTATTTCGTCAATATTTTTTGACCATATGACGTGACAATCACATTCATGCAATTTCAACTGAATTTCGTGCGTTAAGTCGTTTTTCACTTTCAGTGGAGTGAGTTTTTGACTTTCGCTTGATTTAGGTTTTAGTCATACGTGACTTACCTCATTCTCAAAATTCACTTTCTCTCTGTAAAATTGGCTTTTCTTTACTTAAGTTCAAAGAAATCAGGTCGAGTGAGGGTTCGTACAATTGAAGGTTGTTAAATAGCAGCTAATTGAAGCAATACTAAGTTTTAAAGAATCTTAGTCAAAATATAACATCTCGGTATTCAATGAAACAAAAATTTCTTTATTGAGTCTGTTTTTTTTTAAATTATTTTTGATGCTGTCAATTTTAATCGAGACTTTCCACCGTAATAGTTTATTTTCAATTGACTGATGAGACTAATTTTTATACTCTGTTGCTTAGTGACAAATCGGAATTTTTAGGTTTTTTTGCAATATCAATTTTTGATGTGCAGTTTTTGCGAAGTCCTTGCTTTTTTGTTTTTTCTCTTGCGTGTGAACTGGCCAAGAGTTCAGAACAGGGATATGGGACATTTTTTGTTTTTAATTGCTCTCAAAATCGTCCCCTAAATCTTGAATCTTTCCCTTTTCCGATTTTTCGCAACCATAAACAAAAATTTGTCCAAAATGCAGCACTTGAATTAAATTACCTATCCTGTTGTTCGAGAGCAGTTTATTCATCGTTAGTCAGTTTATTAACATCGCGAGGAGTTAGCTGGGGCTATTATTGGTTTTCTCGTAGTTTAAGTTTATTTCGTCAATATTTTTTGACCATATGACGTGACAATCACATTCATGCAATTTCAACTGAATTTCGTGCGTTAAGTCCTTTTTCACTTTCAGTGGAGCGAGTTTTTGACTTTCGCTTGATTTAGGTTTTAGTCACACGTGACTTACCTCATTCTCAAAATTCACGTTCTCTCTGTAAAATTGGTTTTTCTTTACTTTAGTACAAAGAAATCAGGTCGAGTGAGTGTTCGTACAATTGAAGGTTGTTTAATAGCAGCTAATTGAAGCAGCACTAAGTTTTAAAGAATCTTAGTCAAAATATAACATCTCGGCATTCAATGAAACAAAAATTTCTTTATTGAGTCTGTTTTTTTAAATTATTTTTGATGCTGTCAATTTTTATCGAGACTTTCCACCGTAATAGTTTATTTTCAATTGACTGATGAGACTAATTTTTATACTCTGTTGCTTAGTGACAAATCGGAATTTTTAGGTTTTTTGCAATATTAATTTTTGATGTGGTTTTTGCGAAATCCTTGCGTTTTTCTTTTTTCTCTTGCGTGTGAACTGGCCAAGAGTTCAGAACAGGGATATGTGACATTTTTTGTTTTTAATTGCTCTCAAAATCGTCCCCTAAATCTTGAATCTTTCCCTTGTCCGATTTTTCGCAACCATAAACAAATTTGTCCAAACTGCAGCACTTGAATTAAATTGCCTATCCTGTTGTTCGAGTGCAGTTTATTCATCGTTAGTCAGTTTATTAACATCGCGAGGAGTTAGCTGGGGCTATTATTGGTCTTCTCGTAGTTTAAGTTTATTTCTTCAATATTTTTTGACCATATGACGTGACAATCACATGCAATTTCAACTGATTTTCTTGCGTTAGTTCGTTTTTCACTTTCAGTGGAGTGAGTTTTTGACTTTCGCTTGATTTAGGTTTTAGTCACACGTGACTTACCTCATTCTCAAAATTCACTTTTTCTCTGTAAAATTGGTTTTTCTTTACTTTAGTTCAAAGAAATCAGGTCGAGTGAGTGTTCGTACAATTGAAGGTTGTTTAATAGCAGCTAATTGAAGCAGCACTAAGTTTTAAAGAATCTTAGTCAAAATATAACATCTCGGCATTCAATGAAACAAAAATTTCTTTATTGAGTCTGTTTTTTTAAATTATTTTTGATGCTGTCAATTTTTATCGAGACTTTCCACCGTAATAGTTTATTTTCAATTGACTGATGAGACTAATTTTTATACTCTGTTGCTTAGTGACAAATCGGAATTTTTAGGTTTTTTGCAATATTAATTTTTGATGTGGTTTTTGCGAAATCCTTGCGTTTTTCTTTTTTCTCTTGCGTGTGAACTGGCCAAGAGTTCAGAACAGGGATATGTGACATTTTTTGTTTTTAATTGCTCTCAAAATCGTCCCCTAAATCTTGAATCTTTCCCTTGTCCGATTTTTCGCAACCATAAACAAATTTGTCCAAACTGCAGCACTTGAATTAAATTGCCTATCCTGTTGTTCGAGTGCAGTTTATTCATCGTTAGTCAGTTTATTAACATCGCGAGGAGTTAGCTGGGGCTATTATTGGTCTTCTCGTAGTTTAAGTTTATTTCTTCAATATTTTTTGACCATATGACGTGACAATCACATGCAATTTCAACTGATTTTCTTGCGTTAGTTCGTTTTTCACTTTCAGTGGAGTGAGTTTTTGACTTTCGCTTGATTTAGGTTTTAGTCACACGTGACTTACCTCATTCTCAAAATTCACTTTCTCTCTGTAAAATTGGCTTTTCTTCACTTTAGTTCAAAGAAATCAGGTCGAGTGAGTGTTCGTACAATTGAAGGTTGTTTAATAGCAGCTAATTGAAGCAGCACTAAGTTTTAAAGAATCTTAGTCAAAATATAACATCTCGGTGTTCAATGAAACAAAAATTTCTTTATTGAGTCTGTTTTTTTAAAATTATTTTTGATGCTGTCAATTTTTATCGAGACTTTCCACCGTAATAGTTTATTTTCAATTGACTGATGAGACTAATTTTTATACTCTGTTGCTTAGTGACAAATCGGAATTTTTAGGTTTTTTGCAATATTAATTTTTGATGTGGTTTTTGCGAAATCCTTGCGTTTTTCTTTTTTCTCTTGCGTGTGAACTGGCCAAGAGTTCAGAACAGGGATATGGGACATTTTTTGTTTTTAATTGCTCTCAAAATTGTCCCCTAAATCTTGAATCTTTCCCTCGTCCGATTTTTCGCAACCATAAACAAATTTGTCCAAAATGCAGCACTTGAATTAAATTGCCTATCCTGTTGTTCGAGTGCAGTTTATTCATCGTTAGTCAGTTTATTAACATCGCGAGGAGTTAGCTGGGGCTATTATTGGTCTTCTCGTAGTTTAAGTTTATTTCTTCAATATTTCTTGACCATATGACGTGACAATCACATGCAATTTCAACTGATTTTCGTGCGTTAAGTCGTTTTTCACTTTCAGTGGAGTGAGTTTTTGACTTTCGCTTGATTTAGGTTTTAGTCACACGTGACTTACCTCATTCTCAAAATTCACTTTCTCTCTTTAAAATTGGCTTTTCTTCACTTTAGTTCAAAGAAATCAGGTCGAGTGAGTGTTCGTACAATTGAAGGTTGTTTAATAGCAGCTAATTGAAGCAGCACTAAGTTTTAAAGAATCTTAGTCAAAATATAACATCTCGGTATTCAATGAAGCAAAAATTTCTTTATTGAGTCTGTTTTTTTAAAATTATTTTTGATGCTGTCAATTTTTATCGAGACTTTCCACCGTAATAGTTTCTTTTCAATTGACTGATGAGACTAATTTTTATACTCTGTTGCTTAGTGACAAATCGGAATTTTTAGGTTTTTTGCAATATCAATTTTTGATGTGCAGTTTTTGCGAAATCCTTGCTGTTTTGTTTTTTATCTTGCGTGTGAACTGGCCAAGAGCTCAGAACTGGGATATGGGACATTTTTTGTTTTTAATTGCTCTCAAAATCGTCCCCTAAATCTTGAATCTTTCCCTTGTCCGATTTTTCGCAACCATAAACAAAAATTTGTCCAAAATGCAGCACTTGAATTAAATTGCCTATCCTGTTGTTCGAGAGCAGTTTATTCATCGTTAGGCAGTTTATTAACATCGCGAGGAGATAGCTGGGGCTATTATTGGTCTTCTCGTAGTTTAAGTTTATTTCGTCAATATTTTTTGACCATATGACGTGACAATCACATTCATGCAATTTCAACTGAATTTCATGCGTTAAGTCGTTTTTCACTTTCAGTGGAGTGAGTTTTTGACTTTCACTTGATTTAGGTTTTAGTCACACGTGACTTACCTCATTCTCAAAATTCACGTTCTCTCTGTAAAATTGGTTTTTCTTTACTTTAGTACAAAGAAATCAGGTCGAGTGAGTGTTCGTACAATTGAAGGTTGTTTAATAGCAGCTAATTGAAGCTGCACTAAGTTTTAAAGAATCTTAGTCAAAATATAACATCTCGGCATTCAATGAAACAAAAATTTCTTTATTGAGTTTGTTTTTTTAAAATTATTTTTGATGCTGTCAATTTTTATCGAGACTTTCCACCGTAATAGTTTATTTTCAATTGACTGATGAGACTAATTTTTATACTCTGTTGCTTAGTGACAAATCGGAATTTTTAGGTTTTTTGCAATATCAATTTTTGATGTGGTTTTTGCGAAATCCTTGCGTTTTTGTTTTTTCTCTTGCGTGTGAACTGGCCAAGAGTTCAGAACAGGGATATGTGACATTTTTTGTTTTTAATTGCTCTCAAAATCGTCCCCTAAATCTTGAATCTTTCCCTTGTCCGATTATCGCAACCATAAACAATTTTGTCCAAAATGCAGCACTTGAATTAAATTGCCTATCCTGTTGTTCGAGAGCAGTTTATTCATCGTTAGTCAGTTTATTAACATCGCGAGGAGATAGCTGGGGCTATTATTGGTCTTCTCGTAGTTTAAGTTTATTTCGTCAATATTTTTTGACCATATGACGTGACAATCACATTCATGCAATTTCAACTGAATTTCGTGCGTTAAGTCGTTTTTCATTTTCAGTGGAGTGAGTTTTTGACTTTCACTTGATTTAGGTTTTAGTCACACGTGACTTACCTCATTCTCAAAATTCACGTTCTCTCTGTAAAATTGGTTTTTCTTTACTTTAGTACAAAGAAATCAGGTCGAGTGAGTGTTCGTACAATTGAAGGTTGTTTAATAGCAGCTAATTGAAGCTGCACTAAGTTTTAAAGAATCTTAGTCAAAATATAACATCTCGGCATTCAATGAAACAAAAATTTCTTTATTGAGTTTGTTTTTTTAAAATTATTTTTGATGCTGTCAATTTTTATCGAGACTTTCCACCGTAATAGTTTATTTTCAATTGACTGATGAGACTAATTTTTATACTCTGTTGCTTAGTGACAAATCGGAATTTTTAGGTTTTTTGCAATATTAATTTTTGATGTGGTTTTTGCGAAATCCTTGCGTTTTTCTTTTTTCTCTTGCGTGTGAACTGGCCAAGAGTTCAGAACAGGGATATGGGACATTTTTTGTTTTTAATTGCTCTCAAAATTGTCCCCTAAATCTTGAATCTTTCCCTCGTCCGATTTTTCGCAACCATAAACAAATTTGTCCAAAATGCAGCACTTGAATTAAATTGCCTATCCTGTTGTTCGAGAGCAGTTTATTCATCGTTAGTCAGTTTATTAACATCGCGAGGAGATAGCTGGGGCTATTATTGGTCTTCTCGTAGTTTAAGTTTATTTCGTCAATATTTTTTGACCATATGACGTGACAATCACATTCATGCAATTTCAACTGAATTTCGTGCGTTAAGTCGTTTTTCATTTTCAGTGGAGTGAGTTTTTGACTTTCACTTGATTTAGGTTTTAGTCACACGTGACTTACCTCATTCTCAAAATTCACGTTCTCTCTGTAAAATTGGTTTTTCTTTACTTTAGTACAAAGAAATCAGGTCGAGTGAGTGTTCGTACAATTGAAGGTTGTTTAATAGCAGCTAATTGAAGCTGCACTAAGTTTTAAAGAATCTTAGTCAAAATATAACATCTCGGCATTCAATGAAACAAAAATTTCTTTATTGAGTTTGTTTTTTTAAAATTATTTTTGATGCTGTCAATTTTTATCGAGACTTTCCACCGTAATAGTTTATTTTCAATTGACTGATGAGACTAATTTTTATACTCTGTTGCTTAGTGACAAATCGGAATTTTTAGGTTTTTTGCAATATTAATTTTTGATGTGGTTTTTGCGAAATCCTTGCGTTTTTCTTTTTTCTCTTGCGTGTGAACTGGCCAAGAGTTCAGAACAGGGATATGGGACATTTTTTGTTTTTAATTGCTCTCAAAATTGTCCCCTAAATCCTGAATCTTTCCCTCGTCCGATTTTTCGCAACCATAAACAAAAATTTGTCCAAAATGCAGCACTTGAATTAAATTGCCTATCCTGTTGTTCGAGAGCAGTTTATTCATCGTTAGTCAGTTTATTAACATCGCGAGGAGTTAGCTGGGGCTATTATTGGTCTTCTCGTAGTTTAAGTTTATTTCGTCAATATTTTTTGACCATATGACGTGACAATCACATTCATGCAATTTCAACTGAATTTCGTGCGTTAAGTCGTTTTTCACTTTCAGTGGAGTGAGTTTTTGACTTTCACTTGATTTAGCTTTTAGTCACACGTGACTTACCTCATTCTCAAAATTCACGTTCTCTCTGTAAAATTGGTTTTTCTTTACTTTAGTACAAAGAAATCAGGTCGAGTGAGTGTTCGTACAATTGAAGGTTGTTTAATAGCAGCTAATTGAAGCTGCACTAAGTTTTAAAGAATCTTAGTCAAAATATAACATCTCGGCATTCAATGAAACAAAAATTTCTTTATTGAGTTTGTTTTTTTAAAATTATTTTTGATGCTGTCAATTTTTATCGAGACTTTCCACCGTAATAGTTTATTTTCAATTGACTGATGAGACTAATTTTTATACTCTGTTGCTTAGTGACAAATCGGAATTTTTAGGTTTTTTGCAATATCAATTTTTGATGTGGTTTTTGCGAAATCCTTGCGTTTTTGTTTTTTCTCTTGCGTGTGAACTGGCCAAGAGTTCAGAACAGGGATATGTGACATTTTTTGTTTTTAATTGCTCTCAAAATCGTCCCCTAAATCTTGAATCTTTCCCTTGTCCGATTATCGCAACCATAAACAATTTTGTCCAAAATGCAGCACTTGAATTAAATTGCCTATCCTGTTGTTCGAGAGCAGTTTATTCATCGTTAGTCAGTTTATTAACATCGCGAGGAGATAGCTGGGGCTATTATTGGTCTTCTCGTAGTTTAAGTTTATTTCGTCAATATTTTTTGACCATATGACGTGACAATCACATTCATGCAATTTCAACTGAATTTCGTGCGTTAAGTCGTTTTTCATTTTCAGTGGAGTGAGTTTTTGACTTTCACTTGATTTAGGTTTTAGTCACACGTGACTTACCTCATTCTCAAAATTCACGTTCTCTCTGTAAAATTGGTTTTTCTTTACTTTAGTACAAAGAAATCAGGTCGAGTGAGTGTTCGTACAATTGAAGGTTGTTTAATAGCAGCTAATTGAAGCTGCACTAAGTTTTAAAGAATCTTAGTCAAAATATAACATCTCGGCATTCAATGAAACAAAAATTTCTTTATTGAGTTTGTTTTTTTAAAATTATTTTTGATGCTGTCAATTTTTATCGAGACTTTCCACCGTAATAGTTTATTTTCAATTGACTGATGAGACTAATTTTTATACTCTGTTGCTTAGTGACAAATCGGAATTTTTAGGTTTTTTGCAATATTAATTTTTGATGTGGTTTTTGCGAAATCCTTGCGTTTTTCTTTTTTCTCTTGCGTGTGAACTGGCCAAGAGTTCAGAACAGGGATATGGGACATTTTTTGTTTTTAATTGCTCTCAAAATTGTCCCCTAAATCTTGAATCTTTCCCTCGTCCGATTTTTCGCAACCATAAACAAATTTGTCCAAAATGCAGCACTTGAATTAAATTGCCTATCCTGTTGTTCGAGAGCAGTTTATTCATCGTTAGTCAGTTTATTAACATCGCGAGGAGATAGCTGGGGCTATTATTGGTCTTCTCGTAGTTTAAGTTTATTTCGTCAATATTTTTTGACCATATGACGTGACAATCACATTCATGCAATTTCAACTGAATTTCGTGCGTTAAGTCGTTTTTCATTTTCAGTGGAGTGAGTTTTTGACTTTCACTTGATTTAGGTTTTAGTCACACGTGACTTACCTCATTCTCAAAATTCACGTTCTCTCTGTAAAATTGGTTTTTCTTTACTTTAGTACAAAGAAATCAGGTCGAGTGAGTGTTCGTACAATTGAAGGTTGTTTAATAGCAGCTAATTGAAGCTGCACTAAGTTTTAAAGAATCTTAGTCAAAATATAACATCTCGGCATTCAATGAAACAAAAATTTCTTTATTGAGTTTGTTTTTTTAAAATTATTTTTGATGCTGTCAATTTTTATCGAGACTTTCCACCGTAATAGTTTATTTTCAATTGACTGATGAGACTAATTTTTATACTCTGTTGCTTAGTGACAAATCGGAATTTTTAGGTTTTTTGCAATATTAATTTTTGATGTGGTTTTTGCGAAATCCTTGCGTTTTTCTTTTTTCTCTTGCGTGTGAACTGGCCAAGAGTTCAGAACAGGGATATGGGACATTTTTTGTTTTTAATTGCTCTCAAAATTGTCCCCTAAATCCTGAATCTTTCCCTCGTCCGATTTTTCGCAACCATAAACAAAAATTTGTCCAAAATGCAGCACTTGAATTAAATTGCCTATCCTGTTGTTCGAGAGCAGTTTATTCATCGTTAGTCAGTTTATTAACATCGCGAGGAGTTAGCTGGGGCTATTATTGGTCTTCTCGTAGTTTAAGTTTATTTCGTCAATATTTTTTGACCATATGACGTGACAATCACATTCATGCAATTTCAACTGAATTTCGTGCGTTAAGTCGTTTTTCACTTTCAGTGGAGTGAGTTTTTGACTTTCACTTGATTTAGGTTTTAGTCACACGTGACTTACCTCATTCTCAAAATTCACGTTCTCTCAGTAAAATTGGTTTTTCTTTACTTTAGTACAAAGAAATCAGGTCGAGTGAGTGTTCGTACAATTGAAGGTTGTTTAATAGCAGCTAATTGAAGCTGCACTAAGTTTTAAAGAATCTTAGTCAAAATATAACATCTCGGCATTCAATGAAACAAAAATTTCTTTATTGAGTTTTTTTTTTAAAATTATTTTTGATGCTGTCAATTTTTATCGAGACTTTCCACCGTAATAGTTTCTTTTCAATTGACTGATGAGACTAATTTTTATACTCTGTTGCTTAGTGACAAATCGGAATTTTTAGGTTTTTTTTGCAATATCAATTTTCGATGTGCAGTTTTTGCGAAATCCTTGCGTTTTTGTTTTTTCTCTTGCGTGTGATTTGGCCAAGAGTTCAGAACAGGGATATGGGACATTTTTTGTTTTTAATTGCTCTCAAAATCGTCCCCTAAATCTTGAATCTTTCCCTTGTCCGATTATCGCAACCATAAACAATTTTGTCCAAAATGCAGCACTTGAATTAAATTGCCTATCCTGTTGTTCGAGAGCAGTTTATTCATCGTTAGTCAGTTTATTAACATCGCGAGGAGATAGCTGGGGCTATTTTTGGTCTTCTCGTAGTTTAAGTTTATTTCTTAAAAATTTCTTGACCATATGACGTGACAATCACATGCAATTTCAACTGATTTTCGTGCGTTAAGTCGTTTTTCACTTTCAGTGGAGTGAGTTTTTGACTTTCACTTGATTTAGGTTTTAGTCACACGTGACTTACCTCATTCTCAAAATTCACGTTCTCTCTGTAAAATTGGTTTTTCTTTACTTTAGTACAAAGAAATCAGGTCGAGTGAGTGTTCGTACAATTGAAGGTTGTTTAATAGCAGCTAATTGAAGCTGCACTAAGTTTTAAAGAATCTTAGTCAAAATATAACATCTCGGCATTCAATGAAACAAAAATTTCTTTATTGAGTTTGTTTTTTTAAAATTATTTTTGATGCTGTCAATTTTTATCGAGACTTTCCACCGTAATAGTTTATTTTCAATTGACTGATGAGACTAATTTTTATACTCTGTTGCTTAGTGACAAATCGGAATTTTTAGGTTTTTTGCAATATTAATTTTTGATGTGGTTTTTGCGAAATCCTTGCGTTTTTCTTTTTTCTCTTGCGTGTGAACTGGCCAAGAGTTCAGAACAGGGATATGGGACATTTTTTGTTTTTAATTGCTCTCAAAATTGTCCCCTAAATCTTGAATCTTTCCCTCGTCCGATTTTTCGCAACCATAAACAAATTTGTCCAAAATGCAGCACTTGAATTAAATTGCCTATCCTGTTGTTCGAGTGCAGTTTATTCATCGTTAGTCAGTTTATTAACATCGCGAGGAGTTAGCTGGGGCTATTTTTGGTCTTCTCGTAGTTTAAGTTTATTTCTTAAAAATTTCTTGACCATATGACGTGACAATCACATGCAATTTCAACTGATTTTCGTGCGTTAAGTCGTTTTTCACTTTCAGTGGAGTGAGTTTTTGACTTTCGCTTGATTTAGGTTTTAGTCACACGTGACTTACCTCATTCTCAAAATTCACTTTCTCTCTGTAAAATTGGCTTTTCTTCACTTTAGTTCAAAGAAATCAGGTCGAGTGAGTGTTCGTACAATTGAAGGTTGTTTAATAGCAGCTAATTGAAACAGCACTAAGTTTTAAAGAATCTTAGTCAAAATATAACATCTCGGTATTCAATGAAGCAAAAATTTCTTTATTGAGTCTGTTTTTTTAAAATTATTTTTGATGCTGTCAATTTTTATCGAGACTTTCCACCGTAATAGTTTCTTTTCAATTGACTGATGAGACTAATTTTTATACTCTGTTGCTTAGTGACAAATCGGAATTTTTAGGTTTTTTGCAATATCAATTTTTGATGTGAAGTTTTTGCGAAATCCTTGCTGTTTTGTTTTTTATCTTGCGTGTGAACTGGCCAAGAGCTCAGAACAGGGATATGGGACATTTTTTGTTTTTAATTGCTCTCAAAATCGTCCCCTAAATCTTGAATCTTTCCCTTGTCCGATTTTTCGCAACCATAAACAAAATTTTGTCCAAAATGCAGCACTTGAATTAAATTGCCTATCCTGTTGTTCGAGAGCAGTTTATTCATCGTTAGTCAGTTTATTAACATCGCGAGGAGATAGCTGGGGCTATTATTGGTCTTCTCGTAGTTTAAGTTTATTTCGTCAATATTTTTTGACCATATGACGTTACAATCACATTCATGCAATTTCAACTGAATTTCGTGCGTTAAGTCGTTTTTCACTTTCAGTGGAGTGAGTTTTTGACTTTCACTTGATTTAGCTTTTAGTCACACGTGACTTACCTCATTCTCAAAATTCACGTTCTCTCTGTAAAATTGGTTTTTCTTTACTTTAGTACAAAGAAATCAGGTCGAGTGAGTGTTCGTACAATTGAAGGTTGTTTAATAGCAGCTAATTGAAGCTGCACTAAGTTTTAAAGAATCTTAGTCAAAATATAACATCTCGGCATTCAATGAAACAAAAATTTCTTTATTGAGTTTGTTTTTTTAAAATTATTTTTGATGCTGTCAATTTTTATCGAGACTTTCCACCGTAATAGTTTATTTTCAATTGACTGATGAGACTAATTTTTATTCTCTGTTGCTAAGTGACAAATCGGAATTTTTAGGTTTTTTGCAATATCAATTTTTGATGTGGTTTTTGCGAAATCCTTGCGTTTTTGTTTTTTGCGTGTGAACTGGCCAAGAGTTCAGAACAGGGATATGTGACATTTTTTGTTTTTAATTGCTCTCAAAATCGTCCCCTAAATCTTGAATCTTTCCCTTGTCCGATTATCGCAACCATAAACAAATTTGTCCAAAATGCAGCACTTGAATTAAATTGCCTATCCTGTTGTTCGAGAGCAGTTTATTCATCGTTAGTCAGTTTATTAACATCGCGAGGAGTTAGCTGGGGCTATTATTGGTCTTCTCGTAGTTTAAGTTTATTTCGTCAATATTTTTTGACCATATGACGTGACAATCACATTCATGCAATTTCAACTGAATTTCGTGCGTTAAGTCGTTTTTCACTTTCAGTGGAGTGAGTTTTTGACTTTCGCTTGATTTAGGTTTTAGTCACACGTGAGTTACCTCATTCTCAAAATTCACTTTCTCTCTGTAAAATTGGTTTTTCTTTACTTTAGTTCAAAGAAATCAGGTCGAGTGAGTGTTCGTACAATTGAAGGTTGTTTAATAGCAGCTAATTGAAGCAGCACTAAGTTTTAAAGAATCTTAGTCAAATTATAACATCTTGGCATTCAATGAAACAAAAATTTCTTTATTGAGTCTGTTTTTTTAAATTATTTTTGATGCTGTCAATTTTTATCGAGACTTTCCACCGTAATAGTTTATTTTCAATTGACTGATGAGACTAATTTTTATACTCTGTTGCTTAGTGACAAATCGGAATTTTTAGGTTTTTTTGCAATATCAATTTTCGATGTGCAGTT
Organism: Convolutriloba macropyga; assembly: GCF_964194025.1. Taxonomy (NCBI): domain Eukaryota; kingdom Metazoa; phylum Xenacoelomorpha; order Acoela; family Convolutidae; genus Convolutriloba; species Convolutriloba macropyga. The sequence continues at coordinate 23,921,613 of NC_134470.1, forward strand.
TTTGCGAAATCCTTGCGTTTTTGTTTTTTCTCTTGCGTGTGAACTGACCAAGAGTTCAGAACAGGGATATGTGACATTTTTTGTTTTTAATTGCTCTCAAAATCGTCCCCTAAATCTTGAATCTTTCCCTTGTCCGATTATCGCAACCATAAACAAATTTGTCCAAAATGCAGCACTTGAATTAAATTGCCTATCCTGTTGTTCGAGAGCAGTTTATTCATCGTTAGTCAGTTTATTAACATCGCGAGGAGTTAGCTGGGGCTATTATTGGTCTTCTCGTAGTTTAAGTTTATTTCGTCAATATTTTTTGACCATATGACGTGACAATCACATTCATGCAATTTCAACTGAATTTCGTGCGTTAAGTCGTTTTTCACTTTCAGTGGAGTGAGTTTTTGACTTTCGCTTGATTTAGGTTTTAGTCACACGTGAGTTACCTCATTCTCAAAATTCACTTTCTCTCTGTAAAATTGGTTTTTCTTTACTTTAGTTCAAAGAAATCAGGTCGAGTGAGTGTTCGTACAATTGAAGGTTGTTTAATAGCAGCTAATTGAAGCAGCACTAAGTTTTAAAGAATCTTAGTCAAAATATAACATCTCGGCATTCAATGAAACAAAAATTTCTTTATTGAGTCTGTTTTTTTAAATTATTTTTGATGCTGTCAATTTTTATCGAGACTTTCCACCGTAATAGTTTATTTTCAATTGACTGATGAGACTAATTTTTATACTCTGTTGCTTAGTGACAAATCGGAATTTTTAGGTTTTTTGCAATATCAATTTTTGATGTGCAGTTTTTGCGAAATCCTTGCGTTTTTGTTTTTTCTCTTGCGTGTGATTTGGCCAAGAGTTCAGAACAGGGATATGGGTCATTTTTTGTTTTTAATTGCTCTCAAAATCGTCCCCCCTTTTGCTTTTTTAATTGTGTTTTGACTAATAGTTTTCAATAACACTGCCACATTAGTACTGGCTGCTGATGACGTCTCCTTGGTTGTTTTTGACTATCTGATTTCCTTTGAATTAATTTGTTTTTTTTTGGGTTGTGGCCCAGTTTTTCAATTTCTATCCAGACTTTTCAATTGACTATTGAGTGATTTTTATACTCTGTTGCTTAGTGACAACTTAGAATTTTTAGATTTTTCATTCAATCTTAATCTTTGCTGTTCAAGATTTCAGAACAGGGATATGAGACAATTTATTGTTTTTAATTGCTCTCAAACGAAATTCATAGCAATTGTATTAATAGTGTTGCAGGTATTAATCCTTCTATTGCAATTTTTTGCTCGACCGATTTTAAGTCTTATTCTTCAACTTTTGTTCCTCAAAAACGGAATAAACTGGTAAAACCCGGAGAGCATTAAGTGGCTGAGCAGCTGTTTTAGAGTCTTAGGCCTTACTAGTCTCTTAGCATGGGATTCACCGAAACTGTTTTGAGGAGACAATGTCGTGGTGTGAAGAGCGGGCCTAAATCTTGACTCCTCTCTCAGTCACTCCCCCTCTTCAACGCCTCCTCTCCGTCGCTCACCCCCAATGAATGCTAGCATTCCTTAGCCCCAGCTGGCTACTACAGAAGACAACCGCTCGCCGGTCCTTTGAAAGCAATTCGCCCGACGTTAGTCGGTTATGTTTTGTGATCGTTGAATCCAAGCTTATGATGGAAGAGGTAATCACATTTTTTTCTGTGTATACAGTTTTCTTTGATTTTGTCGCAAGGAAAATTTCCCTCCGCTTTCTTATCAGTCTTTTGTGTTTTTGGTTATTGAGGCTGAAGTCATGTTTGATTTCGAGTCGTTGCCTCAGTGACCAGGTTGTCTTTTGAGATGTTGGTGAAGTTGATCACGCCTTTGAAGCTGAAAGCGAGTATGTTGAGACGTGAATTTCCTTACTTTAACTAGAGCGAGAAAACTTCGTTCAACTTATTTTTTTCGTTTTTGCTAGTGGTTTTATGTTCATTAGATGCCGCATATGACTTGAGTTTAGCTGTTGTGTGAGATTTTTGATAAGGTTCTCTTGTAGGTAATTTTGATAAGGTTTTCAAGTTTATTCGTGACTTGTATCGGTTAATGGCAACGCACAGACAAATAAATTTTGTAATCAAATAATTCAATTAGAATTGATGGGTGACAATTGGCAATGGGCAGAAATCTTGATCAATTTATATACCCAGTTATTACTGCCCTTTTACATCCCATACAACCATCTTTAATTTACAACTTCTATGACTTTCGGTGACATGTGATGTTTACTGGCATTTTATCATAGGAATAAATCGAATTTCAAAATCAAGTGTTATCAATTCACGAAAACATCAGTATAAACGGCACGTGAAATTAGCATTGTTTTCTCGACGACAAAGGTGTAAATCCGCACGTGTATGATTCAAGTGATTATACTTTTTGGTGTATCAATTAGTATTATACATTTGATATCCCTCCTATCATGTTAAGTGTTTGTACCTACGAGAACATCAAGGAAAAGGAAATTTTTCTTCTCCCCAAAGATTTTGTTAAGGTGTCTGCCGCTATATGATCGGCAGGCAAGTAGTTCAGCTCTAATGGTCTGGCCTCGACTAAGTTCCGAATGAAGTGCACTTTTAACGCAAAGTGCTTAGTCTTGCATGGTTAATCGAATTCTTACTAAAAGCAATACATGCTTGATTGTTTACAATTACTCTCAAGATTGCTCAACATCTGTGTTCATTTTCTATTTCAAAAGTTTGCTGTGTACCACTTATTTAGTTGCCTCTACTACTGCATTCAATTTAGCTTCAGCTGTGGAGCTTGATATGCACTTAACCTTCTCGCCCAGCTGATTGCTCCTGAACTATTGTCCAGTTTGAAAAACCGCTCATACTTTTTTTTACTATCTAATTTGCCAACCCATTTAGAATCTGACAATCCTTTAAATCTAATTTATCACACTTTCTGTAAATAAGCTTATAGACTTTGTACCCCTCAAGTAGCGTAGACAGGCTTTTCGGGGCTTGTTCCCCAAATTGGTTACAAAAGAATTCCAATTATTAGCTGTATATGCAATTTCTGGACTGGTAGTCAACGCCAAATAATTTAAACATCCTACTATGTTCCTATAAGCACACGTCTTTATCTTTTTTACTTCCTGTTTCTTGTGAATCAAGTTGCGAAAGTTTTGAACGAACATCTAATGGTGTTTCCAGTGTCCTGCAGTCACTCATTTTACACTTCTCTATTAATTTTTTCTTTAAGAGCCTCTTGGCTCAGCAGTATATCAGTATTTCGTGTTCTATCCTTTCTGTTTTAATGTTTAAGAACCAACTCAGGTCACCATAGCTACTTATTTTGAACTTCTCACTTAGTTTGTTTTTGAGTTTCCGCAAAATTTTTTATCGCATTCCTAGTACCATAGCATCTACCCAAAGACAGATCAAAACCTCAAACCCACTAAAAAAACTTTTCCTTGTTAAGTACCAATTCATACCAGATTTCGTTAATCCATATAAACTTATTAATCTTTCAGACTAATGTATTTCCTTGCTCATTTTATTTTTCAAAACCCCCAGGTTGCTGCATAGAGATCCCTTCATCAATGTCAGCATTTAAGTATGCAGTTTTAATGTCTTTGTTTGAGCTCAGCATCTCTACAGAGTGCATGGCTTGAAAGTATCTTGATATTTGGGAGGCGCGTTGTCGGTTAATAGGTCTCATTCTAGTCTCTACCTGAAACTTGGCTAAAACCTTCATTAACCAATGTTGCTTTATATCTTGCTGTTTCTCCGCTACGCCTGCACTTCAGAGCAAAATCCCAACGGCTACCAATATGTTTGACTCCCTTGTTATCTAGAAGTTCCCAGACGTTGTTTTCAACTAATGAATTCTACTCTCAGAATGCTACTGGATTCAGATCTGCTTCCTGTTCTAACCGTGTTAGTCAAGCACTCATTGAGTTATAATTGAACTTTTTCTGTTCGTTAAAAGTTATGTTTCTAGACTTTCTAGCTTTAAGTGTGCCTTTTCCATCCTTTACCCCTATAACCTGTTTTGCTGTTATTTGATGATAACAGAAATATACCTTTTCGTCAAGTGCGATCAAATTTTCCTCAGAATGATTTCTCAATATAAACGTAAGCAGTACAACCAAAAACTTTCAGTGATTCTAAATTTGGTTTTTGTCTATACATTGCTTCGAATGTTGTTCTTTTTATCCCCGAATGGTAATAAAAGTTTTCAATTTCTTTTGACATGTTTGTTGCAAGCGGCCAGTATGTCTTACCAAGTCTTGATTACTCAATTAGGCATCTCGCTATTGGTGTTACTTTTTCCCGATTACGTTCAACTGTGCCGTTTCATTCTGCTGTATAAGGTGCTGAAAACTCTAGTCTTACGCGTTGCTTAATACATAATTGCTTTATCTTGTTCGAATTGAATTCGACCGCACCATCGCACACCAAGGATCCTGGTTTTCCTATATCTGCAAAGATTTGCCAAATTTTTTTTTTGAATCCATTCCTGTCTTTAAGAAAAGCACTTTCTGATGCCTACCAAAACTGTCTACAAAGCCGATTGCATATCGGTGGCCATCTACAGCTTCTGGCTTAATAGGCCCTAATATATCAGTGTGGACTATTTCTAAGACATCTTTGCCTCGTGTCCCAGAATCTATCGGAACCGGAATCTTCCTTGACTTATTCACTTGACATGTCTCACAATTCCCTACGTCATTGTTCACTTATTTTATGTCCTATGGCATGATCCCTTCATTTCAAAAGATCTTCAATATTATTATGTCCTAGACGTTTGTGCCATAAACTTAGCCGGTCTCCACAAGCTAACTAACAGTTTTCTGAAATTGTTGAATTCACCGTTTTTCAAAGGAAAAGACTATCATGTTCCTCGAACTAGGAAAATTTTCCGTTTCTAGTTCTTATTTCTAAGTCCTCAACAAACAAAAGCTCATTACCAGCAGCTCTAGGTTTCGACACTGAGACCAATTTTTAGCTTTACAAGGTACAAGTAGTTCATTCGACAACCTTTTTTCATGCTTACAACCTTTTGAGTTGTCTGTTTTATCTCAATTGTCCCCCGACCTTCAATTGAACTTTGCTACTTTTTGCGTTAGTTATTGTCCCTTTAAATTCTTTGTCAATTGCAATAAAACTTTCATCCTTAACCATATGACTTGTTGCTCCAGAGTCTAACACTAGTTCACAGGTAGAATTATTACTTGTGGTTTGAAGGAATGAGAAATGCTTTTGCACTCATCTTTGGGTTCTTCAACTAAGCTCTGAGACCCCGATTGATTGTTTTGACTGAACCTTCTGCTCTGGCTTACAAACTTTTTCTCTGGTTTCTGCTTCTTACAAAATTTGAATGTGACCCTGCTCACCACATTTAAAACACTTTATTGGTTGCCCCCTTGTTTGTTCTGTGTTTGTTAAGTCGACAATCCTTAGCCATGTGTCGAAATTTTTGACAATTGAAGCTTTTCGTTCTTTATTGTGGAATTGTTTCTCGCCTTTCTCTTCAACATTTTCGTTGTCAAAGTTGATAAGGTCCCGCTTAATTTCCCCCAACCCTTTCTCTTCTTCACTAAATTCTACGAGTGGTGAAGCTCTCGTATTCTTTAGGTAGTCCCTTCAAAGTTATAGAAAAACATTTTCTCGCTCACGCCTTCGTTTACCAATGTCATAATTTAATGCATGTCGTCTGCTCTTGTTAATTAGTCTACTATGTTTTTATTTGAGTTCTTCTCAAGGCTTAAGGCTAGTTAATTCTGATGTGAGTTTTTGTAGTTCCGGCCTCTCAAAGCTCTTAAAACCTTTTGCAAAGTACATCCCAAGCTTTAGTACCATCACCTTTATTTGTTCTGAGAAACAGGCCTGACTTTTTATCTGAAGCTTGAACAAGTTCGTACCATAAAGTCCTTTTCTCTTCCAGTTGTTCCCTTCCTTTATTTACAGCTTGTTCGTTTTTCCTGATTCGCCGTTCCTAACATTAGGCATATAATCTTCAAAAGTGGCATCAAAAGTTATGAATTTTCATAATTTCAATGAGTGTATACGAGCTTCAAACTGTTCCGCAAAAGATACGAAATCATCTCCACGCCCTTTAAAATTTATTCTGATTGTTTTGTTTATTTTTGTCTTTCCCCTTTACCTAATTATAATCCCGAACAAGAGATGATTGCTTTCTAGACTATATATTCTGTGCTATTAGGGTTTAATCGAAAGCTAGCACTGTTCTACGTATGAATTTACTTTTTTGTTATGTGTTGAGGGGTGCTTGTTCGGACTTAGAGCAAAACTCATAGCCGTTTTTTATAGCTTTTTTATAATTGTTGCCTGATGGTGGCCTCGTTAAGCGACGAATCGGTGTGTCATTGTGCTAGCAAAAAATCTTTTAGCGCAATGAGAATGCAACAAAATAGCACGATGAGGACAGCGAGGATAGCACAATTAGGGTGAAAAAAAAACAGTTGTTTAAACTGAGCAGCAATACTAAAAAATCCGGAGAGTGCCTCGTAGAAATTTGTCTTACATAAACATCTCCCACTCCACGGACTGAATCAAAACATCCCCACAAGCTTCACAAACAAGGCCACACACAGCTAAACAACCGCTGTCTCCGCGAACATTCACCCAGTCAGCTACACAAGCTTCGCCACACAAACTGAGTCCCCCAATCCGCTACAGAAGCTCCAGAGTCCACCAATCAGCTAGACAGTCTCTTTCTCCACAAACAGAGTAACCCAATTGGTTACACAAGCTCTTTCTCCACAAACGAGTCCTCCAATCGGCTTCACAAGGTTGTTGTTCAAAGACAGAGTCTCCAACGTAGTTAGAGCACACTAGAGCTTCAGTCCCACTTGCTTTCCTTCTGACGCTTGACTTCAAGTCTTGTCTCTTCTTGTCATCTCGTCTGTTTTTCCATTTGACTTAGCAATACTCTAATGCAGCGCAGAGACAATGCGGCATAGTGTCGTTTTTAGGGCGGGCTGATTACGCATCTTAGAAAAGCTCTGGGCCCATAACCTATCTTGTTATCAAATAATTCAATTAGAATTGATGAGTGACAACAGTGGCAATAGACAAGTCTTGATCAGATTGTATACCCAGTTTTTACCGCCTTTTGACATTTCATAAACCATCTTTGATGAACAACTTTTATGACCTTCGGTGACACTTGATGTTTACTAGCATTTTATCATAGTAGTAAATCGAAAGTCAAAATCTAGTGTTATCAATTCACATGCTAAAACGGAATAGTTATGGAAAACATCAGTATTAACGGCACGTGAAATTAGCATTGTTTTCTCGACAACAAATATGTAAATCAGCACATTTATGATTCAAGTGAGTGTACTTTTTCGTATTCAAACAATTAATTTTTTACATTTGATAACTTGAACTTTGACTTCCTTCTTTTCGCTCATTGACATCTGTTTTCGAACGCTGGTCGTTAATATTTAGAGTACACAATGTGTTTCTAATGCTCAGTCTTTAGTAACACCTGGTAATATTGAATATGAAATAGCTATTTTGAGAAGTTCTGACCCTATAAAACTCAAACTACAATAACGCCACCTGTACACACAACTACTTGCCCTTCCCCCACATATACACAACCGAACCCACCCACCTACCTCGGCAATTAATTTTGGTGTTTTGTTATTTCCTCCTTTCAACTTTGTTTTTGCCTTTCCGTTAAGACTAACTGTGTAAGTGTTTATAATGTACGACGCTTCAAGTCGTTCCATTGGCATTCTACCAGCAATTTTTTTTTTCAATTTGATTTTTTTTTCAGTCGAAAGAAGTCACCTTGACTTCTCTTACGCTCAGTATTTAATTTAATTTCAATTGAGGACACAATTTCAATTATATTCAAGTTGCAAAAAGGGAATTTTTTGGACCCATGTACCGCACCTTCTACTCCAAATAAACACTCCTGCTCCTATAACAAAGGGTTCGGAAATTTAATCAACGAACGGAGAGATTTCTATCGAGAGCTAAATAAATTTCCAGAAGACAAAAGCAAGCGATCAACTTTCCCTGGAAGACGATTGTGGTCGTCTCATTCGGGATGACCTAAAAATAGCGGACGCTTTTAGAAAATTCATCTCGGTGGCCGACAATCTCGTCAGCAAAATGCAAAAACAAACCAACGCCTTTAATCGGAGCTCAGCCTTTCATGCCAACTGCGTCCAGATTATGAAATTGTGTACCAACTGCGTCCAGTTTTTCCTGCGTCCAGATTATGAAATTGAGAAAAGCGTCCAGATCCAACGTCGGGCAATGGGGTTCAACTGTAGATATTTTTTTTTGTAAATTGTCGGCTATGCTGTGATGAGTAATTGAAAATATATCGATGAGAATCTATTCGCCCCCATGCTGCTATAGCAACATGAGCGTGCTTGGAGATCAATGGTGATGAAATTTGTTAGCGAAACTCAGGCTTAGTTTTCCCTAAGGATTTAGTTTACCTTCAAACCTTATCAAAAGGATGAAATAATTTTAAAAACTTATTTCCAGAAAAAGTGAACTAAGCCAAATTTCAAAATGGAGTAGCTCAACAAAGAAATCAAAAGAATTCTGTCATCAAATCCGAGTGAAATTGAATGTCTCGTTTTTAAAACAATTTTTTGCAATTTCAGTGGTACGTGCTTCCGGAAACCTATCTGACTTACATTTCACAGAAAAGGAAACAAAATCTCGATGAACTAGACAGTGGCAAAGCAATAGGGCCTTACGGCTTAGGAAATGTGCTTCTTAAAACGCCTTAATTTAATCGTGACAAATTGCTCGAGACCGACTTTAATAAAAGTACCAACAGCAACTATCCAAAAATCTTGGAAGCAAGTTGCATTGTTCCGCTTCAATTATGGTGACAAACAGTGCATTAACTACAGGTCCGTGTCTCTTCTAAACCCCGTGCCAAATGTCCGTGAAATTTTGTTTGTTTTTTTGCTAAGCTACATCTTTTGTTCGGAAATTCAATTTAATCTACAGAGCGCGGGTTTTGTCGAAGTAATCGAACGATAATCCAATTAATCACAAAGCACAGTTTGGGAAATGTTTTCAATCTCTCGGTCAACCCTATCTGGACATCGAAAAGGCGTTTTTGCCTCAAGAAAATAAAAGGGGAAACTAAGGAATGTGGGCATTTGTAGCGGAGCTCTGGAGTTCTTGAGAACTCCCTCGAACCAAAAAGTGCAGGATTTGAGATGCAATATGTAGCGAACGGTGTGTAGCGAGTGGCGTTATGCAGGGCAAGGTGCTCGAACATCTACTTTAAGCGTATTTATAAATGTATTGCATTCCAGAAATTATAAGTGAGCGTTATGGCTATGGAGACTGCCATGAAGTCATTGGCACAAATAGTGTACAAAGTGTATACAGATATTGCAAATAGTGTACAAGTAACTTTATGTATCTTAATGCAATGAAATATGCACTGAACTTCACAAGGAACTGCGGCATAAGGCTGCAAGATCAATTGTTAGAACAATCATATATAGATGTTCCCCATTCTAAAAATGTGTTGGAATGATTACCTATTAAAACTCACTCAGTTGCTCTTTGCTAAAAGTAAAGACAGTCCGATCTGAAGAACAATATATTAATTGTTCTGAGTACTGGAGACATTCCGACAATATGACGTGCTTTAATGCTTCAGCTCTCTTGATTTTGTCATACTTGGCCTAGGACAGTTCTAATGGACGCTAAAAGACGCAGCAAAAATAAAAAATCTAATTAATTAAAATTGAGAGCGCTGATTCTTCAGTGATGGGATTTATAAGGAACTGATGTGCTTGCTAAATAGATATTTGTGAGGCTTAATCAATTTTCTATGGTCAACAGGCATTATTTGCTGATTTACGTAGAAGCCTCTAATATAAACGATAAGACCCATGATGATAATGGGGTAGATATAGCTATGCTGAATGGTTGTTTTTCCATGTTGTGTCTATTTAAAAGCTTTTTGTGAAATGATATAAAATTTATTCAATTTCTTTGGTCTGCAGTGGACAGTTTGGCTTTTATTCACCTTGCGGCAGCATGAAGTGTTCTGTATGCGGATAGGATTTAGAGTAATCACGGTATTAACTGCGGGGAGATAAATGAATTTATCGTCCCACATCTTTAGCCGCCGCATCCTAACAAGATAACCTGACCAAAAGAAGAGAACTTAGTAAGCTTCAATTGTACATTCATTATGAGATAATGCTGGTATTGGAAATATTGGTCGTGTATGGCTAGTAAAGTAGCTACTGATGTGATTGAGACAGCGGGGAGGGTGATTGAAAATGGTAGCCAGTTAAGTTTGTGTGTTATTGGCAATAGTCAATGTAATTAGAGTGCCGCAGTTATCCCATGGTACGCTGTAAGCTAGGCTAGGATTGGGAAATGGTTTTGAGGGAGAAAGAAAAAGATGGATAATAAGGAATAGAAGAAATATAGGGGGTGAAAGGGAGAACGAAAAGTGGATATTGAGAATAAAACAGGAGGCATTGTGTAGATCACTGCTCCATTCACTACTTTCATTTTCCCCCTTTGCCTTATTTTCCTTTGCCTTTGCTACGCTCAGACTACACCAGTTAGCTCTATTGTGCAACCACCATTGCTCCTTCTTACTTTAGTGAGAGCTGAGCTTCGGCCGCCTTCTTCCGTTGCGGCAGTGTATTTATTGTGCGCGTAGAATTTTTTAATGTGCGTGCTTGTTCATAGACAGATACGCCATTGCGGATTCCCTTTTTTCATGCTGATTAGGACGCCAACTCCTCTTTTCTTTCATCCAAATAGAGGATTAGCTCCTTTTCCCGGCTGCTGTTGTTGTACTGTGGATTGAGTAAAATTTATGAATGGTAACCAGATTGCAAATTGTCCTTTTGTATTGCGTAACTGATTGAAGCTCGGGCTCTAAAATACCAAACGCCCAATGGTGTAGCGATGATCTATCACCACGCAGCGTTTTTCACACAAAAAAGATAACTATGTTTTTGTTTGAAATTGTATTTTGAGAAATTTTTTTGAAAACAGTAAAGACACTCATCTTTCCTAAATTAACTTCTGGAAAAGCATGAATGTAGAATATTTGCGAGTTGTGTGCTCGTTTTCAAACAAGTATAGGACCTTTTTACTTTATCATGGCACCTTAACTTTCTCAAATTAAAGTTGTAAAGATTTCGCAACTGTTCATAAAAGAAGCGTTTTGGTCGCTAATGGCGGAAGCAAAGGCGTGATGATCTGGTAAAGACCAGGTCTTCAAATGAAAGTAGGAGGGAGGAGTAGAGGGTAGGTGCGTGAGGGGACTGGGATAAACAAATATAGCTCAAGTGTTGTTGTTGGTGGTGGGTGGTGTTTATGAGTGTGTATCTGTGTTTGCATAAAGAGGGAAGCAATCCAGCGATGTGTGGCACATTACATTGCCTTGCAGTGTATTACTTTATATTGCCACCAGGCAACCTGACTTGTCGTGTCAATTTTAATCCACTGGGAGATGCTGCTTATCATTCAACATCCTCTTTTATGTGGCAATGCTTTTATTCCACCGGAGATGAAGCTATTTTCTCCATTCGCTGCTTTATAAACGAATCTTTAAAAGAAAAACTACCTTCCACGCGCTGGTCATCTTAGCCTTAAAAAATAATCTGTGACTATGTTGTTCGTACGAATTTTGAAATAGCTTTTCATGCCAGCATGATTATCCGTTCTCGTACTAGATTTTTTTGGATTAATGTGCAAAATTTAGATTTATTTGCAACCCCCCTACTTAGAGTTTCTGTTTTTAGGCCCACTATTTACAAATTATTTGTTCTTAGATAGCACGTTAAGGTGTAAAAAATAACACATTCGCCTCGTGTACCAGTTAAACGCCCACTAAACTATTTGGGGTCTGCGCAGAATAGATCCAAATTGGCCCTTCCTAGAATTTTTACTCGGAACTGCTGGTTCTCTAGTGATATCCATATTTGGTCAGACTGAGTAACTTGCTCTGCAAATGTTCAGAATGACATGTTTTTATTTGTCCTATAAAACTGCAAATCCGTACTCAAAGGCAAACCAAAGCCTGCTCAATATCCTTCACGTAAACAAATTAATTAAAGCGTAAACATAAACATACTTCGTAAGCAGATTAAACTTTTCGTACTCTTTTACTGTTTTTTTAACGAAAAACATCCCCGTTGAAAACTTTCAAATGGTAAGAACATGGTAAGAAGGTACGGTGTAGGTAGGAAAAGAACATAAACTATATCTGTATATCTGTCGGATGTGCGTGCGTTGTGTTGCAGGTGTTCTCCCTGGATAGACAGGACATCTTTGGCATCGCTTATTCGCCACACAGCTCCAAGGAGTCGAGAAGCAAGGCGTTCGAGAGGGTGGCTGCTCAGATTGCTACACTTTGCGCCACTCTCAGCGAGTTCCCTCACATTCGACACAGAATGTAAGATGATCGCTCTTCGCAGCTCACCTCTTGATCTTAGGAGTAATATCAGTATTGGTGCGCCGTTTTTTGAACAGTTCTGCTAACGATTTGAAGATATTTGTCACGAATTCAATAATGACGTCAGCTGGATCCGGAATTCATGCATATTGTTGCGCAATTACATCAGAATTAGATGTATATCATAGGTTACAACAATAATAAAATGATTAGCAGCGTTTTTATGCACGGGTGATCACAGCCATTGTCTCTTGTCTTTTGTGTAGAGATCCGAATGGACTGTGTGCGGAGGTGGCCCAGCAGGTGAGTGACTTGCTGAGGAAGTACAAGGCAGATGATCCTTCGATGGGAGAGGGTCCTGAGAAAGGCAAGAGCCAGCTGATCATCCTGGACAGGGGATTTGACCCAGTGTCCCCTCTACTTCATGAGCTCACATTCCAGGCCATGGCCTACGATCTTCTCAACATTGAGAACGACACTTACTCGTGAGTAGCAATTAACTCACCTGCAGACTTTTGTGGCCTACTTAAACACATGCGGGTAATAGCCAGTATTGATAAACTGGTGTGTCTCAGTTTGGTGAATGCAAGCTTCTGCTTTTCTAGCGAAAATTCACTACAGTTAAAATTAGTCGTCAATGCGTGAATATCTAGAAGTACTCATTGGCAATTGAAGTAGTGATAGCTTGCATGCATCTGCAATTGTTGTTTCAAATATTGATATGAATGCTACTTTTGATTGTGTTCAAGTGTTCTTTTGCTTGAGTTTAGAATGAGAGTTGATAGCTCCAAGGGACAAGGCGGGTAAGTCCGGTCGTCAAATGATCCGAGGTCACTTTCTAAATGATCGAAGATAAGTCAGTCAAAGAAGGATTTGCTCCACAAACTGATTTCACTGTTTCACATCTAGAGTTGCGTCAAGTCATTAATAACTGTTGGTGATGGGAGTCTCCTGCTTTTATGACGCGGAGATGAAGTTTTCACCTGGTTTCGACTTGAATCTGTTTCATAAGAAGTTGAGTGTTTTGCTGCAGGTACGAAGCCTCCTCCAGCAGTGGAGATTACAACACTAAGCAGGTATGGCTGAATGAGAATGACGACTGTTGGGTGCAGCTGAGACACAAGCACATAGCCAAAGTCACCCAGGAGGTCACCAAGATGTTCAAAGAGTTCTCTGCTAACAAGCGTATAAACACTGGAGGCAATCCGGGTGACAAGACCACAGTGAAAGATCTGAGTGCAATGCTGAAGAAGATGCCGCAGTACCAAAAGGAGCTGTCCAAATATGGCACCCATATGGCTCTAGCTGAAGATTGCATGAAACAGTTCACTAATAGGTAGGCCTATCCTACTTATTTCGGTATCAAAAATTTGTGAGCCAATTATTAACAGCTATTGTCCATCATAGTGCAAATTTGAAGATTATTCCTGCCGTATTTCGCAGGAATTTTATTAGTCCTGCCGTTTTTCGCGTGACCAAAACGGGATAATCAAGCAAAGCCCCGAGGGCATTAAGTGGCTGAGCAGCTCTCTGAGAGCCGTACGACTTACTAGTCTCTAACACTGAGACGGTAACGTCGTTAAGGTCACATTTGGTGATTGGACCTCAGGGATGAGTTATGTAGCAATTATATTAGTAAACGCGGTTTGTAGCAATTATATTAGTCCTGTGGCCTTCTTTATGCAATTTTTCGCATGACCAATTTTTGTCTGACTCTGACTTTTTCCCTCAAAAATGGAATAAACAGGTAATGCCCGTAGAGCATTAAGTTTTTTAGAGCCTTTCGGCTTACTAGAATCTGAGTTGTGAATCACCAAAACTGTTTTTGGAGGCAACTTCATGGATTCAAAGGCTGCTGTTAGTTTGACCCCCTTCATGCCCCCACCACTTACCCCCACCCCCTGCGTTCCAACAGTAATCCAGCGGGCTCGACACCCGCCATCAGTGAGGGAGCAAAAAATCGAAAGTTCAGGGAGTGAATGTTTTTTCTGTAATCAAAATTGAAGACGGACAAAAGAGAGAGTGGTTATTTTGCTCAAACCTCTTGAAACATACAATATAGATGGAAATTTTTTGTTCGAGGGCAGCTTTTTTGGTTGTTTTTTTAAAAAATAGCAGCCGTCAGCATCTCAACGGCTATTATTTAGACGATCTTCTTTTTTAAAATTCTCTTGACATTTTGATCACGTTTTTAATTGCTCTCAAACGAAGTTTGTAGCAAATATATTAGTCCTGTCGGTCTTTTTTATGCGATTTTTCGCTTGACCGACTTTTTTCGTCTGACGCTTTTGACTTTCGTGCTCAAAAACGGGATAAACAGGTAGCGGGCATTAAGTGCTCTTTGAGCCTTTCAGCTCTGTTTCAGCTCAAACTGTTCTGGATACTTGCCCCACCACCCCCCCCCCCCACCGCGCTTTTGCCCCCCCCCCCCCACCCCACTGTTGCCCAACCCCACCCCCTACCCATCAGACCGCTGGTGTACACTCCCCTCTCCCGGGGCTACTAACAAAAAACCGATCCCTAAATTTTATACCAATTTTCACAAATTTTTTCAAGCTTTTTGAAAATGTTTGTCAATTTTTTGAGTTTTTTCAGACCTAGATGTCAAGGAATCTCTAGGGTTTTACATTAGGTTACTGCATAGTTCCTAGGGGCAATGGACTGGTTTC
This sequence comes from Convolutriloba macropyga, assembly GCF_964194025.1. NCBI lineage: Eukaryota > Metazoa > Xenacoelomorpha > Acoela > Convolutidae > Convolutriloba > Convolutriloba macropyga. The sequence goes on from NC_134470.1 coordinate 23,936,697, forward strand.
AACATTTTAAGATCACGAATTTTAGCATTTTTTTGACAAAACGTGCAAATTTTTTCAACATTTTCTGTATTTTTTTCATCCACATCTTTCCAGACCTAGGGGCCAGAAAACGTCTTCAAGTTTTTAATATGAAGTTACTGAAACAATTTTATTCACCATGGAATAGCTTTCAATTTTTTAATATGACAAATTTTATCAAATTTTTTGATAAAACTTGCATTTTTTTCATGTTTTTGATCGGTTTTGAGGTTTCTCCAGCCTCAAGACTCGAGAAACCTCCTCTAGGGTTCAAAAATAGGTACTGTATAATTTCTAAATGTAATTTCTAATTGTTTCTCCAGATTTCAACACCACGAATTTCAGCATTTTTTTCAGCCTAACAGAAAATCTCCGTTAGGGTTTCATAATAAGCTACTGAAAAATGTTTGTTGGCCATGGATTAGTTACAACTTGTATCATTTTAGCTGTTTTTTAACTTCTAAATTTTTTCAAGTTTTTTTTGAAAGTTTTTGTTATTCTTTGGTTTCTCCAACCTCAGCACATAACCTCCTCTAGAGATTGAGAATAGAATACCGCATAGCTTCTAGATGTAAGGGAAGGTTTTTCAAGATTTTAAGTTCTTCAATTTTTAAAATTATTTGCAGTTTTTTCAAGTTTTCTTAAAATTTTTTCGACTTTTTTGTTTTTACCGGCACTAGGGTCCTAGGGAACTCCTCCAAGGCTTTATGATAAGCTGCTGCATACTTTCTAGATGGAATGGTTATCAATATTTTAATGACTCCAGCTATAGCACTTATTTGATAAAATTTATTTTTTTAACTTTCGGAAAATTATCATATTCCAAGTTTCTGGATCTTTTTGAGCCAGTAAAACTATTTAAAGCTTGAAATAGTGATACTGGATAGTCTCTTGAGACAATTAAATGGTTTTGAAGATTTTAATGTCTTTGAATTTTAGCAAGATTTTGTTAGTTTGCGATTGTTTTCAAAATTTTTGAGTGTTCTTGTCCTTTTCTGTGTTTAACTCTCATTACAGGCCAACGAAGTTTTTCAAGTCTTGCAGATTGGTTACCTGACATAACTCAGGAGAGAAAAAGTAGTTTTGAACATTTTCACTGCGAAATCTGGATGCTTTTCTTTTAAATTTTGCAATATTTTGCAATTTTTTTAAATATCAGTTTTCTATTTGATTTTTTACTAACAAAGCTAGAAAACTAAAAGCTGCAGAGTCGAATCAAGCTAACGCTAGCTTCAATAAACCGTGGCTAGCTACTGATGAAGCCAACCGCTCGCCGGTCGTTTGAGAGCAATTCGCCCGACGTTAGTCGGTTGTTTTTTGTTTTACATAAGTCAAAATTTTCACTCTTGACTTATCACTTAGCTCACTCACTGTTTCAACTGAATTATTTCAAATTCTTTCACGCAATTTCATTACGCAATGTAGTGAATACGGTAAAAGTCAAAAGAGCAAAATCAAAACAAATGATAAAGCCCGGTCATTAAGTCATAGTGCATTAGGTTACAAAGTTCACCAGAGCTATTGTTAGCTGACATCAGTGTTAAGCTTAATAGTTTTCCGTTCAAAAGGTGAATAAATTATTTTTTAAGAGTCTAACAGAAACTGCATGCAGAATTAGAACACTTTTTGAAACTTGGGGGAAAAATGTGTCATTTTCTATCTCCTTTTTTTGTTTCAATCCTGATGCGCGTCAACGGCGGTTATTTTCCGACAATCTACCGGCTATATTGTTCAGCTGCTCTCAAACGAAAGTCAAGAAATTTTCGTAAACGTTTGTCTTTTTATGCAAGTTTTTTGCTTACGTTTTTTGTTTTTGTTCGAGAACATTCTTCGCCTTTTCAAATGAGTTTTTTATGCTTGTCTTTATTTTTGAGTGACTTCAATTGCTCTGACTCCAAAGTGAAGTTTATCGCTAATTTGTTTTGCTCCAACGAAGGTTCAAGAAATTGTTGTAAATGGGTGTCTTAATGCAAAAGTTTTGCCTACCGTTTTTGAGCTTTTGTTCTAGAACTTTCTTGAACTTCTCAAATGACTTTTACATGCTTGTCCTTCTTTTTGAGTGTTTGTTTCAATTGCTCTCGCTCCGAGGTAAAGTTCGTTGCTAAAATAAAGGAGATTGTAGCATATGATATTACAAGGGCTTGGTAGTCGAGTTGGTAATGCTTCTGTCGAGACTCGAGACTTCTGCACGCGTAAGAAAAATTTGGCCACGCAATTAGTTAAGTTGCCCCGGCTGCAGTTCGAAGGCCACTTGTTCGACCTCAATTAAAATTTGTTTAATACTCAGACTAAAAATTATTATATTCAGAACGTTTTGGCTTGGCAGTTTTGAAGCTTGTTGGCGATTAAAAGGCGGTTTGCGCTAATGTGAGTTTTTTCACCCACTTTGCTGTTTTTCGGCGAAGTTATAATTAATTTGAGGCCTTTTGCTCCTAGATTTGTTCTATGCAATTTTTTTTGTTTAAAAGTTAAATGTTTGATCTTATATGGCTTGTCTATTTCTGATTGAACAGTTTTAAAATCTTGATTACACGAAACAAAGGGTTTTGATGGAATGGGTACTTTTACTATCTGAAAATGTAATATGAACATGAAAAAATTGATTTTTCTTATTTCTTAGTTTAATTTTAGTTCTTGGTAAATTTTCTATGAGTTAAAATCTTTTTTTTTCAGGTTTGCTGCGTTATACGGTTAGATACTGGCTAATTGAGAAGCTAATTTGTTTCGCTATGATGACTTGGAGTCGTTTCCGGAATTGTTCAGGTTGTTTTTCTACAGCTGCAAAGCGATAGCTGGAGTTTTTGTCAAGATTTTACGGTCAAGCTTTTGTTACGACCATATGACGTCACAATCACTTCAAATCTGCTTTTTGTTCATTCGTTAATGCAATTTCAACTTAATTGCTTGCGTGACATTTTTTCACTCTTATTGGAACGATTTTTCTGTTCATACGCATATTCAATTTTTTGGTCACACGTGACTTCACTCTCAAGAAAGACTTCCTCACTCTGAATTTGACTTTTCTTCACTTCAGTTCAAAGAGATTAGGTCAAGGAAGTGTGTGTCACTCTAATTGAAGGTTATTTGAGGTCAGCTAATGGAGGTGGCAATAAGTTTTACAGATTAATTATCAAAATATAACATCTCAGCATTTAATAAAAAGGAATTTTTTGCTCTTTTACTATCTTTTTAAGATTTCAGATGTACGAAGCTATTGCGGCTATGTTTCAATTCTGCTCGACTTTTTGTTGGCAGTGAGACGTAAAATTAAGGTAATGGTTTTAGTAACTCTGAAGTGGTAAACTGAGCGAAAACAACAGTTTAAGGCGTCATTTTTTTTTTACAGCAAAGTGAAATTGGTGTTTGGACAAATCTTCGGTTTTTGAAAGCATTTTTTTCTTGTGCTGCAATTTTCGCTTTCTGCTGGTTAATAGCCGCGTCCTCAATTCTAGGCTGCTATTATAGCGCTCCTAATTTTTTTTACAATTCAAAGAATTTGAATTGTATTGGGGCGCTGTCTTTTTTTTAAGATCTGTTCACACATTTTCATGATTTTTGAAGTCAAATTGGAGTAGTGATTTTGGTCACGCCGAAACAGAAAGTGGAGCGAAAAAGCGAGTGGTTTTGCGGCGTGAAATTTTTTCGCTCTAAATTTAAAGTAGAGTGAGAAAACGGTGTTTGAACAAAAATTCGGTTTCTCGGTAGTGGTTTTTTGTTCACATGCGGCAATTTCACTCTGATTTTTACTGTTTTTTCGATTTTTTGGATCGGATTTTTTTCTAAAGTTTTCCCAATCCATTCACCGCTCATTCTGGACCTATTTTTTTGTTAGAATAAAAATTACATATCTCACTAGGGGTTTTTTGTTCTCCCTAGCAGCATTTTGACATTGATTTTCTGTTTTTTTTTTGTTTTTTTTTTCATCTGATTTTTTTTTAGAAATGGTGTTCCCAATTCACTCATTGTCCGTTCTAGGTCTAGTTGTTTGTTAAGTCAATGAAAATTCTTTGAATTGTACGTCAGGACTAGTCCTTTTTTACTTCTAACAGATTTTTGTTTCGTCTTACTGTGACTTCTTGGAATTGACTTTTTCAATGACTTACCTCACTCAAAAAAATGACTTCTGAGCTCACTTATAAAATTTTAAATTTTATGAACATTTACTTATTAAAGGTCAATAGTGTGCATCTAAGTAGTGCCAAACATTTGCCCTAATTCTTGAATATTAGTCTTGAGTTTTTGATTTCGAATTTTAATTTGGGATCTTTTCCATTTGTGCCCCCCCAAATATTGCACGTTCATCGGGGGGGTGCAAATAATATGCGCCCACTAAGCTGAGGGAGCACAAATGGAAAATATCCTAATTTTGAAAAGCCCTATTAGGGCTTTCTTATAGAGCTTATGTATCTCATAAAAACGACAGTCCGAAGCTAACCCAAAAAGTCTAGTGGTCTATTAAAGGACTGGTGGTCCATCTGTCTATTTTATTTCTATAGTTGTTTCAATTTATGTAACGCCACAAGCGGCTATTTTCCGGCAATCTGCCGGCTATGTTTTACCAATTTTCTTCACTAATGGTTTAACATGGATTTATACATGGATAAGTTTGAACATGGATTTTAATAATGCATAGTTGTATTGTTGACTTCATCAAGGGCAGTTAATTGTTTATATGACGTGGACACTGTTTGTTTTTTGACAAAATATCTCTGCCTTTTGTCATTTTCTCAAATGATTAGTCTTATTGGCTGTTTAATGAGGCGTTTTGAATTCTATTTGAGCGTTCCAGTTGACATTAAGTGTTTTTACATCTGTCAAAATCTGTGTTGATTGTTTGAGTCTTCACCAGTTTTTGATGTTATAATTGCTCTCATTTTTGAGTTTTTCGGCTCTACGGATTCAGCAGTTGGTGAGAAACGGGGTAAACTGGTAAAACATAGCGGTATTAGGTTACGGTGGAGTTACGTCACAGCGTAAACTTTTGATCTTCAATATTTGGCTCATTCGCGTAATTTTGAATTCGATGATTTTTCATTGGTCATTTGAAAAAAAACCAATCCAAGTTTGAACGCTTTTTCAGCAATTAAACAGACTTCCATGTTTAAGTTTTTGCTGGCCTGCTTCATCCCGAAAAAAATCATTGAGCGCGATCACGGCTACAATCCTCCTTTTTCCGACGTTATCTATTACTTTAGTCCTAGTACGTTTTATGCTATGTTCAATAATTTGACGTTTACTTTCGAGTGCTTCTTACTGTTGCTATCCACACTGCAGTTCAAATTCGTGGGTTTTCCTCGATAGTGTAACGGCTCTACTGATATTGGCAGCATTTTACTGTTATATTTGTTTTGTTTAACAGCCTTCAAGCAATAGCTGGCGCTATTATTGTTGGCCTTCTTTTTTTTCAGTTTAAAGAATTTTTAATTGCTCTCAAACGAAGTTTGTAGCAATTATATTAGTCCTGTCGGTCTTTTTTTATGCGATTTTTTGCTTGACCGATTTTTCGTCTGAGCCATTTGACTTTTCGTCCTTAAAAAGATAATAAACAGGGAGCGCCCAGCAGACATTAAGTGCTCTTATTGCCTTTCAGCTCACTAGTCTCCATGTATGCGATTCACAGAATACTTATGGTATGAAGGGCGGTTCTTAGAAGTTGACCCTGACACCTCCCCCACGCCCTCCACACAAAAATAGAACATGAGCCCAATTCGCTTCACCCCCCCCCCCCTTTAATCCCACCCCTGCAGCCAAAAACTCGGCCCCGTGCAGCCGAAAACTGTTGCCTCCCCCCTCCCCACCCCATCAGCCCCCCGGTACACCCCCCCCCCCCGTTGCGATCGCCTCATGATCCTTCAATTAAGCTCAAGCTGGCCTCTTTATACCGTGGCTAGCCACTGAGGAAGCCAATCTCGCGGGCCGTTTGAGAGCAATTCGCCCGACCTTAGTCCGTTATTTTTAGTTCTTTTCGTTGTCCTGTTGCTTTGTCTCCTTAATGCTTAGTGTCGTCTGAGTGGCTCTTTAGTGAGACTGAATCAGTTTTATTGAAGAGTTGTGAATAATATCTAAAGGCTTTAACTACTTTTTCACTTCTTCAAAAATAGTTGTTTTGTCTGATGACTTAGGTGCATAAATGACAGTCCTGGCTATTTTATAAGTGTAATTGGAACTATTAATTGGTCTCAGTTCATATCTAACCATTTTAACGACTTCGATGCTACTTTTCAAAAACTTAGTAGTGATGTTTTTGGTTTTGACTTTATTTCTATCTATTTTTGTTTTAACGACTTTAACGATTTTAACAACTTGTCAGTATATTCAAAAACAATACCAATGATTTTTTGAGTTTCTCCTGTATTTTCAGTTGGTATTCCTTTGATTTCGTCTCCTTTGAACGGTCTCCTTTGCTCTATAGTGAAGCATATTTTTCTCGTGAAAGTGTTTTATTTATGTAACAGTTTTCTCTGTATTTCACGCTTTTTAAAAGAATATAGCTGATTTATTTTGATATCATTATTACATCAGATATCAGTGAGTTCTAATTGTTGCCTGCATTTGTTGGTTTTATAACATTTCCTGATTGAACCTCTAGAATTTTTAATTTTTTACAGTCTGCTGAGATTCAAGATTAAAGTTTTAGCCTAATTCATTATTATAATATATTTTTATTTTCACTTATTTTCAAAGACCTTCGTGTAATTCTAATGTCCTCGAACTTGCTGTCTGTTGTCCCCTTACTTTCTCTCATTTGTTTTCCAAATATGAAGTGGACACCATCAAAATCTTTGTTGTTTAGTTATCTTAATTAATATACTGTAATGGTTTCAATGACTTAGTCACAAGTTTGTTCCACAAAATTCAAAAATTGTGATTTTGTGCTTGTATTGGTATATGCTATATTGACTTTTAAAAGTTGTTATTCAATGGAGTTTGACAGTCAGTTTTTTTTTTACTTTCGTTTAGTTCTTAGGATTTTAATTAAAGACTTCTCCTGCTTTGTTATTAATAGCCGCACAGCGATAGCTGGGGCTATTATTGGCCTTCTCTTGGTTTTTAATTGCCGCGTCCTCAATTCTAGTCGGCTATTATAGCGCTCCTAATTTTTACAATTCAAAGAATTTGAATTGTATTGGGGCGCTGTCTTTTTTTTTAAGATCTGTTCACACATTTTCGTGATTTTTGAAGTCAAATTGGAGTAGTGATTTTGGTCACTCCGAAACAGAATGTGGAGCGAAAAAGCGAGTGGTTTTGCGGCGTGAAATTTTTTCGCTCTAAATTTAAAGTAGAGTGAGAAAACGGTGTTTGAACAAAAATTCGCTTTCTCGCTAGTTATTTTTTGTTCACATGCGGCAATTTTACTTTGATTTTTACTGTTTTTTCGATTTTTTGGATCGCTTTTTTTCTAAATGGTTTTGCCAAACCATTAATAGTCCGTTCTAGGTTTATTTTTCTGTTTAGTCAATGAAAATTCTTTGAATTGTACGTCAGGACTTGTCCTTCTATTTTTTTTTACTTCGTCTAACAGATTTTTGTTACGTCTTACCGTGACTTCTTGCAATTGACTTTTTCAATGACTTACCTCACTCAAAAAAAGACTTCCGAGCTCACATATGAAACTTTAAATTTTGTGAACTTTTACTTATTAAAGATCAATAGTGTGCATCTAAGTAGTTCCAAACATATGCCCTAATTCTTGAATATTAGAGTCTTGAGTTTTTGATCTCGAGTATTAATTTTGGGATTTTTTCCGTTTGTGCCCCCCCCCAATATTGCACGTGCATCTGGGTGGTGCAAAAAATATGCGGCCACTAAGCTGAGGGAGCACAAATGGAAAATATCCTAATTTTAAAAAGCCCTATTAGGGCTTTCTTATAGAGCTTATGTATCTCATAAAAATGACAGTCCGAAGCTGACCCAAAAAGTCTAGTGGTCTATTAAAGGACTGGTGGTCGATCTGTCTATTTTATTTCTATAGTTGCTTCAATTCATGTAACGCCATAAGCGTCTATCGTGGCTATTTTCCGGCAATCTGCCGGCTATATTTTACAATTCAAAGAATTTGAATTGTTTTGGGGAGCTGTCTTTTTTTTAGATCTGTTCACACATTTTCATGAATTTTGAAGTCGAATTGGAGTTGTGATTTTGGTCACGCCGAAACAGGAAGCGGAGCGAAAAAGCGAGTGGCTTTGCTGCGTGAAATTTTTTCGCTCTATTTTTAAAGTAAAGTAAGAAAACGGTGTTTGAACAAAAATTCGCTTTCTCGCTAGTGATTTTTTTTCACATGCGGCAATTTTACTTTGGTTTTTACTGTTTTTTCAGTTTTTTGGACTGGATTTTGTTTTTTAAATAATTTTCCCAATCCTTTCATAACCTGGTCTAGGTCTTGTTTTTTGTTTAGTCAGTGAAATTTCTTTGAATTGTACGCCAGGACTTGTCCTGCTGTGTTTTTTTATTTCGTCGTCGCGATTTGTTACGACCATATTCGTCACAACCACTTCAAATCTGCTTTTTGTTCATTCGTTCATGCAATCTCAACTGAAGTGCGTGCGTGACGTCATTTTTCGCTCTTAGTAGGGCAAGTTTTTTTTATTCGCGTGATTAAGTTTTTGGTCAAACTTGACTTACCTCACTCTCAAAAATGACATCCTCACTTTGAAATTGACTTTTATTATAGCTGCGAAGCTGTAAGCTGAGCGTAGCTATATTGCGGTGCTCTTGGTTTTTTTTTGTTTCGTCGTCTGACGCTCTTTTTTCGTTTTACATTTGTTCACACCGCAAAGCTGAAAAAGTCAAATTTTCTGAATGACTTCTTCCTCTCACTAACGGCATTTGCGCGCGTGACGTCATTTCTCACTCGCTTTTCCGAAAGATTTTAGGTTATTTGCGTGATTACTTTTTGATCAACGTGACTTACCTCTCTCAATAAAATGACTTTTGCACTTTAAAACTTAAGTTTAATTTGAATTTGTTTAAGGTCAAAGGAACTCCTATGTGCAGTAAAGGTCCCTGATAAGAGGCTTCTGTGGAATGAATTTTAACGAGCTTTATTAATTTATCGCTGAATGTTTTTTAGCCTAGTTTTTTGAGCGGCGTCGATTTTTTTTTCAATTTAGATCTGTATCTGTTTCTATCTCTATTATATGGCACGCAGGTCTATTCTTTCGCAGCTATTCCGGCAATCTGCCGGCTATGTTAATTTTAATTCAAAGAGATAAGGTCAAGTGGGTGTGTGTCACTCTAAATAAAATTTATTAGAGGGCAGCTAATAGAAGCAGCAAATACAGATTTTTAGTCAAAATATAACATATCAACCTTCAATGAAAAGACGAATTTTTCTGGTCTGTCTTTTTTGGGACCTCAGATCTACAAAGCTATTGCAGCTTATTTCTGGCAACCTGCCAGATATGTTTATTTCGTCGTCCTTATTTTAGTTGCGACCATATGATGTCACGATGACTGCAAATCTGCTTTTAACCATTCAAAGAATTTGAATTGTATTAGTTCGCAGGCTTTTTTTTAGATCTGTTCACACATTTTTAAGATTTTCAAGTCAAATTGACGTGGTAATTTTGTTCACGCCGAAGCAAGAAGTGGAGCGAAAAATAAAGTTTGAAAAGGGCGTTTGAAAAAATTCGCTTTCTCGTTAATATTTTTTTTGCGTGCGTTATTTTGACATCGACTCACTGTTTTTTTTTAAATTTTTTGATCTGACTTGTCTGTTAGTGGTTTTACCAACCCTTTCGTAGTCCATTCTTGGTCTGGTTGTGTTTAGTCAGTGAATATTCTTTGAAGTGCTTCAGCATTTGTCCTGATATGTTTTGTTTCGTTCTCGCAATTTTCAGTGGATAGCGTTCGTTGTCATTATTTCTCTTAGTGGAAAGAGTTTGTTCGTTCAGTCGCGTGATTAAGTTTTTGGTCAAACGTAACGTACCTTACTAAAAAATTCCTCAATCTCAAAATATCTTTACTTTAATTCAAGGAGATCAGGTCAACTGAGTTTGTATATTGAAAGCAGATAAGTTATACAGATTCTTAATTAATAGCCGCCCTCATCTTCTCAGCCGGCTATTATAGCGCTCCTATTTTTTTTACTTCGTCGAACTTTTTTTCGCTTTACCATTTTGCCGCTTTTTCGACATTTTGCGTGAAATCTTTTTGACTTCTCTAGGTTAGTTTCTCTCTTCTCTCATTCTGCTAGAAGTAAATTTGAACATCAGTTGCTCAGCAAAGCAATTCAAAATGAACAGAGTCAGTATAAAAAAATCGAAGTCAAAAATAGAAACGGGATAAACCCATAAAGCCCAATTTTAGATGCCCGCTATTTGAACGTCGTTCCTATAAGTCTTAGTTACCATCTCTAATGCTTATTTGCATTGATAGTAGCCCCTGTAGCCTCTCTCTAAGAAAAAGAAGTATGTTCAACTACGAAATGCCATCCAAATTATTCGGACTTAAATGTTTTTGTACAAAAATCTTTTTTTTTTTCAATGTCTTCTATTCTTTCAATCCCAATCATGCTTATTGGAATCAACGGCGGCTATTTTCCGGCAATCTGCCGGGTATGTTTTCTTATTGTAAGTCTTTTTGTTAATAGCTGACTCAGCTTCTCGGCCGGCTAATATAGCGGTCCTATTTTTTTCAATAATCAAAGAATTTAATTGTATTGGTGCGCTCTCTTTTAAGATCTGTTCACTCTTTTTGCGGCTTTTTCATGTCAGTGAGAAGTAAAATTAGAGTGATTTTGGTTACACTGAAATAGTGAAAGGAGCGAAAAATTGAGTAGGTTTGAGGTGTGACTTTTTCCAAAACACCTCTAAAGTGGAGTGAGAAATTGGTGTTTGAACAATTTGACGGTTTTTGAGATGAATTTCTTTTCAGGTGCGTCAATTTGACTTGTTTTGAGAGTTTCTTTTCCTTCATTGCTTCTCAGACTGTATATATGTGTTTGATATGTTGAATTTCCTTGAATCCATTAAGAGGTTGCTCAAAACTTTTTATGACTTTGTCACTATTTGTTGACATAAAGTATTAATGAATTTTAGATTTTGCATTTTTTTAAGAAATTTATCTCTTGTCTTATCACTAAGGATCATTAATGACAGGTCTCATTGGTTGCTAATGAGGCGCAAAAGAACCTAATTAACGGCTCGAGTTGTTAGCCAGTTATTTTAATGACTTTGACACTCCTTTTATTAATAGCCGCGTCAGCAATTCCAGGCGGCTATTATTGCGCTCCTATTTTTTTTTCTATCGTTTTTGCCTTATTTTTGTTTTGTCTTACCCTGACTTCTTGGAATAGACTTTTTCAATGACTTCAGTGACTTCTACTGCTTTACAGTTAAAATTTGTGTTTGTGACGTCATTTCTGCTTTTAGGTCAGTTGCGTGACTTAACCTCACTAAAAAAATGACTTCTGAACTCACTTATGGAACTTTAAAGTTTTTGAACATTTACTTATTAAAGGTCAATAGTGTGCATCAATGTAGTGCCAAACTTATATGCCCTAATTCATGAGTATTAATTAGTAAAGCTCCATTAGGGTGTTATCCTTGTAGAGTAAATGTTTATCATAAAAATGACAGTCCGAGTCTAACCCGAAAAGTCTAGTGGTCTATTAAAAAGCTGCTAGTCGATCTGCCAATCTTATTTATTTGTTTCAATTCATGGTAGGAGACAAGCGTCTGCCGGCTATGTTTGTACTTTTTGATGTCTTTTCTTTTAATCTCCTTGAGGAGACGTCCCTGATGCTGCTAATAGGGAATAAATTTCTTGATTTAATCGTTTTTGGTCAAAGCGAGAGCTTTCTATGACTGTGACACTAATTGTTTTCAATAATTTTTATTGAACTTTTTCGAGTTTTGCGAGTTTTTCTTTTCAACTTTGTCGTCTTAACTTCGTCTCATTATCGATAGGTCTCATTGGTTGCTAAAAAGGCTGTTTTGAAAGCAAGTCCTTTCAGCTCATAGCTTTTGCTTTTTATGACTTATGCGCTTGTTCGTTGAAAAGATCTTTGTGGTTGTTTTAAGTTTTGCTAGTGTTTGTTGTACTTATTGCTGTCTTATCACTTAATCTCTTGATGACAGTTCTCACCGGTGCTAATTGAGGACTCAATTAATTGATGTAATTGTATCTTTCAGTGGCTGTTGCGTTCTGTGACTTTTATACTAAGTATTTTCAAAAAGTTGCAGCGAGCTTTATTGCGATTTTTGTTTTTTTTTGTGATTTAATATTACTAGTGAGAGGACGCATCGACAGTTAATGACAGGCTGCTAATGAGAAATAGAGGAATATAGTTGCAGTTTGAGATCATAGCAGTTGTTTTGTGATGTTGATCCTGTCCTTTCAAAAAATAAAAGTTGAATTTTTAGTCTTGTTTTTCTGGTGTTGTTTTACTGCTCAGTCTCATTACTAACAGCTCTCATTTGACTTTTAAAACAGCATAAATGATTGTCAGGTCATAAATTAATGAAATTCTTTGAAATGTATTTCAGGACTTGCCCTGCTTTGTTTTTTTCGTCGAATACTAAATTTTCGCTTTACCTTAGTTCACAGCTTGTTCAACATTTTGCGTGAAATCTTTTTCAGTTCTCTAGGCTAGTTTCACTCTTCTCTCATTCTGCTAAAAGTGTTTTTAGTCAGCAGTTGCTCAGCAAAGTAATTCATAATAAACAGAGTCAGTATCAGAAAACGAAATCAGAAATAGAAACGAGATGAATCCATAAAGCCCAATTTTAGATACCCGTTACTCAAACTTTGTTCTTAGTTACCATCTCTAATGCTTATTGGTATCGATACTAGCCCGTGTGTCGTCTCACTGCGAAACAGGAGTATGTTCAGCTCCATATTGACATCAAAATAGTTTGCACTTTAAAATTGTTCAAAGATCAACTTTTCGTTAGTTTTTTAGTTCTTTCAATCCCAGTCTTGGTTATGGGAATCAGCGGCGGCTATTTTCCGGCAATCGGTCGGGAATGTTTACGTTTTTGAGACTGCAAATCTACGAAGCTATCTCGGTTATTTTCTGGCAATCTGGAAACGCTGATGTTGTTTTTGCCAATAGGGCTGACAAATTGTGTCTTGTGGAGCAGGACTTGGCCATGGGCAGTGACGCAGACGGCGAGAGAGTGAAGGATCACATGAAGAACGTAGTGCCAATCCTCCTCGACAGCAATGTGTCCTCAAACGACAAGATCAGGATTATACTTCTATATATACACTCAAAACTAGGTAGGAGAATTGGAGCCACCTACATTTATCCAATAGTTACAATGAATTCTGTAGATAAACGAGGACATCAAAGCAGCTCAATGAGCATTTAACAGAGCAGGTTATAAGAACAACTGAATTATTACTTGAGCTTTAGTTATTCATTGGAAATCATTTAAAAAGCTGATTTTTTAAGTCAACGACCGTTTTTCCCCATTCATTCACAAAACAGATGCCGACTGAAGCTAAAATTGACAGCGCATCTTGGGTAATCGTCAGACTGCAGAACTGGCCATCGACGACCGTAGGAGAAAATATTCTACTACGGGAAAAATATTCTACAGTAGACGCATTAGTTTACTTCACTGAGCGCGTTAGAGAGGAATTGAATGAAAACAAGCTTACTAAATGTGCCTTTCTTAATCTCTCAAAAGCCTTCCACTCAATAAATCATACTCTACTATTAAAAAATGTGAAATATCTTGGCTTCAATGATTCAGCAGCAAAAATTATCAAGTTTCTTAAGCGGAAGGATGCAAAGAGAAATTGTGAATGATGAAATTTTGGACTGGATTCAATTACATCATGGGGTACCGCAGGGTACAGTTCTAGCACAGCTTTTATTCAATCTTTATGCAAATGATTTAGGACTAAAAACGTGTTAAATCATCCAATACGCTGACGATAGTGTTCTTTTGACATCACATTGCGACGTTAATATTTGTAAAACGTTGAACACTAAATAGAAGATATACTGGACTACTTTACGTCACTAGCACTTTAAATGCAGATAAATTGAATTTATTGTATTTGGCAAAAAGAGTCAACCACAATCACTACAAATTCCAGAACAAAAAATTGAAGAGAAATTTCAAGTGAAATAGCTGGTTATAACTATAGATAATGAACTCAACTGTCAGACAGAGGTTAAGAATCTGCTCTCGAAAATGGCCCAAAGTATTAAATGCTTATACAACTTGAGAGTCCGCCTACCAAAAGAGCTATTTCTTGTTATGATTAATTCTGTAGTAATTAGCCATTTACATTATCCAGCCGTACTATTGAGCACATTTGATGACAATTTAGTCGTTTCCTTAGACAAACGATCAAGCTGGACAGTCAAATCGTGTTATCATCGTTCGAAATTCGAATCATCTACAGATATTTAGCTCCAGGAGAAAATACTACCTGTTCGCCTCCTGCTGGACTACAGGTTAACCTGCTGCTACGTCTTTCTTTTAATTACTGATCGAAAACCAGCATTCAGTAGTCCAAATGGACTCTCGCTACCTACTTTTGACTGCTATAAACATCTAAGAACTGGAAAGTTTTTTCATCAAACAGTTAGTAGGAGCAAACACTACGATAAAAGCGTTATCTGATGAGGTATTGACGGTTTGAACAAAATACCCAAAAATCTTTTGTTCTGCCCATGTGGTTACGCTAAGCTTTAAAGAAATCTAGATTTCTTTAAACAGTTTGTTGCGAACTATGAAAATCATAGTTTTGGTAAAGTTTCATGGCGTGACTTTAAATTTTCGTGGCTCTTTAAAACAATAATTATGAAATAAATTTTAGATTTGTTCCCAATTGTATTTAATGTAACCGTAATTTGTCTCTATACTTAATGATTGCAAACGTGCATTATCTCTTGTAATATATAATTTTTGTAATATTGTAACAATGACACATCTTACGTAATACCTGTAAAACACACTGCCTGGAAATTTACTCTAGTCTGTAAATACTCAGGTAATTCAGTATTTCTTTTTTAAAATCGAACAATGAGAGCCAGTAGTATATTCCTCTCAATCTCCTTCATCTAGTGAGGGATATATTTGAGAAATGATTTTTGACGAATCAGATTTGTCGTCCCATGAAAGTTTGGCACAATAGTAGTGAATTGCTTAACCGTGTAAATGCTTAACTCTGATTCACTTTTATTGTGCAAAACGCCCGTTTTGCTAGATATGTTAGCTTTCATGTCGACTCGCCAATATATTATGGATATACGAAGCGGCAATGTGATGATGTTAGGGTAAGTTTCCTGTACGAAGAGCCGTTTACTGAACTGAAATACACTATTTTCCTGAAAATTGTGATGGTGTCCATTCTGCTTTTTTTCAGTCGATGAAGACGAAGGTAACAAACTAATGCTTTCAAAGATCATATCTTGCTGCTTGAGCTCATCAATTGAATAAGCTGTATAAATAACAGAAATAGTTGGAAAAAAATCATACTTGCCTTCACATTCTGAAAATCTCTTTAACAGGAAAGATAAGGAAGTGTTGAGTATGATTTATAGGAAAAGTATCTTCATGATTTCTAACAAAATCGAAATAATCAGCAGGCCGAGAAGAAATAACTAGCAATCTGAAATGTACGGTTTTTGGTTGCTTAAGTAACAAAAATTAATGAGCATTCGTAAATATTAAGGCACTATGTTTTGATAGACGTTTGATTGAAAGTGACCTAGAATTGTTTATTTGATCCGTAGGTATTTCCACTGAGAACCTGGATAAGCTCGTGCAGCACGCGAGTATTCCGGCTAACCAGAGTGTGATTATGCACAATCTGGCTAACCTGGGCATCCCTGTTGTCTCCGATGCAATGGGAGGAGGTGCCGGAGGGGCAGGCGTGAAGAAGAAGTACCGACACCCTGATAGAAAGAACAGGATTGATGAGAACACGTTCAAACATTCCCGATGGACACCCTATGTCAAAGACATTATGGAGGTATGTATTCTTGTCACAAGTAACCAAAACTAACGGCAAATTACCGGGCCGTGTTTACTTGCATTGTATAACTCTTCGCATAGCAATCGTTTTGTTAACTGAGCACTCAGAGGTAAGTAAGTACTTATCTTCTTAATCGAACGAAGTCTCTAACAATATTTTGATAAAATTTAATAGCCGACGTCAGCCTGTCAAATGCTATAATAATTTAGGCGCTTTCCTTTTTTACAATCTAAAGGATTTGGATTGTATTGGGTGCTGATTTTTTATCTGTTCATTTTTTTCGTCTTTCACTTGCCAATGAGATATAAAAATAGAGTAGTAATTTTTGTCAAGCTGGAGTTGTGAAAGGAGCGAAAAGCGAGTAGTTTTAGCGTGAATTTCGTAATTGCTGTACAACAGTTTGAACAAATTTTCGGGTTTTTGAGAGAATTTCTTTTAACTTTTCCTCTTCTGTTACTATTATTTGCTTCTGATTTTAAATGCTCTTGAACGAAGTTCATAGCAATTATTGTTAACGTGTGTATGCAAAATTTTCGCTTGACAGTTTTGACTTTTCGAGTGACTTTTACGCCCTTGACTTTTTGCGTTTTGCGTGATCTAAAAATCTCTCTCAGTCACAATTTCAAGCAGCTGAAATCAACTGGTGGCAATTTAATACTTAAAGTCAAATGAAAAGTGCGCCGAAACTGGTGCCATTTTCGCTTTAAATTTTAATAGTGGTATATGTTAACCTCTAATGTGGTTATTTGAAGCCCACTATTGAACTTCTTAGTTCCATTTAGCTCCCCCTCCCTCTCCCTCCTCCCGCCTTCCACCCGACTGAAGCAGGCTGCAATTGATTAGAGCTCCCACTAGTCGTTCGAGAGCATTTCTTCCGACGTTTAGTCGGTTATGTTTCGTCAATGAAATTGAAGGCGATGCACGTGTTCTAATGTTGCTTTTGGTGTCGCTCACGGTAACGCTCGGCGGGCATTAAATTTCAATAGAAGCCCTAAGTTTGTTTTTAATAGCCGCACAGCGATAGCTGGGGCTATTATTGGCCTTCTCTTGGTTTTTTTTTTAATTTCGTCGTCATGATTTTTGTTACGACCATATGACGTCACAGCCACTTTTTGTTCATTCGTTCATGCAATTTCAACTGAATTGCATGTGTGACGTCATTTTTCGCTCTTAGTTGAGCGAGTTTTTTTGTTCATGTGCGTGATTAAATTTTTGGTCACACTTGACTTACCTCACTCTCAAAAATGACTTCCTCACTTTGAAATTGACTTTTATTTACTTTAATTCAAAGAGATAAGGTCAAATGGGTGTGTGTCACTCTAAATGAAGGTTATTTGAGATCAACTAATAGAGGCAGCAATAAGTTATGGCAGCAATAAGTTATAAAGATTTTTAATCAAAATACAACAGATCAGCCTTCAATGAAAAGACGAATTTTTTTGGTCTGTCCTTTTTTTCAATGTTTTTCTTAGACTGCCGGTCTACGAATCTATTGCGGCTATTTTCTGGCAATCTGCCAGCTATGTTAGTAGTTTTAAAGGTGCTTAACGTACTGAAGTCGCTGGGAACGTATGAAATGGAGGTGAAATTGTCACTTATGACCACAAAATTGTGCTGTTTTTCTTGTTTTTTGTCAATTTTTTAATAGCCACGAAACGACAGCTAAGGCTATTATAGGCGTTTTCTTGGTTTTTTCTACAATTAGCGTGACTTTTTTCAAAATACCTGTAAAGTGGAGTGAGAAATTGGTGTTTGAACAATTTGGCGGTTTTTGCGATGGATTTTTAAAAATTTTTTAGGTGCATCAATTTGACTTGTGTTTTCAGAGTTTCATCTCCTTCAGTGCTTTCAAGACGGTGGATATGTGTTCTTTTTGTGCCTATATGCCTTTGCTTGAATTCGTTTAGGAGCAGCTAAAACTTTTTATAACTTCGCCACTATTTGTTGCCATAAAATATTAGTGAATATTAGATTTTGCCCCCTTTTTTTTTTTAGAAATCATCTGTTGACTTATCTCTTAGTATCATCAATGACATGTCTGATTGGTTGCCAATGAGGCGTAAAAGAATCTACTTATTGGCTCGTGTTATTAGCTAGTGGTTTTCATGACTTTGACACTACTTCTTAAAAAATTTGAGTGAATTTTTGAGTTCTGCAAGTATTTATTGTACTTTTTGATGTCTTATCATTTAATTTTATTAGAGACAGGTCTTTGACGCTGGTAATAGGGTTTAAGTTTATCGATTTAATCGTTTTTGATCAAAGCTGGTGCTTTTGATGACTTGACACTAATTGTTTTCAATAATTTTTATAGAATTTTTTGAGTTTTGCGAGTTTTCCTTTTCAACCTTGTTGTCTTAACTCTTAGTCATTATTGATGGGTCTCATTGGTTGCTAAAGAGGCTTCAATTTAAGCAGATCATTTCAATTAATAGCTTTTGCGTTGAGACGTATACGCTTGTTCGTTTTAAAAAAAACCTTAGTGACTTTTTTTTTAGTTTTGGTAGTATTTGTTGTATTATTGTTGTCTTATCGCTTATTTTCTTGAATGACAGGCCTCAACGGTGGTCATTGATGACTCAATCGATTGTTGTAATTGTGTCCTTTAGTAGCTGTTGCGTTCTGTGACTTTTATTCTAAGTGTTTTCAAAAAAATGTTTTTGCGAATTTTATTGCGATTTTTGGTTATTTTTGTTTTATCATTTAGTATTATTAAGGAGAGGACTCATCGACGTTTAATGACAGGTTGTGAATAAGAAATGGAGCAATTTAGTTGGTGGTGTGAGTTCATAGAAGTTTTTTGATGTTGATCCTGTCTTTTCAAAAAATAAAATTTGAATTTTTAGTTTCGCTTGTTTTTGTTGTTCTATATATTATTGTTCTGTATTTGTTGCTTAGTCTCATTACTTACAGCTCTCATTTGCCTTTTAAAGTGGAGTAAATGGTTGTTAGGTCATAATTTTTTACAGTTCTTTGAATTGTATTCCAGGACTTGTCCTATGTTTTCTGATTCCGTCGTCAAGATTTTTGTTACGACCATATGACGTCACAATCACTTCAAGTCTGCTTTTTGTTCATTCTTTCATGCAATTTTAACTGAAGTGCGTGTGTGACGTCTTTTTTCAATCTTATTGGAGCGAGTTCTTTGTTCATTCGTGTGAAATAGTTTTTTGGTCACACGTGACTTACCTCACTCTCAAAAATGACTTCCTCACTGTAAAATTGACTTTTTAATTCAAAGAGATGAGGTGTGAGTAAGTGTGTGTCACTCTAATTGAAGGTTATTTTAGAGCAGTAAATAGAAGTGAATTAAGATAAACAAATTCTTAATAAACAATATAACATCTCAGCATTTAGTAAAAAAAAAGGTATTGTTTTGAGACTGCAGATCTACGAAGCAATTGCGACTTTTTTCTGGCAGTCTGCTAGCTATGTTTTTAGAATTTTCTTCACTTGGACTTCAACTTACTTTTGGTCTTGTGCAAGCTAGAGATACTCTTCATATCTTTTTTTGAGGCACGTGTTTTAGTAATGCAAACTTAGTTACAAAAGTTGTAGTAATTTTTAATGGCCCCCGTCAGCGTCACAACGGCTATCATTTAGGCGCTCTCCTTTTTTCAAATTTGCTGTACCTTCTGATCACGATTTAGACGCTTGACTTCTGACTAACCTCACTCACTGTTTCGACTGAATGAAATTTAATTCTCTCACGCATTGAATTGGGCAATGTAGTGAATGCAGTCTGTAAGTCAATAATTCCTACTGCATTGAGTTATCTAAGTTTATTAGAGCGATTGCTAGCTGACGTTAAGCATAGTAGTCTTCAGTCTAAAAGCTGAATTAATTATAGCTCTAGAATCTAACTGAAACTGCACACCAAATGAGTACACTTTTGAAAACTATAAAATTCTGTCAATTTTATTTTCGTCCTTTTGTTTCAATTTCCATGTGCGTCAAGCGCGTCAACGGCGGATATTCTCCGACAATCTGCCAGTTATGTTTTAATATTGATGAATGTTTTGATCTTGCCCGTTTAGCTGATCTCAAATGAAGTTTGTAGCAATGATATTAGTCCTGCTGGTCTTTGTGCGATTTTTAAACCGAATTTTCGTCTTATTGTTTTCGCCATCCACCTCATTCCACCTATAAGCCATCAGGCGTGACCCTCTTCACCCCAACTGAGCTCACCTCCCCCAATTTAGGTCACCACACTTACCTCTCACTAGTTTCCACGTATGCGATCCGGATGTTTAGGAGAAATAATTTCAGTCTGAAGATCGGCTCTTAGAGTTTGACCCCTCCCTGAGTTTGAATCCCTCCCTCCCCCTTCCGTGAATTTTTGAGTTTTGCTAGTGTTTGTTGTACTTATTGTGGTCTTATCGCTTTATCTCATAAATGATGACAAGTCCCGTCGGTTGCTGATGAGGATTAAGTTAATCGAAATAATTGTTTCACTCCGTAGCTAATGTTTTCTGTGAAGTAATGTGTATATGGATGCATCAGTGACAAAGAGCCACTAGGAGGCATCCATATACACATTACTCTATTTCCATTTATATATCACTATATTTCCCATTCTTATACATTTTAAAACAATCATTTCCTGTCTCACTTAGTGCAATCCACTAGTACAGAGTTAAGCTGGTAATTAACCGTCATCAGACGGGTAGTTTGGGTACTATCCCCACTGACTCCAGCGGACGTCCCCAGATACTAGTGTAACTAATGAGACCGTGTAAAAAGCACATAAAACCAACTTGCAAAATAAAAAATACGAGCTTAACTTGTTTATTTTTTTATATATTACATGAAAAATTATTAGTAGAACTCAAATTCACCATTAGAATCCCTAATACCTTTATCATCGAATGGATTAATAGCTATCTTATATTGTTCGTAAGTTTCTAAGTGATGTTTATTAATATCAATAGTATAATTAGTTACATATTTTCTTTTAGCTGCGTATATAGCATTCTTATAATCTTCTTTAGTAATTTGAGTTTTAATTTTAGCTTTAGTTATACCTTTTAACTTTTTCTCTTCTTTTCCTTTAACTCTAGTATAACAAAATGCTCAATCTTGAGGTAAACATGCTTCTATAATAATATCATTAGGTATTTCATCTTTCATTCTACCCAATTCAGTGTTACTTAATATACCTTTCATTTTATTCATTTCAGTTTCTATAGTACTATCTAAAGGAACATTAATATTTATAAATATACTATCAGGATCAGTATAATGATAACTACAACCTAACTTTTCTCAAAGTAATCATATATAGCTTGATACATAAATAGTTTAGCTTTTTCTAATATAACAAATCCAATATAATTAAAGTTGTCTAACTTAACATTTCCTCTTGTTTTACGCACAGCAACCAAATCATCATCAAACTCTAAGGCATACTTAAACTTAATATTTTCTACAGTTTATGATATCTATCTACTTTATTAACTAACTCTATATCTTGTCTATTATATACATTTTTTACTGTCTTCCATAGAATGCATTATTCATTAGTTTAAAGAATACATCGCCAAATTTATCTCCTCTAGCTCTAGCACTTTTCTCTTCTGAATATCAAACTCTATATAAGGTTTTAACCATTCACTTTTACTCTACTCTAACTTTTGTTTAATTGTAATATCCTCTAACCTCAACCCATGATCCAAATGCCAATCCAACATCTCTCCATCAATTACATAATCTTTCTTATCCGTTAACTTCAACATCTACTTCTCATTTGGTTTGGAGTTTTTTCTGCTCATCTTGATAATCTGTAAACTGTTCAATGTTAGCTTTTGTGTTTCAGGAAAGAATGCATACTTCTTTGTCTTTTGTTTTAGCTCCTCATTAGTTTTAATATCTAAAGTATAGATGTAGCCTACGTTAGAGCTAGAGGTAATGTAATTATTATTATCACAAACAGTGATCTCCTCAGTAGGTAAAGTTTGTACCATAGCAGAAGCATACAATGAATTGAAGTCTAAATACTTTTAATAATTCTCTTATCTCTACTCAGGACCTATTTGTTTATTTTTACATTTTAAATGACAATTATCCAACACTGAAACTAACCCACCTCTTATACCTTTTTGTACTGTATCATAAATATTAACTATTTCGTCTTTATAATTTTTAAGTTTAGCATCAGTGTATTTTAATCCACATAGCCAAGTTAATCCAGGAGTAGATTATGTATAACAAGGATCTTTTTTGTAACACTCTAAACGCATAGCTCTAAACTTTTCAAATACATCTACTGATAATAATATATCTGTTTTAATATAAACCATCATGTAGTCTTTAATTGACTCACAACCAGACTCACTCCAACAACCTAATGCCCGTTGATGTTCTTCATCTGCAATACCACTCTGTTTTAACTTAGAATAAAGTGCATCTTTAGGAGTTAGGTCTGTATTATTAAGTTTATCTACACTATCTATCCACTTATACGGGAATATACCTTTACATCTTTCTTATTTATATTTTTTCAACCTTACACACTCACTATCACTTAATGTCTTAGTTAGAGCATCTAAACTAAGTGAATGAAAGAACTTAAACATATCTAATGCTTTTATACAACCCATATCAATATTAATATAGTTCTCATCAGTTTTAGCTGATACTTTCATTTTAATTTTCTTTGCTAGTTTAGTTTTGAAAAGGTAATTGTCATAATTAGAAGAATTTTATGCATACATTGGTACAAATTTTTTTAGCTTGTAGGTTACATTTA
The DNA here is from genome assembly GCF_964194025.1 of Convolutriloba macropyga. NCBI lineage: Eukaryota > Metazoa > Xenacoelomorpha > Acoela > Convolutidae > Convolutriloba > Convolutriloba macropyga. The sequence goes on from NC_134470.1 coordinate 23,959,405, forward strand.
TTGTGGGCATAACCTCTAAATTTACTATTGAGGTAATCATAATCTCGTCGTTGTCATCACCGATTTCCTCATTACAATAATAACAGCTAGTATATAATTGAGTAATAGTATCCTCTTTTAATGGAATATATACTTTTAAAATTTCTTTGAATAATTTATTATGATAATCAATTTTATCTACAAACCAACCAACTATGTCATCACCAGCATAGCTTTCATATTTATCTACAAATATATCAGGATAATAATTTTTAATATAAAACCCACAAGCAATAGGAATTTTTCTGTTTTTCATTTTACGTTCTAAATCATATGTAATAGTGAAAGGTACTCTGTTTATATAATGATAATAATCAAACTGGAATTCATCAAACTGGAAATCATGATGATTTTCATCATGATGGAATGTTCTTCCTATATTATGCTTAAAGTTAATTTTTTCTACAGTTTAAGGTATCTATCTACTTCATTAACTAACTCTATATCTTGTCTATTATATACATTTTTTATTGTCTTTCCATAGAATACATTATTCATTAGTTTAAAGAATACATCACCAAGTTTATCTCTTCTAGCTTTAGCTCTTTTCTCTTCTGAATATCAATCTCTAGATAAGGTTTTAACCATTCACTTTTACTCTACTCTAACTTTTGTTTAATTGTAATATCCTCTAACCTCAACCCATGATCCAAATGCCAATCCAACATCAATTACATAATCTTTTTTATCCGTTAACTTCAACATCAACTTCTCATTTGGTTTGGAGTTTTTTTCTGCTCATCTTGATAATCTGTAAACTGTTCAATGTTAGCTTTTGTCTTTCAGGAAAGAATGCATACTTCTTTGTCTTTTGTTTTAGCTCCTCATTAGTTTTAATATCTAAAGTATAGATGTAGCCTACGTTAGAGCTAGAGCTAATGTAATTATTTTTATCACAAACAGTAATCTCCTCAGTAGTTAAAGTTTGTACCATAGCAGAAGCATACAATGAATTGAAGTCTAAATACTTTAAATAATTCTCTTACCTCTGCTCAGGACCTATTTGTTTTTTTTTACATTTTAAATGACAATTACCCAACACTGAAACTAACCCACCTCTTATACCTTTTTGTACTGTATCATAAATATTAACTATTTCGTCTTTATAATTTTTAAATTTAACATCAGTATGTTTAATCCACATATCCAAGTTCCACATATCCAAGTCAATCCAGGAGTAGAGTTTGTATAACAAGGATTTATTTTATAATACTCTAAACATTTAGCTTTAAACTTTTCAAATACATCTGATAATAATACATCTGTTTTAAGATAAACCATTATGTAGTCTTTAATTGACTCACAACCAGACTCACTCCAACAACCTAATGCATGTTGATATTCTTCATCTGTAATACCACTCTGTTTTAACTTAGAATAAAGTGCATCTTTAGGAGTTAGTTCTGTATTATTAAGTTTATCCACACTATCTATCCACTCATAAGGGAATATACCTTTACATCTTTCTAATTTATATTTTTTCAACCTTACACACTCACTATCACTTAATGTCTTAGTTAGAGCATCTAAAGTAAGTGAATGAAAGAACTTAAACATATCTAATGCTTTTATACAACCCATATCAATATTAATATAGTTCTCATCAGTTTTAGCTGATACTTTCATTTTAATTTTCTTTGCTAGTTTAGTTTTGAAAAGGTAATTGTCATAATTAGAAGAATTTTATGCATACATTGGTACAAAATTTTTTTAGCTTGTAGGTTACATTTGTTGTGGGCATAACCTCTAAATTTACCATTGAGGTGATCATAATCCCGTCGTTGTCATCACCCATTTCCTCATTACAATAATGACAGCTAGTATATAATTGAGTAATAGTATCCTCTTTTAATGGAATATTTACTTTTAAAATTTCTTTGAATAATTTATTATAATAATCAATTTTATCTACAAACCAACCAACTATGTCATCACCAGCATAAATTTCATATTTATCTACAAATATATCAGGATAATAATTTTTAATATAAAACCCACAAGCAATAGGAATTTTTCTGTTTTTCATTTTACGTTCTAAATCATATGTAATAGTGAAAGGTACTCTGTTTATATAATGATAATAATCAAACTGGAATTCATCAAACTGGAAATCATGATGATATTCATCAAGATGGAATGTTCTTCCTATATTATTCCATGAATCTAAATGATTGTTCAATGCAATCTTCAGTTCGAAATGACATACAATATTTTAGACATGGATAACACTAATGGTTATATGATTTTCTTAATAAGAATGATACATCTTTACATAGAAAATAATGGTTATTCCAATATAAGATATTACATACTTTAGGATCACTATGATTGATTAATGCAAGCTGGTTAATACATGATTGGTTAATTACCAGCTTAACTCTGTACTGGTGGATTGCACTAAGTGAGACAGGAATTGATTGTTTTAAAATGTATAAGAATGGGAAATATAGTGATATATAAATGGAAATAGAGTAATGTCTATGTGGATGCCTCCTAGTGGTTTTTTGTCACTGAGGCATACATATACACATTACTCGGTGACTTTACATTGTTTGTTTTAAAAATTATTAGCTATTTTTGTAGTTTTCGGGAAAATTGTTTGTCTTTCACTTGTATTTCTTTTACTTTCATTTTTTTGCTCTATTAACAATATGAGGCTGGTTTTGTTAAAATGTGCATAAATTTATTAGATATTCCATTAATTTGGATTGTACTTCGGTACATGTCCGGCTATTTTTTTTAATTCGTTTTTTATTTAAGTATGCATAATGACATCTTCATAATGTTGTTTTTTTTGGCAATTCTCAAAAAACTAAAATCTTGAATAAATATTCTTAATTGTTTTCAGATTTTGTTTTGTTAAGTATTGCTCATATAGATTGGGTCATGGGCTTTGTTGACTGTCTTAGTTTAATGTTGCTGTAAAAAATGTTAATTCGCAGGTTATCAGTTAATGCAGTTCTTTGAGTGTAATTCAGGACTTTTCTGCTTTTTTGAAATTTTTGTTTTTGTTAGTTGCTTTTGTCGCCTTTTCACTTTATGCTAATGATAACGGATTTCATTCTTCATACTGTTGTCACTCGTCCCTTATGTAATTAGTGATGTAATTTATGTGCTTTTGAAGTTAAATGATATCATGCGCTCAAAGAGTTCAGATCCTATTGGACGTCAAGCGGGTCAACGGAAGCTATTTTCCGGCTTTCTTCGGCTATATTTGTAGCTACGAGTTTCAGAGTAGACATATCACAATACTTTTGTGTTTTACAATTCAAAGAGTTTGAATTGTATTTAGGCCCTGTTTTTCAATTATCTCTTTGCATTCTTTTTGACTGCTTCTTGTAATGGAAAGTCAAAATTGAGTAATGTAACGCAGTTTTAGTATTATGAAGTTTTCCAATACTTCGAAAGTGCAGTGAGAAAACGGTGTTTGTACAATTTTAGGTTTTAGAGAAATTTTTCTCGTTAATTAATTGCTCTCAAATGAAGTTTGTAGCAATTATATTAGTCCTGTTAGTCTTTTTAATGCGATTTTTCGCTTGACCCATTTGACTTTTTGTCCTTAAAAACAGGATAAACCGGTAGTGCCCAGCAAGCATTAAGTTTCATTGGAGGGTCTTAGCCGCATTTAGTAGTCTTTCAAGTGCTCAGTGTGCTGAAGTTACCAGGAAGGCCGTAGTTTAAGGTTAAAAGCTCATCTTTAGGAGTTTTTGAGCCCAAAATGTCGCAGTTTTCGTGTTTTCTGTCATTTTTCAAATTTTTTGATGGACCAGTCTAAAACTGAGGCTGGTTTAAGTTGATAAAGGTCTTTTGCAAGACATAAGTACTTTTTATGACCATTTTAATGTTATGTTTGTATATTTTAATCAAAGTTATTGTTTGACCGTTGCGCTTTTGATCTAGAATGTTCGTCGACTTCTTAGAGTGACCTTTTTACACTTTAGTTCTTAATTTTTGACTGTTTTAAGTTTTTCCCGTTCTGAAATAAAGTTTGTTTGTAAAATTCTGGCTGCGTGGTTAAGATGTCAGACTGCCAACCTAAGTCAATGGTGCCCACCCGTATGTGGTCGGTTTTCTTGAACGCATAAATCATTTCTGAGCTACATCCCCTCCAAATTAGATTGTCCCCGCCTGCCGTTCGAGAGCGATTCCTCCGACTTTGGTCGGTTTATTTTTAAGTTTCATTTTTTTCAGTAAAGTTATTGAATAATTAAGCTTGTGAGTTAATAGCTTAAGAGTTTCTAATTTTTTGAATAACTCAATGGGTATTATTCTTATTACTTCTTCAAAGAAAGGTGACGTTTCAAAAAAGGTTTGTGCTCCTCTTCAGTGAAACAAAATGAATTGTTTCACTGATTTTGACCATTGATTTTTGAGTTTTGCCTATTTATTGCTTTTGTTGCCATGTCACTTAGTCTTTTCAATGACATGATATGTGTAATTTTAAAAGAGGCATGTTTCAATCTTCACAAAGCTTTCAGTTGCAGCTGATCATTTTAATTTCGATAGCACTCGTTTTAAAAAAAGTTTTGAATTTTCGAATTTTGCCCGCGTTTTTTGTTTTGTTACTTTATCGTTTGATCACACTATTGATTCGAAGTTTCTAACATTATTTCTTTGTCAATTATGTAAATAAATTCGCGCTTTTGACTTTTCGTGCGCAAAAACAGTATAAACAAAGATACCGGTAGTCTTCAAGTCGCTGAGCATCTGTCTTCGAGCTCTACTATTCTCTAAGTGTGCAATTTACTAGAGCTGGTGCTCCGAAGCTCCTGAGAATACACAAACTCATGGCGTAATTGGCCGTTTTGTTTTCAATTTTGACCCACCTTGATGCCACTTCTTAATTTCAATACTATTAACATTTTCGGTTTTCGCCCTCATTCGTTCTCCTCTTTGTTTCGGTACTCCAGTTTATTTATTCAGAAAGTGGTTTATGATTCGCGACGATGATAAAGTTGATGGATTGTTTAATTTTTAGCTTTTGGTTTTTATAACTTTGACATCATTGATTCTCCTCCAAAAAAAATTATGTAGGGTCATTTGCTTTGTTGACTTTCAATTTTTTATGTAGTAAGCTTGATATTCAGCGCTGTTTTCATTCAATTCTTTTGGTTGTAATTCAGAACTACTCTTGCTTTCTTTTTGTCTTTTATCTTCTGGCCCTTCTTTTCGTTTAACATTTGTGCACATGGCACAGTTTTGAAAAATTTATTCGTTGACTTCTCTCTGTAACGGCTGTTGCGAGATTTATTTCTTTCGAAAAAACTCATTTGTGCAATGGACTGCTCTTAAATATGTTCCTGTTCACTGAAATTGGAACATAGTGGGCGAATAGCCGCCGTTGGTCCCATTGGCCGACATTGGGATTGAATCTGTTTGAGAATAATTGAAAAAATTGAAAACAGTCTATTTTTTAAGTGTTAAAAGTGTTTAATTTAGTTTGCAGTTTCTTTAGATTTTATATTAGGAAAATAAGCTGAACACCAATTGAAGTTAGCATTATTAATTGCTCTCGAACGTAGTATGAAGTAACTATTTTAAACGTGTGTGGTTTTATGCGAAATTTTTGCTTGACTGTTTTTGCGGTTTTTGTTCAGGAACATTCTTCGACTTCTCTAGTGACTTTTTCAAGTTTGTGTTCATTTTTGAGTGATCTCAATTGCTGTCGCTCCAAAGTGAAGTTTGTTGCTCAAGAAAAAGCAATTGTAGCATAGGAAATCACATGAGTCTGGTAGCCGAGAGTGTAATGCTGCAGCCGAGAGCTCCGGAGTTCGGGGTTGGAATCCTTCCCTGATCTGACGTTTTTGCACCCATAAAAATATCTGTCTAGCTTAATTAAATTGACCCGCCTGTCGTTCGAGAGCTATTTGTCCGACGTTATTCGGTATATGTTTCTTCTCTAAGGAACTCTGATAACAACGCACTGAATCAAGTCTATACATTGTGTTAGTGCACGGGCTTTATTGGTTTATCTCAATGCTTTGACCCAATTTCACTTTTTGACCTTGAATCTATTCGCGTAAATTTGCTGAACGAAATATAAATTCCTTCACGTTGAAGCCGTGAGTGAGGCAAGTCAGCAATGGAACGTGAAAGTCCGTGAGAGGCTGACGGCAGCTATTAGCAATCAATATTGATTGATTGCTAAAAGTTTTTTTTGATAGTTACGTATGTGGCGTGGAAAACTGCATTAACTCATTTCTGAATCTTTTTCTATCTCTCTTCTCCGGCACGTAAGTATCTCACAGCTGTAATCTACAGTGTGCCGGTAATGTTTTCAGTTAGTCAGTTTTACCAAAGCATTTTTTTCGGCGCACTATTACTTGCTTACCAAGATTGAAACTAGACTCTCTGGTGAGGTGTTAACTAGCTGCAGATTTCTTGTTAAAAGTGAACGCGAGCTTCTTTCTTTATACACAAAAACACGCCGTATCAGCTAGTATCTTTCAGGACGCAATAAATGACCAGCTTGACACGCGACAGTTCCCTTTCATTGATGGAAAAGGACCTATGATGGGAGGAGGTGGCGCCAAGAGGTAATTAGCAATTAATAATTGTTTTTGATTATTCATTACCACGAGGCCGTTTTTCTTTTCAAGATTTTCATACTCAAATTGGGATTGTAGTTTTAAAAACAAGAAGACGTTAGTGCTTTGAAATTGACCATCATTTTTTCATTTCTTAACCTTTCATAGCAGAGAACAGAAATCGGCATGTACAAACGCAGTATACAAACAGGCTCATAAAAATGTTGCGCTAAATATTAAGTAAATTTATTTTTTTCATTAAGTTGATATACATATTTTTACGGAAACCTGTTGTGTATGTTAAGTGCGCGTGGCTATGGCCAGTGGCACCGTGACAAGAAAGACATGGGTCACGCGGGACCCCGTCTCATTGTGTTCATACTGGGTGGCATGTGCTACTCGGAGACCAGGTGTGCCTACGAGGTCACTGAGGCATTCAAGGGAACCAGGAAATTCGAAGTGCTCATTGGATCCAGCCACATAATGACGCCCGAAAACTTCCTAAAGAACCTGCGTGAACTCAGTAATTAACTTACGTGGCGTTTGCAAATGATATCGAACGCGTATTTGCTGGCGAAAGGGGAAGGAGTTCGCAATGCCAAGTGAAAACCACGGGGCCATAAGTCTGATTAAACCCAAAAATTATTAATTCAAACTACATTTATGTACGGGCGTGTTTTTCAAATCACCCAATTACATTCATGTATTTGTTTATAAAGCGTGCAGTTGTTTCCTACAATTAGTTCAAAATGAATAAATTACAGTTGGTTATGTGGCGAGTGTGGCAAACATGATCAGGTTATTCTCAGTTATTCTTCTTATTCCAAAGACTTCACATTTGTTACAAAGTATTCCGAGGAATGTTTTTGAGATAACAAAATATATCATTTGATACGCTACTTATTAATGTATATTTCGATTGTCAAATAAATAACTCCGAATTTCAATTTTCTACATGTTTTAACTTCAATTTGATTTCATAAATTAGAATGCTTATTTGTATTCAGAGCTCACTTGTTCAATCTTTCCTGAGACCTGTTTCCTCCCTCCCCTCCCCCCCCCCCCCCCATGAACAAAGATTTTGTTTTAATTTTGCACTGATACTTTTTTGGTACAAAAAGAAGCGATACTAAGTACTACGGCTTATGTACCATAATAAAGATGTAAAAATCGATTGTTATAACGTGCCTGGGGGGGGGGGGGGGGGGGCAGTTCCTTTTCCTCCAACTCCAAAAAGTGATGAGTTATAATGCACAAAATAGAGTGGATCAACTGTTTCTTACTCCCATGTCTGCCTTCTATTGCAAAACTAATTGAAAAAATTTGCGTGGCACTGATAAATAGGAGTAGCCAAATAGGTTATTTTAGTAGCACGCAGTTTGAACGCGAAATTCTAGTGTTGTATGGATGTGGAAACAGTTTCCTAACGATTTGCTTCAGCCTGCATTCAATGTTTTCCCAAATCTCAAAAAATCTTTTTGCTCTCACTGCCTTCAAATTGTCATGAATGTATGTATGAACTATACTTTCCATTCATTCATTCATTTTACCCTTAATGCTCATTTTAATTAGCGACTAAGAATATTTAACTTTTTTTATTGCTATTCAATGTATACTATCGAGTTTAGAATTGCGATAGCTGCTGCGATGTTTTGAAACAAACTAAACAGAGATTATATGTCAACTAATTGTAATATGCCTGTACGTGCGTGTCAAATTGTTTATCATTCTATCATTTTAGCTGAGTTAGTAGATGTGTTTGAGAAATGAGGAATATAAATAATTGGCTGATTGTGTACATTATTCGAAGCAAGCAAATATTTATTAGATGTTCTATGTCAATTATGAATGATTTATTCAAACTTGTTTTTAAGCCGAAACTAGATCACCATTAAAATTCATTGTGGACTGTAGTTTCGTCGCGTCTTATTTGCGAACCTCAGCTTAAATTTGCAGAACAAAGGCCATAGAGCAGAACAAAAGGCTCATTATTATTAATAGCCGCAAAGCAATAGATGGGGCTATTATTGGCCCTCATGGTTTTTTGCAATCCAAAGAATTTGAATTGTATTGGGGCGCTGTCCTTTTAATTGCTCTTGAACGTAGTTCATAGCAGTTATTGTAAACATGTGTCTTTTTTTTTCATGCAAAATTTTAGCTTGACAATTTTGACTTTTCGAGTGACTTTTACGCCCTTGACGTTTTGCATTTCGGTTGATCTAAAATTCCCTCTCAATCACAATTTCAAGCAGATCACATCTGGAAATTTCACTTTGATATTTAATAGCCGCCCTCATCTCAGCCGGCTATTATAGCGCTCCTATTTTTTTAATAGCCACCCTCATCTTCTCAGCCGGCTATTATAGCGCTCCTATTTTTTTTTACTTCGTCGAATAAAAAAATGTTTCGCTTTACCTCATTTTGCCGCCTTTTCAACATTTTGCGTGAAATCTTTTTGACTTCTCTAGGCTAGTTTCTCTCTTCTCTCATTCTGCTAAAAGTGATTTTGAACATCAGTTGCTCAGCAAAGCAATTCAAAATGAACAGAGTCAGTATAAAAAAATCGAAGTCAGAAATAGAAACGGGATAAACCCATAAAGCCCAATTTTAGATGCCCGCTATTTGAACGTCGTTCCTATAAGTCTTATATACCATCTCTAATGCTTATTGTTATTGATGGTAGCCCCTGTAGCCTCTCTCTAAGAAACAGAAGTATGTTCAACCACGAAATGCCATCAAAATAAATCGGACTTAAAAAAATGTTTTTGTACAAAAATCTTTTTTTTTCCATATCTTCTGTTATTTCAATCCCAATCATGCTTATTGGAATCAACGGCGGCTATTTTCCGGCAATCTGCCGGGTATGTTTACTGTTTTTTCGCCTTTTTGGATCGGTTTTTTCTAAATGGTTTTCCCAATTCACTCAGTCCGTTCTAGGTCTAGTTTTTTAGTCAATGAAAATTCTTTGAATTGCACGTCAGGACTTGTCATGCCAGTTTTTATTGCGTCAAGATTTCTATGACCATATGACGTCACAAGCAATTCAAATCTGCCTTTTGTTCATTATTTCATGCAATGTCATCTGAATTGCGTGCGTGACGTGATATTTTACCCTTACTGTAGCGAGATTTTGTGCTCATTCGTTTGATGAAGATTTGGTCTCACGCGACCTAACTCACTCTCAAAATTACTTCATGATTCTAAGATTGACTTTACTGCAATGCACATCTTTTGTTTTTAAAGAGGGGTTAATGATTGTCAGGTCATAAATTATTACAATTCTTTCAATTATTTTTCAGGACTTTTCCTATTACAATTCAAAGAATTTGAATTGTATTGTGGCGCTGTCTTTTTTTTTAAAGATCTGTTCACACATTTTCATGATTTTTGAAGTCAAATTGGAGTAGTGATTTTGGTCACGCCGAAACAGAAAGTGGAGCGAAAAAGCGAGCGGTTTTGCGGCGTGAAATTTTTTCGCTCTAATTTTAAAGTAGAGTGAGAATACGGTGTTTGAACAAAAATTCGCTTTATCGGTAGTGGTTTTTTTGTTAACATGCGGCAATTTCACTTTGATTTTTACTGTTTTTTCGATTTTCTGGATTGGATTTTTTTCTAAGTGGTTTTTCCAATCCATTCGTAGTCCGTTCCAGGTCTAGTTTGCTGTTTAGTTAACGAAAATTCTTTGAATTGTACGTCAGGACTTGTCCTGCTATGTTTTTTTTATTTCGTCAAAATTTTTGTTACGACCATCTGACGTCACAACGACTTCAAATCTGTCTTTTGTTTATGCGTTCAAGCAATTTCAACCGAAGTGCGTACGTGACGTCATTTCTCAATCTTAGTGGAGTGACATTTTTTGTTGATTTCCGTGATTAGCTTTTTGGTCACACGTGACTTACTCTCAAAATGAAATTGACTTCAATTTGAAATTGATTTATTTTTTTCTTTAATTCAAAGAGATAAGTTCAAGTGAGTGCGTGTCCTTCTAATTGATGGGCATTTGAGGGCAGCTAATAGAACAGCAAAAAGTTTGATAGTTTCATAATCAAAATGTAGCATCTGAGCATTTATTAAAAGAACTTTATGGTCTGTTTCTTTTATTATCTTTTTGAGACTGCAGTTCTACGAAGCTATTGCGGCTATTTTCTGGCAATCTGCCAGCTATGTTTAATAACTCTTTTTTATTGCATGATGATTACAAAAAATTTCCAATTAGTCGAAAAAATTTGCAGAAAAGCAAAAGTAATAAATAAAGCATAGTTATGGCTTTGACGAAAATATTAGACTATAGTGCTCTCATCTTAGCTGACAAATTTTCGAATTTCCAACAAATTTTCATTTTTAAGAAATTTAGAGTACCCAAAAGTTTTAAAATTCGCTGATCACAAAACTGCTCGAAAAAGCAGAACGTGATACGCTTGAAACTTGAAAATTTGACATAACCTAGAATAGCAGGGTTTTAATCAGTATAAAAAATCCTGTTTTAGATTAGATTGGCAATGCGTTGCGTTAGCAAACTAAACCATTGACAGAAATTGACCAATTCCAACACAAATTTTCCCGTCCAACGAGAGAACTAGCGAAAATTTGACTCCAGAATCATAAAGAAAGCATACAAGACAAATGTGTGCTGTCTATAAGCTAGACAAATTTTGAGACTGAAGAACAATTTAATCACACAAACTTTTCGACCGTAAAAGGTACCACTGTTTCTTAACATCAATTAGAAGCTCACCGCTCTCTAAATCTGAGTACCTCAGGTGCGAAAAGTACGTCAAATTTCAATCCTTAAAAATTTACTTCAATAACGAAACCAAAATTTTTTTGGAACTCTCGCTTTATTTTATTCAATTTCACCACCAATGAAAGAAACGCTTAACCAACATGGGCAAAATTGGTTTTTAACAGGCAAAAAACTTAGTTGGTGCAACTGCTAGCACACTAGGCTTTTAAGTAAGAGATGCTGGTCCAAATATAGAACCAGTACATACTTACAGTAGTTGCATCCGATTAAAACCCTCTAACTACTGGAAAAGCATTAGTACAACCGGAGAGGTGAACAAGATGAGTGCGGTGTCCTGGCTACGGATGAAAGTCGACTTATGTCAAGATTTTTGCAATATATGAAGGATAAAATTTTCCTATTGAATAATATTTATTACCGCACACATTTAGAACTAACCATTTGGTTCAGGAAAAAGGAACTTGGGAAAATAAAAGAAAAACAAGTGTCTACTTGGCAAGGAAACTAGTTATCTCACTACCTGAGAACGTAAATTATTAAAATTTTGCTCTTTCAAATTAACGTTGGAAAGTTCAGTCTTCATCAAAGTGTTTAAAGAAAATTATTTACTCTAGCCGAAGTAATGCAATTGTCAGCCAAACCCCTGTGAGACACATTTTTCGCTACGCAAGTTGCGCCCGTCGCAATCCCGATCTAATGCCTAATATATGCTGAAGCTAGCAATGAATCAAAGCAACTAAGTTTTTGTGAGTATAGTTTTTGCTCCTCTCGGAGGATTCCACTTAGATATCTGCAAAGTTGAAGTTGAGTACTGTCTCAGTAAAGATGCCGATTACTTTGTATATATGTGTTAAACCGAAGCCTAAATAGAAATAAATCACTAATTGCAATCCAAAAACTGACAATTTTTTTGAGAAACTGCTATGGAAAAATTGGAAAGCAAAATAATTAGAACTGATTAGAAAAAAATATGTGGCAATTTTGTACAAGCATAAATCTTTACAAATCTGGTCTGGAATATTTGCCGTGTGTGACCCCACTACGTTATGTGCCCCAAAATTACAGAGCACGTGCCATTACAGTAATAAACTGTTTATAATTATTGCACACACACCTGGAGGGCGCAATTAATATGCACCCACTAAGCTCACAAACAGAATTGATCCGTTCTGTTTTTGCCCATCTTATTATTTTTTCAACCCAACTTACAAATAGTTCGTTGTTACATAGCAAATTACGGATCTTTTCCATTAAGGGCGGAGGGGGTGACGGAAGTTCAATATGTACCAAAATAATCTGAAGTCAGAAGAAATCCGCATTTTCATAATTCCTGGCGTAGTCACTTGCTGTTTTACAAAGGATATGTTCAAATATAAACTTGATTTACCTTGATCTCCTTTTTTGTTTTGTTTGATTGATGATTGCCGATTCATTTTGATTTGTAAATGGGTTTTAAGTTTTACCCACTTGTACAAAGTAGCAATTCATTTCAATCTCGAAATCTCCTGTGAATCAGTAGTGAACGTTGGTGACCTTTCAACGACAAACAAATTGAAAGCAGCCAATTTTCTGAAATTGAAACACTTTAAAAAAAAGAAAACGAAAATAACAAATTCAGGGAAAATTTTAAAAATTTCTCTCATTACCATTTCTAACAATCCTTAAACTCAAAATGTTTGTTGTATTTTAGATCCTTTTAGAAAGAAGCCATCACATAGTGACAAAAACGAAGAACTAGAATGAACAAATGGAGATTAAAAAGGTAGAAGAGGAGGAATGAAATGAAAATTGATATATCAAAAATAGGAACGTAGAACTGGAAATGATGCGTACAGAGGATTGTCTCTCAGCAACCAATTAGTCATATTGAAATTCTAACGAAGAACAAAGTAGATAAAAATGCAGAGGTCTTCATCCGAAGAAACTTTTATATAGTTATATACCTATAACATACCTACTATTATTTTGATTGAATATCTATATCACTTTTATATAACTAGTTTTTTATGTATAAGAAAACTTTGTCCTAGCCCGTTATAAAAAAAACAAGCATCTGGCTTGTTAGATTTGGTGACAAGAAATCCTTATATCTCGAAGAGACTAATCTTCAACAACGTTTTTAGTTTTGAGGATTCATGTACATTGTTTTCAGCTCTGGAGTAGAGAGTGTTCTTTTGCATAAATACTATTTTAAAAAACGGAACATTCAGATTTTGTTTTTTATCATAGGTAACAATTGAAGGTTCCGATATTTTTATTGAAAAAAAAATTAAAGCAAGTAAAAAACAAAAAACGGAACAGTCAACCATAAATCTATTCCAGAGGGCAAAGTATAAAAGGAACCAAACCTTCGGGTTTTAATTGTTCATTGCTGATGGCATTTAAAATTAAAGAAGCAATAGAAACAAACATACGCAAAAAAAATTGGGAAACCACGCAATTTAGGTCTAATTAGATGAATTTTTAATGTTCTCTGAGTACCTGCGAAGTTCAACAGATCCAAGAAAGTTTAGAGGTGAATGGAAAAATCAGACCGCAACACACATCAACAATTAAAGAAGGTCTGAATGATTTTGCCCCTCAAATTTCATTAAAATTGTCTGCTTTTTTCAAAAAAAAGAATAAAACCATCGTCTCTGCTGTTTTCATATAAAAGCATTTATTCCGTTGTGTCTTATTAACTGGACAAAAAAAAGGTCCAGAGGATATATTCCGCACCAGGAAACAAAGAAAACTTTAAAACGGCAGCCCAAACTCTTGAATTTTATTGGTCATTGCCGTTTTGTTCAACTTCAAGAAAAAACAGAAACAAACATACGCAAAAAAAGGACAAAAAAGGACTGCCATTTTACCCTGAATAGATGAAAATTTGACGTTTTCCGACTTTCTGCGAAATTCAACAGACCCAGAAAGTTTAGCTAAAACAAAACTAAACCCACAACACACATCACATCACAAAAAAGGTCTGAAAGCTTTTTTTAGCTTTTTCTCTCAGATTTCATCACAAACTTTTGTTTCAAAAACTCGTTTCTTGCTTTCAAATGAAAGCATTTATACCGCCGTGTCAGAACAATGAAAAGCCTCAACATATTAAGAGGACCAGAAAAAGCATCCGGAGCAGCTACTCCACTACATCAAACAAATTGAAAACTCTTACTCATGTCTTTTGAATTTGGTTTTGAGAATATTTGATTCATTCAGCAGTTAACAAAGGTTAACAAAAGCCCCAAATGACAAACTGAAAGATCAAACAGGAACAAAATTCAAAAACTGACTCGACAAGCACCTGAAACAAAATGCCAAGCGTCAACAATAAGTAAAAAAGGGATATAACATTAAATGCAGAAAACATGAGCAGAATGGACAGCCAAAGTTGACTATCTTGACACAATGAACCAACAGGAAAAAGGAGAACATCAATTCGTCCTATAAGTCTCCTTCTCAACAAAATCTTAATAAATAAAACCTCACACAAAATGAGTTAAATGAAATAATGGAGAGCTCAGCAGAACGTAGTCTGATTATCGTGAAGTTGAAAAATATAACAAAGACCATTCAAGAAAAAAGACCATTCAAGAACCATTCAAGAAAAATATAACAAAGACCATTCAAGACTATTTATTTAATCCGACTGTAATTTTCCACAGCGCCACAGAATGGCAGAATCACAAAAAAATTTGCAAGTGAAAATCAACTTGCCGACTAACAGTCCATGTGTTAAACCCTCCACAATTTGTGCAATCTTGTGCAACCGGCAGAAAACATACAATTTAAAAACAAAATTATAGAGCACTGCAGACGAACTCCTTAATTTGTCTGAAACACAAAGCCAAATCAACAACAACCACAGCAAGGCATCACCAATTCGCAACAAGGAAGCGAAGATGACAATGACAAAAAATGACCGAAAGATACGGAACTTTATGCGTTAAGATACAGCGCCAATTGAAGAAAGGGTCGCCAACCATAAAGATAGCAATGATGAGTACAACTCAAATTCATACACTGAGTTTCTTTTGAGAAATTTTGAGTGCAGCCAATGCAGAAACGCAGCAATTCAAAAACGGACTTCATAAATCCAGAAGAGACCTTCACAGCTGAGTGATAGGTAAAATGCATTCCATCAAATACCATAGCAAGCTATCCCAAGAATAATAGCGACCATCGCATAAAAGCAGGGAGAAAAATAAGTGCAATGGTGACGAGGAATCGACAAATTTCTGAGAAGCGAATAAAGATAGCTACAAAGGGCAAAACATCGGACCAGTTTCTGTAATACGCGATATTGGTTCCACTACATCAAACAGGAAAGTCATTCGTATACAAACGCTAACAGGAAGCAAACAAGACACCAATCAGTTGTTACTAGCGAATCTGACTTCAATTCAAAACAGCAATTCAACACGTACAACACAGACTAAAGGAAAATATGAAAGAAAAAACAATCAGTCACGTCTGCGACATTCGAAATAACAAAACCTCAATCTTTTTAACAGAAAACAATTAAGAAAAAGTGTCAGCCCGTACTCAGTAGATATCAACAGACAACAGTTTACGACAGCAGAGTGGCACTATCAACAGACGATAGAATTGATCACCATCAACCCATCAACGGCAACATCAGCCCACAATATAACGCAACGAACTAATGATGGCAATCAAAATAACCAAAAGCCAGAAAGAGATAGAAGAAGACACAAGATCCATGATGTGATGCCTACCCAAACAGAAGCTCATATTCAGGCAAATCAAAGATAAAGTAATTCCCACAATCATGGACAACTTCAAAAGTGAAATTAGGAGCAGCCAGGTGATTATACCACCAATTTTATTAAGACGCGATCATTACAAACAACCAATCGACAGACCGAGAGTCTGCGAAAAAGCCGTCATCAACCCAATTCCAGAAATGGAAAACAGTCTTTGCATTTTTATTATCAAAGCACAATAGCAAAGATTACCAAAATACATCAACAAAGTTGACCAATAGGTGGAAAGACCGTTTCAACACGCACAGGCAACATACAAAACGTTCGTTCCACGACAAGCACTACGGCAATCTTTCTCATCTAGTTTTAACCTTCAAAAAACTCAACTCAAAAGCCCCACCGGGTTTTATTGAGATTGCATGACTGGTTTAGTTTTTTTCAAAACCAAAAAAGATGATGACAACGCAACACTGACAGATACCAACGGATAACATATCTTCCAAACGCCCTCATAGACAGATATAAAGATTGCATCAAAGGATACTTATACAACAGAGAATTTTACACTTTTACAAAGTTGGAATTTTAAGAGCGTTTTCAGCGATTTTCAGACATCTGGTTCAATTTTTCTTACTTCACAATTTTGCTTTAGACCACCAATCCTCAGCTGCACTGAACATTGCTTAAGATAAGGCCAGTAATGATAATCAGACCGAATGATTTGGTTCTTAGTCATGCTCTTACACTACCTAGTTTGATGATACACTTTGAGGACTGGCTAGATAATTACGATGAAGCTTGCAAAGATTTGTCAACATCGCGAAGCTCTACAGTCACAACTCGTGCAACAAATTTCTCAAGGAAGATACTATCGAAAGACAACAGACTGTAAGGGAATTGAAAATTTTCCCCAATTGCCTCACCTATCACCCAAAAAGTAAGTGCAACAGTCTTCGCCGATGTAGCTTGGAAAATTGCAACGGATTCCATTACTAATCAATTCACAGAAACAAATTCAACAGCTCACAGGTATTTTCTCCGACTCAACAACAGCAAAGTTACAAACAGCAACAACATCATCAACAACAAGCGAACAACAGAGTTCAAACCATTCCGCAAAACATTATCACAACAATCGTGGTCAACAGAAAAAGGATACCACACACAGACAAAGGCGAACAGATTACAGATTCAACCGCATGGAGTCAACTACGGAGGATTCTTTCACTACAATCAAAACATCAACACACGAAACTCCCTTAGTCAAAACAATAACAGTAACCGTTTCAATCAGAATTACAATCTCAACAACAAAAATGGAAGCACATTCAATAGAAAATTCAACAATTCAAACAGCTTCGTGCTAAATACAAATTTTGTGACCCCAAACCACCGTACACCCTCGTATTCAAACACGCTCAAAAAAAGCCAAAACAACAAAACTTTTGCAATAACAGCAGCAGCATTCCACGACAACAAAATCACACGCAGCAACACTCAGAACAGTTCATTGACACAACCGCAGTTTCAAATTCAAGCAATTTCAAATATCTTTTACACAGAAGACGCATCAATAGAAATGAATGCTCTTTTCGACAACAGGAGCGAAAACACACAAAACACAAAGTACATTGCGAAATAACTCGGAATAATGAACACCTATCGTATTGCAGTACCAATCCTTTCACTTTACATCACCTTACAGTGAACATTTCACAATATCAACAGAAAGCCTTTTGGGAATTGAATTGCTCAAATGAACCCGCCCTCTTTTCAATCTTTTGGAGTTTGCCACATCAGCACCTGATATACAAATGCCTAATGTACCGTTTCAAAATCTGAACTACATCTACGCCAAATACGACGATCATAATAACATCCATCTCCCCAAAACACGAGAGAACAGAATAAGAGTTCCAACTAGAGTGGATTCCTTCAAGGCAACAGTGCCACTCAATTTCACAACAAGATCACCAGGGACGTCAGACTGAGTCTTAACACTGCTTGGCCTATCTGGAATAAACAGAAAATTAATTACAACCTTTTAAAAACAGAATAAATAACCCAGAAATTCAGGAAATAGAGAATGGAATGCTCAATTTTTTGGACAATGGAGGGGGGAAATTTAAAAAAACAGAAAAAAGATCAAGAGCACAGATGACATGAAAGCTTTTCAAACCCTGGAGAAGAGGGTATGCCACAATGGTTTCCGTTATGAGACTGAACTGCCTTGAAAAATGACACTCATCCACCTAACAACTAATTTCTTGCCAAAGCACAACTGTAATCCTTTGAAAACCGGTTTCAATAAGAGCCACATCTACTTTTTCGTTACTACCAAGCAATCGCAACGGACGTCGCGAACGAATATGTCAAAGAGACACTGCATCAGCCCAATTTCAAGAATTCACAACTTTGTTGTCTCGCACACCACCCCGTTAAACATAAAATTAAAAAAGAAAAGTAGAACAAGTCACAAATTCTGCTTCATTATAAAAAGAATGTTTACCCAACGAGGTTCAATTGACTGGACCAGATCTACTGTGCAGCCTTTTTCGAATTTTTCTCAGATTTCAAAAGTACAAATTTGCAATAAACGGTGATATTCAAGCAATTTTCATGCAAAATTGCTATACGACCAGAATATCAAGACGCACTCAAGTTATTGTGGAACAAAATGGAGAGGAAAATTTTTTAAGTACATTAATGCACCCACTCTTACGTCATTTTACCTCCTCATTAGCCCCACTCTTACACCATTTTACCCCCTCTCAGCTAGTTACTCACCCCAATCTTACATCATTTTACGCCCTGTGGAAGCACTAACCTTTCATTGTTTTCGATCCCCATACTCAAAGACTGAGTCCTGAACCCACAACCTCTGTACCTCGAAGACTGAGTCCTAAACCCACAACCTCTGTACCGTCAAATGGTTCGGTTTAGCCAATCAGACCTCAGGGACATCAATGCTTGTCCAACTTTTGACGGTTCATCTAGATGAATAATATTTGTTAGAATTACCTGCTTCTGAAAAAATAACCCTTCACCCTCACATGGTTTTACCCCGATGTCAGCAGTAGTCTTACATCATTTTACACACTCTCTCTACAAGTTAGGCCTTCATTCTAACGTCATTTAATCCCCTTTGACAGCTCAACAAAATGTAAGAGTGGCAGTAAAATTATCCTCTACCTCATCAATCTTACATCGTTTTACCCGTTGGCAGACCATTGACTCCCAAAAAATTTTACGAGTTTTGAGCTATGTTTTCTTGAAAAATTCTTTAAATTGTAGACCCACTCTTACATCATTGTCCCCCCTTAGCAGCTCTACGCTTATACTGTTTTACCCCCTCCAATTACTCCCGCCAGTTACTCCCGCAATCTTACATCAGTTTACCCCCGGTGGAAGCCCTAATCTTACATTTTTTAGTCCACATACTCGAAGACTGACAGTCTGGAACCCAAAACCTCTGTACCCTCTGCAGGTTTCTTTTTGCCCATCAGACCTCAAGGCCATCAATGCTTGTCCAACTATTGACAGTCCATCCATATGAATTATTTTAGTTAGAATCACCTCCCTCTGAAAAAATTAACGGTTCACTCTTACATCATTTTATCCTCCTTGGGAGCCCAATTTTTTTTATAGTTTTGCGTCCTCTCTACAAAGTAACCCCTCACTCTTACACCTTTTCAATCCACTTGACGACCCAATCCTCACATCATTTCTTTCCCTCTGATTCAATTATCACCTCTCTCTTACATCAAGTTATCCCCCCCCCGGTCAGCCCAATTCTTTCATCATTTTATCCCCCTTATTCCCTTATTCCTTTATCCCCAGCTAAGCCCCTATTCAATTTTACCCCCTCCGAACAGATTACACCTAAATTTTACATCATTTTACCTCATTGGCAGCTCATGACGAACATTATTTACTTTTTCGATCAAATTACCCCCTAACTCTTTCATCAATTTACCGCCTCGGAAAAAATTAGCCCCTCACTCTTACACTAACAACATTTTACCCCGTTATCGATCATGTCTTATGTTGCAATTTTTGTCAGGGGGTAATTTATTGAAAGGCCTCCCAATGCAGGATCTTTTTGGATTGCAATTTTAGCCACGTGTAGAAAGTTCATCGACAGCTCTCCCTTTGGGGCCCAATAAAGTGCCCCAATAGAAATTTCGGCCAGGGGGCTAATTCCTCACAAATCCGCGCATTGCTGCCGACCTCAGCCAACTTCTACATCACAATTTTTGCAAGGGGGTTAACTCATCGAAAGTCCTCCAATTAAAGCCCAATACAGCCCGGTTTTGTATCACATTTTTGGCCGGCCAGTGGGTAGTTCCTTAAGAATCCTCCCTTTGCGGCCATTGCAGTCAATTCTTACATCGACATCTTAGCCATGGAGTAATTCCTCAATGTTGCGTTGCAACACATATTTTGTATCAATTGTTTTTGCTCTAAACTCCTTAAAGACTTCAATGCTTTAATTTTCAGAAGAAATCAAGCTCAAAATGTAACAATTGTTCGTGATAAAATCAGATGAAATTTTGATTTTTTAGTTCAAATGACGTGGTAACTTTTTGTAAAATTTGTTGAAGAAGTTATCTGAAATGCTGGCTGGACAAAATTATTTACCAGCGACATATTCCGGCCTTCTTGAACGCGCTCAAATGAAGTCGATTTTTTAGTTGCTTTTTCTTTGGCCATAAAAATTTGCAGAATTCTAAGGTTAAGATTGTCCTAAGGAGATGAAATGATTGTCATCGTCGTCGGTGGCGGCGCCATTACTCTCGCTGCGGCCATGGAGCTGAATGTATAAAAAAAACTAAATATCTTGGTTGTGGATGTATTTGAATATCGTGTTCTTTTTCATAGATGATTTGCATAGATGTCTGACTCCTTTAATGATGCTTCTTGTCACTCATTTTTTCTAGTCATCTGTTATTTTTGATTAATCTATTGATTTTCTTGTCTCTTTTTCTGTAATGAAACAGTTTGGCTGCCTGGTTGAATTTAGAGGTCTGGACCTGAACAACCCGTACCATGTGGTCATTTCCGTCAAAATAACCTTATCGACTATTGAGTCATCTGTTACCTTTGATTCTTGTATGTGATTGTCTTGTCCCTCTTTCTGTAGACAAACAAGTTGACTACCTGATTGAATTTAGAGACTTGTTTTCGTATTGACCTGAAAAACTCTTACCATGTGGTCACTTCCGTGAAAATAACTTAGTTAGAATTTTCTAAATTGTCTAAGAACACTTTTGATTTACTTGAACTTATTGCTGAGTGTCCTGTAGTCCTGCTAGGATGACTCCGGTAATGCGGTCAAAAGTCGTCCAGTGAAGAGATGAGCTGGTGTGAGCGCTATTGGGTTATTGTGATCAGCAGATGGGGATGACATTGTGCGCGCATTCAGCATGGCCTCAACTTGGATGATCAGTGCGTTTAAATTCTCAAGAGATTTTAGTTTTTCCGACTGTTCTATAAAATTGCCTCTCCATGGATTTTATAGCTGTCTCCCAAAGACCACCAAATTCTGGCGACCGTTAAAAATGGTCAACTAGTTGATGTGGTGTCCCTCAGTGAAGGCTTCCACTAATTCATTGAACTCACGATCCGTTGAAAAAATTCCGAAATTCAGCTTCTCCTCTAGTTGCAATGAAAGTTCTTGAGTTGTCGCTAAGAGTATTGTTTTGGCAACCCATGTCGAACTGTGAATTGTTTAAAAGCGTCCAGGCAATTGTTTTTCGTCAATGTTTGCACTGTTTTCTTTTGAACCGCCTTTGATCTGAAACATATGGAAAGGGCAACGTAAGTCTTTTGCGGATCTCTCCTTCTGATTTTTGTGTTGAAGTGTCCACAGCAGTCGAAAACATTCTGGCTAAATGCAAAACATAAGATCTTACAACCACTGGGAAGATCTACCATTTGTGGATGTAAAATCGTGGAGTCGTGTCGGATGCACGGTTCGCACCTATGGACAATCTTCTTCACAATTGAGAGTTCTCCTGTAGCCCAAACGGTTTGACGAACAATGTCAGTGGTGTTCTGCCATGAAAGTTCCTCGAATGCTCTTCTCTAATCAGAAGTTTAATGATTGCTATTTTTTCGGGAATCAAGTTGGGAAAGTTTGCTAGTCGATCGCCCACGGGAACAACCTTGTTCTCTTTGTCATAGAAAGGAGAAAGTTTGAAGAGATGTCCAATTTTTTCGTAAAAGTTTTCTCGTGCGTCGTGTGTTTTTTTACTTTTCCTTTTATATCTAAATTTTGCGTTGTATCGAAGATTTGTGGTGTTTTTATTTTGCCTACCTAAGCCTTACCAACCTCGACTTTACCTACCTAAACCTTAACTACCTACCGACCTCAAATTTATCAGAATTATCTACCTAAAGTTTACTATCATTACAAATCTGAACCTTATGAGATCTACTTACCTTAACCGTGCTTAATTTATCTACCTTGTTATCAAACTTATCAATCATGACTACCGCCTTTTTACCACTTTGTACATTACAAAACCCTTCCTTGTACCCCTGATAGATCCCTGCTAATTTAAGGCGTTATGTACTCTCCGCATTGCTGTTGTCGTCTCCCCTACAATTCTTAATGACAGAAAAAATTGGCATACAGTAACGTTGAACTCGTCTAGAAAATGACGGTAAATCAGACTCTACAAGACGATTCGTCCTTGATAAAGATCCGTAGGACTGAGCAGATGAGATAATTGAAGATTGCTTCCTGATCCTGAAGAAGCCTTTGGGAGTTTCTGCTGGTACTCCCTCTTTGATGGATTCCTAGTAGGTGGTTTGCTGTTTCCTAGGATGTCCAATTTCATTTGTTGTATTTTTCTGGTAGAAGTTATCTGTGTCATTTTTGTTTGAACATTTGGTTAAATTTTCTGACGTAAAAAAAAATTGAACCAATTTTCCAAATGATGATGTCTTTTAGATCAACTGAAGTATCGAATTGTTCTCGGAGTTATCAACATTGTTAACATCTTCCCCGTTTTAGCTGGCTCTTCTTTATTTTCATCTCTTAAAATTGGTTATTGTTCCTCTGTTTTGAACTCTTTTTTGAGTTATGCTTTCCTAAAAAATTTTCACATTGTAGACCCACTCTTACATCATTGTCCCACTTAGCAGCCCTACGCGTATACTATTTTACCCCTCTCACTCCCCAATCTTACATCATTTTACCCCCGGTGGAAGCACTAATCTTACATTTTTTAGCCCCCATTGTCGGAGACTGACAATCTTGAACACACAACCTCTGTACCCTCTGCAGTTTTGTTTTTGCCCATCAGAACTCAAGGCCATCAATGCTTGTCTAACTTTTGACAGTCCATCTATATGAATTATATTTGTTAGAATTACCTCCCTCTGAAAAAATTAACCCTTCACTCTTACATTATTTTATCCTCCTTGGCAGCCCAATTTTTAATTAATTTTACACCCTCTCTACAATGTAACCCCTCTCTCTTTCACATTTTCAACCCACTTGACAACCCAATCCTCACATCATTTCCTTCCCTCTGATCCAAATACCACCTCACTCTTACATCAAGTTACCCCCCATCCCCCGTCAACCCAATTCTTACATCATTTTAACCCCCCTGGCAGCCCAATTTTTACATAGTTTTACACCCTCTCTACAAATTAACCCATCAGTTCTACAACTTTTCAAACCGATTGACAACCCAATCCTCACATCATTTCATTCCCTCTGATCAAATTAACTCCTCTCTCTTACCCCATTTTACCCCTCTTGGCAGCTAAGTCCCTATATTATTTTACCCCCTCCGAACATATTACCCCTCACGTTTAACGTTTACACCTTTTTACCAAATTGGCAGCCCATGTCGTATATCATTTATCTTTTTGATCAAATTACCCCCTAACTCTTTCATCATTTTACCGCCTCGGAAAAAATTAGCCCCTCACTCTTACACTAACAACATTTTGCCCCCTTGGCAATCACCTCCTAGTTTGCAATTTTTGTCAAGGGTAGTTTTTCGAAAGGCCTCCCATTGCAGCCCCCTTTTGGATTGCAATTTTGGCCAGGGGGAGGCAGTTCTTCGACAGTTCTTCCATTGGGGCCCATTGTAGGGCCCCAATAAGAAATTCGGCCAGGGGGCTATTTCCTCACAAATCCACCCATTGCTGACGACCTTAGCCAACTTCTACATCACAATGTTTGCTAGGGTGTTAACGCATCGAAAGTCCTCCCATTAAAGCCCAATACAGCCTACTTTTGTATCACAATTTTGGCCGGCCAGTGGGTAGTTCCTTAAAAATCCTCCCATTGCTGCCATTGCAGCCAACTCTTACATCGACATCTTCACCATGGAGTAATTCCTCAATTTTTTGGTGCAACACATATCTTGTATGACATCAATTTGCTCTAAACGCCTTATCGACTTAAATGCTTTTATTTTAAGAAGAACTCAAGCTCAAAGTTAACAATTGTTTGTGAAAAAATCAGATATAATAGTGATTTTTTAGTTTAAATGACGTGAAATCTTTTTGTTACATTTGTTGAAGAAGTCATCTGAAATGCTGGTTGACCAAGTTTATTCACTGCGACATATTCCGGCCTCCATGAACGAGGCTCAAACGAAGTTGATGTTTTGGTTGCATTTTCTTCTGACCAAAACAATATTTGCAGAATTCTTAGGTTAATGTTGTCCTAAGGAATTGAAATGGTTGTCATCGTCGTCGGCGTCAGCGCCCATACTCTCGCTGTGGTCATGGAGCTGAATGTATAGAAACGAATTTTCTTGGTTGTGGATGTATTTGAATATCGTGTTCTTTTTCAGGGATGATTTGTGACTCCCTTGATGATGCTTCATATCACTCCTCTTTTCTTGAGTCATCTGTTATCTTTGATTACTGTTTGTGATTGTCTTGTCTCTCTTCCTAACATCAAACAGGTTGGCTACCTAGTTGAATGTATAGACTTGTTTGGGTCTGGACCTGAACAACCCGTACCATGTAGTCAATTCCGTCAAGATAACATTGTCGTTCATTAAGTCATCTGTTGTCTTTGATTCATGTATGTGATTGTCATGTCACTCTTTTTGCAATCAAACAAGTCGTTTACTTGGTAGAATGTAGAGACCTATTTATGTCCTGACTTGATCAACCCGTACCATTTGGTCGCTCCCGTCAAAGTAACATTGTCGTCCATTGAGTCATCTGTTACCTGTGACTTTTGCATTCGATTGTCTTGTCTTTCTTTCTGTAATCAATCAGGTCGGCTACCTGGTTGAATGTAGACACCTGTTTTGACCTGAACAACCTTTACAATGTGGTCATTTCCGTCAAAAAAAACATTGTCGTCCATTGAATAATTTTTACCTGTTGATTCATGTATGTGATTGTCTTGTCTCTCTTTCTGTATACAAACAAGTCAGCTACCTGGTTGAATTTAGAGACTTGTTTGCGTGTTGACCTGAACAAACCTTACTTATGTGCTCTTTTCCGTGAAAATAACTTAGTTATCTTTGCAAGTGGCCAAAGCATTGGTGACATTTTGTCTTCCATGATAGAAAAAATGTCGTTGACGGCATGATGGGGCTTGATGTCGTGCCACTTTGGTTGCTATTGAAGTGTTGTCAAGTTTTCCACCAACCACTTTATCCCGATTTCTCTAAGAACTCTTTTGATTACCTTGAACTTACTGCTGAGTGTCCTGTCGTCCTGCTAGGATGACTCCGGTAATGCTGTCAAAAGGCGTCCAGTGAGGAGATGAGCTGGTGTGAGCGCTAATGGCTTATTGCAATCAGCAGAAGGGGATGTCAATGTGCACGCATTCAGAATGGCCCCAACTTGGATGATGAGTGCATTTAAATTCAAATAGATTTAAGTTTTTCCAGTTGTCCTATAAAATTGCCTCTTCATGGATTTTAAAGCTGCCTCCCAAAGGCCTCCAAAATCTGGTGATCGTTAGGGAATGGGCAACTAGTTGATGTGGTGTCCCTCAGTGAAGGCTTCCACTAATTCCTTGAACTCCAGATCCATTAACAGTTTCCGAAATTCAACTTCTTCTCTAGTTCCAATAAAAGATCGTGAGTTGTCGCTGTGAATATTTTTTTGACATTCTAAGTCGAGCTGTGATTTGTTTAACAGTGTCCAGGCAATTGTCTTTCGTCAATTTTTGCAATGTATCTATTTGAACGGTCTTTGGGCTGAAACATATGAAAAGGGCAACGTATGTCTTTTGCGAACCTCCCCTGCTGTCTTTTGTGTTGAAGTGTCCACAATAGTCGAAACCATTCTTGCTAAATGCAAAATATGGGATCCTTCAACCCCCGGAAACATCTCTCACTTGGTGATGTAGAATCTTTGAGTCCTGTCGGATAAAAGGTTCACACCTATAGATAAAGTTTTTCACAATTGAGAGTTCTCCGTTAATCCAAACGGTTTGACGAAGTTGGAACAATGTCAGTTGTGATCTTCCATGACAGTTCCTTGAAAGCGTTTCTCTAATTAGAAGATCAAAGATTTGCATTTTATGGAGAATCAGGATGGGCGAATTTTCCAGTCCTCCACCCACGTGAACAACCTTGTTCTCTGTGTCATAGAAAAGAGAAAGTTTGAAGAGATGTCTTTTTTTTCGCAAAAGTTTCGTTGTGCGTCGGGCGTTTTTCATCTTTACTTTTATATCTAAAATTTTGGTTGTGTTGAAGCTTTTTGGGGTGCCATTTTACCTATCGATACCTTACCAACCTCAATTATACCTACTTGAACTTACCAACCTCACCGACCTCAATTTTATCAGACGTACCTACCTTAAGTTTACTATCAATAAAAATCTGAACCGCATCACCTCTACATACCTAAACTTTGCTTACTTAATTTACCTTATTATCAAACTTACTGTCCATGCCTACCACCTTTTTACCAGTTTGTACATTACCAAACCCTTCCCTGTCCCCCTGACCGATCCCTGCTAATTTAGGGCTTTATTTACTCTCCGCATTGCTGTTGACCTCTCCTCCATTTTCTAATGACAGAAAAGATTGACCAACAAAAATTCCGAACTCGTCCAGAAAAGGCCGTTAAATCAGACGGTACAAAACGATTCCTCCTTGATAAAGATCCGTAGAGCTGAGCAGCTGAGACAATTGAAGATTGCTTCCTGATTCTGATGAAGCTTTTGTGATCTTGTGCTGGTACTCCTTCTTTGAAGGATTCTTAGAAGATGGTATGCAGTTTTCTTGGATATCCGCTTTCTTTGGTTGTATTTTTCTGGTAGAAGTTATCTTTTTCATCGTCTGTTTGAACATTTGGATAAATTTTCTCTCGTAAGTTTGAAGCAATTTTCCAAATGTTGATGATATCTGCTGATATCTTTTGTCGATATCTTTTTGCTGATATCTTTTGTGATGCGCAGTCGGCTAGGACATCATCTGTTGACAAAAAATTGGACTTGCCGACTGGAAAGTTATTTTGAATTTTTGCAACACGGTTGGCAACAAAAGTTTTCCACCTTCCTGGAGATTCTTGTCGCCAGGCAAGTGCTATTGTCAAATCTGTCCAGGTGTAAACTTCGGTTTTTGATAGCGCTGGTCGTTCAGAACTGATATCACTGGTTCCGCCAAATTAGCTCTAAGATGGGCTGTGCAGAGTTCTTATCGGGAGCAACAGGCTTTTTTTGGGGCAACTCTGGTCTTTGCTGTCAGCATCTTCGTTTTAACACAGCCGTTAAAGCCTTGTCGTATACAAACAACTGCGGCGTCGGGTTTTTTTAATGCGTCGCAGAACACCTTAAAATCCAAGTCAGATGGTGCTTGTAAAGCTGATGCAACTGGTTTGGGTAATGTAATATTTTCAATTCCTTGAGTTGAAGTCTGAGTGTGCTGTAGTACAGCTGAAGACTTTCTGACAAATTATCCTAACAACCTGGTCGATCCATCCAAAGCAATTGCACAGAAGATTTAAAATGCACTGTTGTAGGAGAAAGCCAACACAATGGCTAAAAAGTCGGGTAACTTCTGACAGTATTTTTGGTCGATAGCTCTTTTTCGTCAAGTTTTGCTATAGAGATGAAGTGATCCAGATTAGAGCTCCATTTTAACCCCAACATTTTTTTACTGTAATCCTCGCTTTTAATTGTCCTCTCATCGGTTGTTCCTCAAAAATTTGCAGACAGTCGTTCCATGAGTTCGCGTTTCAGGACGTTCATTTCCGATTTTCAAAACTGGCCTATGAAAAATTTGATATGAATGATTCCTGCAGTGGCGAAGCACTTTTCATGTCATCTTTTTCTGCTAAAACTTGTAATGGTCGAACTGAATGAAAAGCTGATAATGCTATGCCATACGTAGCCCGTGTCATTCTGACATCTTGTGAATTGGGTTCCTTCCAGGTTATCCAATGGTAGTCCTTGTCTTTGGCATTCAACTCCACTTGTCTATACGTCAGTGCAATGTTTGTTGACAAGGCCACAAGATGAAATCGAAAGCGTATAAGGATACTGAACAGGTCCTTTTGAAGCTTGATTCCCACCGTCCGGCGATCGTTGAAAGATATTCCACTCGTAGTCCTTGCTAACCATCAAAGGCACCTCGCAACTTGGTGCAATTAGCACTTAAGTCTTTGAACACGCAATGGTGACTCAGGTAGTCTCTCTCTTCCAATGCTAATTGCATTTACTTTGCTGGTATCTCTAAAAGACCAAAACTCCAAGACTGATAAACTCGATAATAAATTCTAGTTCTGGATATTTTGAAGTCTGTTGAGAAGATTTCTCCAATTTCCTCTCGAATACAAATTTCACGCCGTGTTTCTTCAAGAGTGCAATATTTATTTGCTGGCGCTTCGTCAACTTCCCAGAAAAGCAGGAAACAGTGTTCAACTGATGAAACAAAAAATTGGAGGTACAGGATTCGTGCAAGTTTTCGTGTGCGATTACTAAACAATCAAATACTGATAATTGATAAAAAAAAAGAGACATTTGGTTCCTTAAGTTGGTTGTTCAGAACCACTAAATCCTCATGGTGTCCAGCTCTCCAGCTCCTATGATAAAATCAATTGAGGCGGTCTGTGTAATTCAAGATCTCCTAGTTGTCAGTCTTTAAATGTCTCCTAACTGTGTGTTGACTTGCCGAGAAGGAAATTCAGTTGTCTTTTTTGTCAAATTGATGCCTCAATGGCAACAGGTGCTCTGCTTTTCAGTTGAAGACCAATTTCAACGTATCCGCAATTGGTTGATACTTCATTTCATTCCTGACAAAAAACTTGAATGTTTTTTCCCTTCCGCTTAATTTGAAGCCTTTTTACAGCAGCTTCTGTTATGAGATTGTTCGTTGGTGCTGAATCCAGAACTGCTCGCAGATGTTTAGTTTTCCCCCGACCTTTAACGGTGCTCTCATTATTTGAATGAAGATTCTTCGCACCTTGTCTTCATTGGGGAAAGCTGCTGTTATCTTGTGATCATCTGTGAGTTGTTCGGTGTTGCTGCTTGAGGTCTCTACGAATACCTTTTTTTGTTCGTTGATTCTTTTTTTTGGGTTGTTTGCAGTCGAGTGTTCGCTTGGGCATTGCTTTGATGTGTTTTTTTTCTATGTAGCAACGTGTGATGTTTTCGTCCACATTGTCGGCACGAAGAACCGTCACAGTTTTTTGATTGGGGTCCTGGTCGAAGACAGTTGAACCACAGTCCTTCAAATTTGATCAGCTTGACTTTCTCCTTGAGACCTGAACTTTTAAATTTTCTACATTTATAAATTCTTCTTTTTCTTGGTTGTCACATGCGTGCGAAGCTGCCTTTGTGGATTATTTTGATGTTGATATGCTCTTTATTTTTGTTAAATGCGGGACTGCCGGCTGGTGCTGCTGACTCCAGTGTTTGAACGCATTCCTCTTGAAAATATTTGTTGTATATCTGCGGTTCTTTACCTTTAGAAGAGAGCTCAGAGAGCTTTCGGGTTTCTGAGGGTAGTTTCTCTGCAATCAACTAGACAACGAAAGGGCCCTGGTACTCCATTGCCTGTCCCATGTGCAGAAGAGAATGTGTACGTTCTTGCATCGTGTTGACAAATTTTTGCCGTTCTCGGGTATTTTTTTGTAGGCGCTGACCAATTCGTAATAGTTCCATGATTATGAGCGTCAAGTATCAATCTGTTGTTGTAATATTGGTTCTGAAAAGTTTTCATGGCCCAAACAGAAGTTGCCGTCTGTGACAGTAATTGATGTCAACTTCTTCGCGTACTACAATATTAAGCTCTCTGCCAACTGATCATTGTCAATTACTGCTCCCTTGAAACGATCGTAGAAAAAGATCCAGTCCTTGTAGCCTCCAGAAATACTGGGCAGATGGAGTTTCTTGAATTTGATGTTCGGCAACTTTCTCGGAGTCGTGATGATTCCAGAAGACAATGGGGTCTCCAGTAATGAGTTTCTTGTTGTCCTCCTCTGAGCAATACGATGAACAAAGTCGAGGTTTTGGCAGATCTTGTCATCATACTCTTCTGTCTCAACAATTTCTTCATCCGAATTGTCGGCATCCTCAAAGAAAGGCTAAATCTTCTGGTTCTGCTGGGATAGGAAAGATTGCTTCTTTCTCAAAATTCCTTTATTTGCAAGTCCTGAGAATTTTCTTGCAGCTCATCTGTGTGCATCATGGGACTTTCTGCTGTTGTTTTCTTAGCGGTTTGTGTTGGTCTTGTTGATGTTCTGCGCCGCTTTGTTGTTTTCATCTGTAGCGGTAATGCTTCTGTGGGTTTCTTGTTGCTAAAAGCTGAAAGAACAAGAAGAACGCATCCAAAAGTTTGTTATATAGGGTTTCATGTATCCTCCCAGTAAAAAGAACCACCAATTTTAGCGCTTGAGCTTTTTCTTAGTTTTTCTTTGTTTTAAAGCTAATCTAATAAAAACCAGATTCTCGGCGAGAACTAGAGAGGTTGACTTCCCCTGAAGAACAAAAATTTGCAACTTTTTGAGTGTTTAGTTTCACTACTAGGTATCCGGTACCGGGTCCTTCGGTTTCGTTAGTAAACCTTTTTATTCAAGTTAATCAACATGTGGGGTATGATAGTATATAGTGAGGGTCGGCTTTTATGTTCCCTTTTTCAGTTCCGCTTTTAGATTATTAGTAAATTACAAGAGAGAGAATGTTTTGATGTTCTGCTTTTTCTGTTTTATCCTGAACCTAAATTTCGGTGGACCATTGAAAGGTGCGGTGCAACACTTGTTTTGTATGAATTAAATTTGCTTGAAACGCCATAAAGACTTAAACGCTTTATGCTTAAAAAGCTCAAAAAGTAACAAGTGATCGTGATAAAATCAGATGGAATTATGATTTTTTGGTTCAAATCACGTGGTAATTTTGTGTTACATTTGTTGAAGAAATCATCTGAAATGCTGTCTGGCCATGCTTATTTACTGCAACGCTCAAAAATCCTCCCATTGCAGTCGATCTCAGCCCGCTCTTACATCAGAATTTTGGCCCTTACATCAATTAACGCCCCATAGACAAATTAGCGCCACTCTTACAACAAAGTGGGAGGACTTTTGGGAGGACATTCGACCCGGGTGGTTAGAATTTACGGGCCGCTCGATTTCACGACTGTTTTAACTCGTTCGAATGGTGATCAATTACGAGCTCGCACCACCGAGATCTCATTAGGTCAATTGTGTACGCGGCGCGCCAGGCTTGACCTATAAGTAGCCGGAAGCTGCTCATGAACCGGGATAAAAACTCACGTGCAAGGAAATCGTAAAAATGTTGACGAAAGATTGAGTCTTTTCATCATTCATTGTTGCAATGTGACAACATCAACATTTCTTAGGCTGTGCTGAGCAAACTAGTCTAGAGTAAAAAAAAGAACAACTGGCAAATTGCGTGGTAGAGGTCATATAGTTCTGTAGACGTCAATGTCACAGTAGCAGAAATTAAAAAGTCTTGAAAAATATTGTCTACGCCAAATTGCCACAGGATATATCGCATTGTACAGAATTTTACGTTTTTACGTTGAGCACAAATCTTTTGTCTCATTTTACGGTGCTACACGCGATGTAATTGAAGATCTCAGAATGATGTCCCATGCCAATGCTGTGATTGGAGACTTTCCCGGGTCCAGGTTTTTGGGTGCATTTTGTAAGAAATGCGTTGAATGAGGTGAAATTTTGTGCGGTGCATGCGGTGAATGCGGTGAAATGCGGTGATTGCGGTGAATGCGGTGCAAAAAATTAATTCACCGCTTTTCATCGCATTTCTTACAAAAATTCACCACGAAATTCACCGCAGTTCTTACAAAAATTCACAGCATCGATTTTTTGTGGCAAATTCATGTAAGAAATGCGCTGAATGCGGTGAAAAAAATATTTCACCGCATTTCACAGCATTCCTTACAAAAAATCACCGCATTCATTTTCCAACGTTTATTTAAATTCACAAAACATATGATAGAAGTAAGTGACAGTTGGCGCAGTGGAATAAGTAGTTGAAGACATGCCTGGGCAAGAGGTTCAAACCAATGTATGGAAGTGTCCTTTTCGTAAGAAGACCGAGAACGCAGTGAAAATAAATAATTCACCGTCATTCACTGCGTTCACCGGAAAAATATGTAAGAAATACGCGTTGACAACTAAATTTCACCGCATTTCACCGCATGTCTGACAAAAATTCACCGCCAAACCTCGACTCGGGATCCCACTATCTTTCTGGAATTAATCTGCCCTAAAAAAAAGTTCTAAAATGTTTCAATGGCTGTGTTTTTGTTACTGCAATGATACATATTTTCTAGACTTATTTGGATGCTCTTATTTGGCTGCGATTTCTTGTCAGATGTTTTTTGGGAACGTGCCAAACTTGTCAGATGTTTTTTGGGAACGTTTTCTTGTCAGATGTTTTCTTGTCAGATGTTTTTTGGGAACGTTTTTTTGGCCGTGGTTTGACCATCAGAAAATTCATAATTTGATTTCTTTTCTTGAATTCCCAGGGTCATTGGGAACATGCTCCAAGAACGGAGCGCAGGGTTTGACGATCATTTTGTCTGTCGTTAAGTCTGACATCTATGATATTACACACTTTAAAATTAAAACACTTTAATGGTACTAATATCAAGGGGATGAGGGGGAGCTAGTTTGTGGTCTCTAGGAACGGAGCGAAGAAATGATTCAAAAATTACTGAGAAAAAACCCGTGCGAGGCTGGTGACCGGACGCACGAACGAGCCCTAAGCCGTTTTATCTTGGCAATTCCTACTTCACCGTCTCGTTCAGAGCATGACTCCACGACTCTTCCAAGGGGCCAAATTTTTCTCGGCGTCAAGTCTTTGAGTACCCACACAACATCTCCGACTTTCAGAGGTTGCTGGTTGTTGTCTGTAAATTTACGTCTCTTGATTAATGTAGGCAGGCACTACTTTCTGAAACGCCGCCACACGTGTTCATCAACTGCTCTACGTGCTTCCAGTTCCTGAAACTAGATGGCTGTTGATATTCAAAGTTTCCGGTTGGCAGAGAACTGTACGGGTGTTGAATGAAGAAATTTTGAGGAAGAGTTGTTTTTTGTTGTCAGGCTGATCGGCAACGTTTGTCAAGGGTCGGGAATTCAGGATTGCTTCATTTTCAATCATTATTGTCTCGAAGATGTCTGAAAGGAGAGACGCTTAGATTCTAGAATGATCAAGAGTGTCCTCTTGGCGCTCTGAATCAATCGCTCCCACATGCCGCCGAAATGAGGGCCGTGCGGTGGGTTAAACTTCCATGTGGTTTTGACTGTAGCTAGGAGTTTATAAATTTTGTCTTCGTCTAAAGCCTTAACCGATTTCTTCAGCCCTTCGGACAAATTTTTTTTCATTGTTGCTGTCCAACAAATTAGGTTGGCATCTTTGGCAGGTGAACCGTCGATATGCATTGAGGAAGGTGTTTCTATTCAAGTCTGGACATCCTTTCACTTGGACTTCTCGCGTAACGAAGCTTGTAACAATAAATCCACAATTTTTTCACTTTTGCTTCCATTCCTCTCTATTTGGACCTTTCTGTGGAAAAGCGGAATGCAGGAAGTGGGGCCATTATTTGTTGTATATTCTGAGTGTGAAAACAGCGACACGGAAACAATCGGTTTTTATAGTTAGGATTGTTTTTTACAGTCTGGTGAGGTAGTAACGTTGTTGTACGAAAGCTTTGACCGGCTTTGTTGCCTGTTAGGCACAAACTCTGTGGGCGTGTTCAAGATATAGTCTTGCGATCTTTTCCTTTGCGTTTAAGAATTTTGGACCCTTTTCTATCTGCAATACTGTTGGAGCAAATAGGAGACGGCCAAGAATTCGAAGGAGTCCGTTTTTGTCAATCCTTGAATTCAGGTTTCTGAATTCGCTCTTGGCGTCCAACTTTTCTCCTTTCTTCATTGTGTTGATTGTTGAAAAGAAAACTTTGATTTGAGATAATTTCAGCAAAAATATTTGAGATAAACAAACATCATCATTAGTGTATTTACATTTGTCTGAATATTTTTTCTTGGCTCGTTAAATTAGACTCAAGACAGTTGCCAGGAATAAAACTAGCCTTTTCCATGATTGAAAGCGGTTCGGGTCAAGAACAGGCTGGATTGATATTTTATTTTTCTGGTTATGGCACCCACAGTTGAATTTTTTCATAAACTTTCCATAAATTTCAGTGTCTTGCACCTGTGGTGCTGTAAGACATTTCGCGTTTTTCTGATTGCTCAAGCCCACGCGTTCCATGGTCGGCTGCATTAAAATTTACTGGGACATAATTGCACTCATGAATTATAGTCGCTTTTTATTTTCTTCCTGTCGGCGAGACACGAAAACATTTTGTTTCTTAGTTGAATTGATGCAGTCCAAGACAACCCCGACTATCGCTCTATTGGTAGACTTTTTCGAGTATCAATGTCGTTTCGGTATCCAGGCGCAAATGCATGTACCTAAAACGGCAATTTCGAGTTCTAATTTTGGCACAATAATATTTTTAATTGGCGCAATTTTGCATTTTCCAAGCAGGAAGGTCGTTTGAAAGCTTTCATCCTGCTTTTGGGTTGCGATTGTAAGCAAGTTCTACCAAAACAACAGTTGAAGCATCAAGAAAGAAGTGAAACTGGTGCTTATGTACTTGATTCGTTGAGGTTTTTATCCATCTGGGGATTTGAATATCAGGCCCTGCAACAAAATTGTTAGGTAATTTTTGTAGGTTGGAATGTAGTTCAGCGGGAAGTGGTTCATCCCATTTCTTGTCCAGAGTTGCTGTAAAAGCATTTTGTTCTAATTGTAGTGGAGACAATTTTCTCAGGGAATCGAAAATGGTTATCACTAAGCTAAATATTTTCCCCTGTGAGTATTTCTTTGCAATTTGGGAAAATTTTTCTAATGTCTTCATTAGAAAACAATCAATTCCTGTTCTCCTTTTCTGACTGAGCACTTTTTTTTATCTCTTTCAGTTCATCTTCCGGCCTTATGAATATTATTGCTTCTTCTTCTTTTGACGCAAATTTTGTCAGGCGAAAGCCACTTTCATTAAGGCTATTTTTTGTCCGTTTAATGGCTTTAAAAGCTTCTTCTAGAGTTTGCAAACAATGGACATAATTGTCCATTTAAAAGTGATTATTTTGGTAGAAACTGTTTTGGAAATTCAATCGCATTGTCTTCCGCGGAACGGTTCAGCCCGAAAATTGCACAAAAGTTAGAGCAGTTTGCTCCAAAAATTGATCAGTTGAACTGGTATTGATTAACCATCTCTTCATGTTGTAGAGAAAACTTAGTGCACATTGGCCCTCATGCCTCATTGATATTTGCATCAACACGACTTTAACATCTGAGAGAATGGAATCTGGGTTTTAACGAATAACTCCTACCAAGTTGTTCAGTAAATCTGGTCCTGTGATCAAATTAGAGTTCAAAGACTGGGATCTAAACTTGGCCGCAGCATTTGAAACTCTGCTCACATTTCTGGGCTTGTTTGGATTAACACCCGGATGAACCGGCAAATACCAAACTTTCTCGTGTTCTTGCTGCTGCATTTCAACTGGCTTCGCATAAAATTTCTGAACATCTGTTGTGGGAGTTAGTTAATACAATTGGATGTCATTATTGAGAAGCTTATGCAGACTTTTCAGCTGGCTAAGTGCTTCAAAAAATTATTTTCAGTTATCAATGGTTTTTTTCCAAGGTAGTTCGATTTCGTAACTCTCCCCATTGTAGGTGATTGACTTGATTAATATGTCAAGGGCTTCCTTGTCAATAGGATTCATTGTTTTGCAGAGGAAAGATTTTTTGAAATTTTCCTTGCGTGTTCACAAAACTAAGCCGCTGGATGTAATCATTGTTTAGTTCAAATTGCTGGTGGTTGAGTGAAAATTGATTAGCAGCAGAGCTGTGTCACTGAGAGCTGGAGATTTTGCGCCTGTCATCTCAGGTTTTGCAAATTTTTTATCCGAGTGCTTTGCTTCGGTTTTGGATTTGGCTGTGGTTTTCTTGTTAAATGGCCTGAATAAACCTGCTATACTCATTCCAATAGTGAGAGGATTCTCGTTGATGCCATTTTGAAACTTTTACAACCTGGGTTCGGTTTTGTGGCATTCAGACGAAAACAGGGATGGTTTCTCCGATCTCGGTGGGAGAGATGGCGTTTTGTTGAAAAATGATAAACGTTCTGGGTTGCTTGCTTCCGGAATCTTGTTCAGTGATGGTAAGCATCTCCGTGGGTTTGGACATCTGGAAGTGGTATGAATTGTTACACTGAAATCATTGCGTATCTTAGTTGAAGATTGGCTGAGATATCCATCGTCATCTAAACTGTCCAATTGGTGTTCCAATTTCTCTAGGCGTGAGAGAAGAATTGAATTTCGTCCCATGACCGACGAACTATTGCTGGAGTTAGGATTTTCTTTCAACACGGCATCTATTGTTGTTTTCAGCTCGTCAACTGTTGCTTTTGCTTTATTGATGGGCAAAGTGAGGCATAGTCTTGCGATCTTTTCCTTTGCGTTTAAGAATTTTGGACCCTTTTCTATCTGCAATACTGTTGGAGCAAATAGGAGACGGCCAAGAATTCGAAGGAGTCCGTTTTTGTCAATCCTTGAATTCAGGTTTCTGAATTCGCTCTTGGCGTCCAACTTTTCTCCTTTCTTCATTGTGTTGATTGTTGAAAAGAAAACTTTGATTTGAGATAATTTCAGCAAAAATATTTGAGATAAACAAACATCATCATTAGTGTATTTACATTTGTCTGAATATTTTTTCTTGGCTCGTTAAATTAGACTCAAGACAGTTGCCAGGAATAAAACTAGCCTTTTCCATGATTGAAAGCGGTTCGGGTCAAGAACAGGCTGGATTGATATTTTATTTTTCTGGTTATGGCACCCACAGTTGAATTTTTTCATAAACTTTCCATAAATTTCAGTGTCTTGCACCTGTGGTGCTGTAAGACATTTCGCGTTTTTCTGATTGCTCAAGCCCACGCGTTCCATGGTCGGCTGCATTAAAATTTACTGGGACATAATTGCACTCATGAATTATAGTTGCTTTTTATTTTCTTCCTGTCGGCGAGACACGAAAACATTTTGTTTCTTAGTTGAATTGATGCAGTCCAAGACAACCCCGACTATCGCTCTATTGGTAGACTTTTTCGAGTATCAATGTCGTTTCGGTATCCAGGCGCAAATGCATGTACCTAAAACGGCAATTTCGAGTTCTAATTTTGGCACAATAATATTTTTAATTGGCGCAATTTTGCATTTTCCAAGCAGGAAGGTCGTTTGAAAGCTTTCATCCTGCTTTTGGGTTGCGATTGTAAGCAAGTTCTACCAAAACAACAGTTGAAGCATCAAGAAAGAAGTGAAACTGGTGCTTATGTACTTGATTCGTTGAGGTTTTTATCCATCTGGGGATTTGAATATCAGGCCCTGCAACAAAATTGTTAGGTAATTTTTGTAGGTTGGAATGTAGTTCAGCGGGAAGTGGTTCATCCCATTTCTTGTCCAGAGTTGCTGTAAAAGCATTTTGTTCTAATTGTAGTGGAGACAATTTTCTCAGGGAATCGAAAATGGTTATCACTAAGCTAAAAATTTTCCCCTGTGAGTATTTCTTTGCAATTTGGGAAAATTTTTCTAATGTCTTCATTAGAAAACAATCAATTCCTGTTCTCCTTTTCTGACTGAGCACTTTTTTTTATCTCTTTCAGTTCATCTTCCGGCCTTATGAATATTATTGCTTCTTCTTCTTTTGACGCAAATTTTGTCAGGCGAAAGCCACTTTCATTAAGGCTATTTTTTGTCCGTTTAATGGCTTTAAAAGCTTCTTCTAGAGTTTGCAAACAATGGACATAATTGTCCATTTAAAAGTGATTATTTTGGTAGAAACTGTTTTGGAAATTCAATCGCATTGTCTTCCGCGGAACGGTTCAGCCCGAAAATTGCACAAAAGTTAGAGCAGTTTGCTCCAAAAATTGATCAGTTGAACTGGTATTGATTAACCATCTCTTCATGTTGTAGAGAAAACTTAGTGCACATTGGCCCTCATGCCTCATTGATATTTGCATCAACACGACTTTAACATCTGAGAGAATGGAATCTGGGTTTTAACGAATAACTCCTACCAAGTTGTTCAGTAAATCTGGTCCTGTGATCAAATTAGAGTTCAAAGACTGGGATCTAAACTTGGCCGCAGCATTTGAAACTCTGCTCACATTTCTGGGCTTGTTTGGATTAACACCCGGATGAACCGGCAAATACCAAACTTTCTCGTGTTCTTGCTGCTGCATTTCAACTGGCTTCGCATAAAATTTCTGAACATCTGTTGTGGGAGTTAGTTAATACAATTGGATGTCATTATTGAGAAGCTTATGCAGACTTTTCAGCTGGCTAAGTGCTTCAAAAAATTATTTTCAGTTATCAATGGTTTTTTTCCAAGGTAGTTCGATTTCGTAACTCTCCCCATTGTAGGTGATTGACTTGATTAATATGTCAAGGGCTTCCTTGTCAATAGGATTCATTGTTTTGCAGAGGAAAGATTTTTTGAAATTTTCCTTGCGTGTTCACAAAACTAAGCCGCTGGATGTAATCATTGTTTAGTTCAAATTGCTGGTGGTTGAGTCAAAATTGATTAGCAGCAGAGCTGTGTCACTGAG
Organism: Convolutriloba macropyga; assembly: GCF_964194025.1. NCBI lineage: Eukaryota > Metazoa > Xenacoelomorpha > Acoela > Convolutidae > Convolutriloba > Convolutriloba macropyga. The sequence continues at coordinate 23,998,526 of NC_134470.1, forward strand.
AGCTGGAGATTTTGCGCCTGTCATCTCAGGTTTTGCAAATTTTTTATCCGAGTGCTTTGCTTCGGTTTTGGATTTGGCTGTGGTTTTCTTGTTAAATGGCCTGAAGAAACTCATTCCAATAGTGAGAGGATTCTCGTTGATGCCATTTTGAAACTTTTACAACCTGGGTTCGGTTTTGTGGCATTCAGACGAAAACAGGGATGGTTTCTCCGATCTCGGTGGGAGAGATGGCGTTTTGTTGAAAAATGATAAACGTTCTGGGTTGCTTGCTTCCGGAATCTTGTTCAGTGATGGTAAGCATCTCCGTGGGTTTGGACATCTGGAAGTGGTATGAATTGTTACACTGAAATCATTGCGTATCTTAGTTGAAGATTGGCTGAGATATCCATCGTCATCTAAACTGTCCAATTGGTGTTCCAATTTCTCTAGGCGTGAGAGAAGAATTGAATTTCGTCCCATGACCGACGAACTATTGCTGGAGTTAGGATTTTCTTTCAACACGGCATCTATTGTTGTTTTCAGCTCGTCAACTGTTGCTTTTGCTTTATTGATGGGCAAAGTGAGTGATCTGAAACTCTTTCGCTGATCAATTGCAGATTATAGAAGATTCAGCTCCTCTGTGGTTTTGAATTTGCCTAAGGTGTACTGACAGTTCTGACTGTTCTTTTTTGCCATCCTGCTCTTGTTGAGTTTTTCGTACTAAGCGGTAAAAACGACTCTAACCAACGCAAAAATCAAAGTTGAAAAACAATGTTTATGGCTCTGTGAGGCTTTTCAGCCCCAGTTTTTTGTTGTTGAAAACAATGATGCAGTTTTTCTAAAAAAATAATCCTAGTTTGTTTTTGTGCTAAATCTAGCTAATTTTTTATCTTTAAAAAAGAAAAAAACAACCGTTTGCGCTTTCTTTTTCGTTTTTTCAATAAACATCATCAAATTTTTGTTAAACTCCAGAAATTTCTCTTAGATTGATAATAAGGCTTTTGAATGGGTTTTTTTTTAAACCGACAAACGACTTTTTGTTGAAAAAAGACATACGATTTTTTTAGAAAAAAGTTCTTAAAAGTTTGCTACTGCTGAGGCCTTGTAATGAAAAAGCTTGAATTTTTGTTAATGCAATGCGACTATGCATTGTGAGCTACAGACAAGAAGAATAGTTGAATCATTTTGTGGTGAAGTTCGTTTGCAATTCTATCCATTGAAGTTGAACTGCTTGCTTCTTTTTTTCTATTCAAATTTTTCAAAATCTTTACTTTGAAATTTTTTTGCGCTCTAGTAACTGCTGACTGTAAATTTTGGACTTCATCTGCAATGGTAAATATTGACACGAAATTACTCTCTTTTTCTTTCTGGTTACTGATGAGACCAAAAATGTGCAAAAGGATTTTTTCGGTAACTTGTGAGACCGCGGACAAAAAAGATAGACATCTGAGAAGTTGTTTTTAGTACATGCTAACCCATTAATTAGGCGCTCGGTTATTAGTCTGCGCAAAATGGAAACAAAATAGATGTGATTTTCTGGTTTTCCTTAGATTGCATGCTACTCCAACAACTAGTCTCGCGGCTAGTAATGTGCTACTAAGATCAAAGAAAACACAAAGCCTTTTTTAGGTTTTATTTTAATGAATAAGAGTTTAACGAAATTCTCCGTCCGTTCATCATGGTTTTCAAGAACGACAAAGTTTTTTCTCAGCTTGATTTTAATTTACGGGGGAGGCTTATTCAATCAAAATGTCCTTTTAAAACTTTATTGATAATTTTATTAAGATGTTAGAAAAAACGTGTTTTGATTTGTATAAGTCAGAGATGCAATTTTGCCACTTTTCTGTTGCTTTTTTTAGTTTTGCAACAAACTGAAAGCGGCTTTCCAAAGATTATTTGTTATCTACCGAAAGTTTTCAGTAAAACATTATAAAAACGTTTCTTCAATTTTTTTGAACCAATGTTGCAATTTTTCAAATTCTATTTTGCCTTATTACATATTCGCAAAACCGATCAACTATTTTTGAAGTTTGTTTTCTTTTTTAGTTTTTCGGTATTTATTGAAAATTTTGAACAAAACGTTAGAAAAACGTTTTTTGATTTATTTGAGTCAAAGAAGCAAATTTTCCAACATTGAGCTGTCTCTTTACTAAAATGCAAAGTCGGTAAATTAACTATGAAGCTTTTTTTCTAACCAGGGACTAAAATAATAGGTTTTCTAGAATCTATTAGATTTTTAACCAATTGTTAGGCAAACGTTTTTTGATTTTTTTTACTCAAAGAGGCAATCTTGTCAATATTGAGTTGCCTCTTTACTAAAAGGCAAAGTCGGTAAACTAACTGTGAAGCTTGTTTTTATAACAAACTGAGAGTCCCCTATCAATGTTTTCAACCAAAACGTTAGGAAACGTTTTTTGATTTCTTTGAGACAAAGAAGCAATCTTGCCAACATTGAGTTGCCTATTAACCAAAAAGCCAAGTCTATAAAATAAGTACAAAGCTTTTTTTTAAATAACTGAGGGGGCCCAATCAATAGGTTTTCTTGGATCTACTAAATGTTTTATCCAAAACGTTAGGAAAATTTTTTTAATTTGTGAGTCAAAGAAGCAATTTTGCCAACATTGAGTTGCCTCTTTACTAAAATGCAAAGTCGGTAAACTAACTGCGAAGCTTGTTTTTATAACAAACTGAGAGTCCCCTATCAATGTTTTCAACCAAAACGTTAGGAAACGTTTTTTGATTTTTTTGAGTCAAAGAAGCAATCTTGCCAACATTGAGTTGCCTATTAACTAAAACGCAAAATCGGTAAACTAACTGTGAAGTTTGTTTTTATAACAATATGAGAGTCCCCTATCAATGTTTTCAACCAAAACTTTAAAAAACGTTTTTTGATCTTTTTTAATCAAAGAGGCAATCTTGTCAATATTGTGTTGCCTCTTTACTAAAAAACCAAGTCTATAAAATAAGTACAAAGCTTTTTTTAAATAACTGAGGGGGCCCAATCAATAGGATTTCTTGGATCTACTAAATGTTTTATCCAAAACGTTAGGAAAATTTTTTTTTAATTTGTGAGTCAAAGAAGCAATTTTGCCAACATTGAGTTGCCTCTTTACTAAAATTCAAAGTCGGTAAACTAACTGCGAAGCTTGTTTTTATAACAAACTGAGAGTCCCCTATCAATGTTTTCAACCAAAACGTTAGGAAACGTTTTTTGATTTTTTTGAGTCAAAGAAGCAATCTTGCCAACATTGAGTTGCCTATTAACTAAAACGCAAAATCGGTAAACTAACTGTGAAGTTTTTTTATAACAATCTGAGAGTCCCCTATCAATGTTTCCAACCAAAACTTTAAAAAACGTTTTTTGATATTTTTTAATCAAAGAGGCATTCTTGTCAATATTGTGTTGCCTCTTTAATAAAAAGCCAAGTCTATAAAATAAGTGCAAAGCTTTTTTTAAATAACTGAGGGGGCCCAATCAATAGGTTTTCTTGGATCTACTAAATGTTTTATCCAAAAAGTTAGGAAAAATTTTTTTTAAATTTGTGAGTCAAAGAAGCAATTTTGCCAACATTGAGTTGCCTCTTTACTAAAATGCAAAGTCGGTAAACTAACTGCGAAGCTTGTTTTTATAACAAACTGAGAGTCCCCTATCAATGTTTTAAACCAAAACGTTAGGAAACGTTTTTTGATTTATTTGAGTCAAAGAAGCAAATTTTCCAACATTGAGCTGTCTCTTTACTAAAATGCAAAGTCGGTAAAATAACTGCGAAGCTTGTTTATATAACAAACTGAGAGTCCCCTATCAATGTTTTCAACCAAAACGTTAGGAAACGTTTTTTGATTTTTTTGAGTCAAAGAAGCAATCTTGCCAACATTGAGTTGCCTATTAACTAAAACGCAAAATCGGTAAACTAACTGTGAAGTTTGTTTTTATAACAATATGAGAGTCCCCTATCAATGTTTTCAACCAAAACTTTAAAAAACGTTTTTTGATCTTTTTTAATCAAAGAGGCAATCTTGTCAATATTGTGTTGCCTCTTTACTAAAAAACCAAGTCTATAAAATAAGTACAAAGCTTTTTTTTAAATAACTGAGGGGGCCCAATCAATAGGATTTCTTGGATCTACTAAATGTTTTATCCAAAACGTTAGGAAATTTTTTTTTTAATTTGTGAGTCAAAGAAGCAATTTTGCCAACATTGAGTTGCCTCTTTACTAAAATTCAAAGTCGGTAAACTAACTGCGAAGCTTGTTTTTATAACAAACTGAGAGTCCCCTATCAATGTTTTCAACCAAAACGTTAGGAAACGTTTTTTGATTTTTTTGAGTCAAAGAAGCAATCTTGCCAACATTGAGTTGCCTATTAACTAAAACGCAAAATCGGTAAACTAACTGTGAAGTTTTTTTATAACAATCTGAGAGTCCCCTATCAATGTTTCCAACCAAAACTTTAAAAAACGTTTTTTGATATTTTTTAATCAAAGAGGCATTCTTGTCAATATTGTGTTGCCTCTTTAATAAAAAGCCAAGTCTATAAAATAAGTACAAAGCTTTTTTTAAATAACTGAGGGGGCCCAATCAATAGGTTTTCTTGGATCTACTAACTGTTTTATCCAAAACGTTAGGAAAATTTTTTTTAAATTTGTGAGTCAAAGAAGCAATTTTGCCAACATTGAGTTGCCTCTTTACTAAAATGCAAAGTCGGTAAACTAACTGCGAAGCTTGTTTTTATAACAAACTGAGAGTCCCCTATCAATGTTTTAAACCAAAACGATAGGAAACGTTTTTTGATTTATTTGAGTCAAAGAAGCAAATTTTCCAACATTGAGCTGTCTCTTTACTAAAATGCAAAGTCGGTAAAATAACTGCGAAGCTTGTTTATATAACAAACTGAGAGTCCCCTATCAATGTTTTCAACCAAAACGTTAGGAAACGTTTTTGATTTTTTTGAGACAAAGAAGCAGTCTTGCCAACATTGAGTTGCCTATTAACTAAAATGCAAAATCGGTAAACTAACTGTGAAGTTTGTTTTTATAACAATATGAGAGTCCCCTATCAATGTTTTCAACCAAAACTTTAAAAAACGTTTTTTGATCTTTTTTAATCAAAGAGGCAATCTTGTCAATATTGTGTTGCCTCTTTACTAAAAAACCAAGTCTATAAAATAAGTACAAAGCTTTTTTTAAATAACTGAGGGGGCCCAATCAATAGGATTTCTTGGATCTACTAAATGTTTTATCCAAAACGTTAGGAAATTTTTTTTTAATTTGTGAGTCAAAGAAGCAATTTTGCCAACATTGAGTTGCCTCTTTACTAAAATTCAAAGTCGGTAAACTAACTGCGAAGCTTGTTTTTATAACAAACTGAGAGTCCCCTATCAATGTTTTCAACCAAAACGTTAGGAAACGTTTTTTGATTTTTTTGAGTCAAAGAAGCAATCTTGCCAACATTGAGTTGCCTATTAACTAAAACGCAAAATCGGTAAATTAACTGTGAAGTTTTTTTATAACAATCTGAGAGTCCCCTATCAATGTTTCCAACCAAAACTTTAAAAAACGTTTTTTGATATTTTTTAATCAAAGAGGCATTCTTGTCAATATTGTGTTGCCTCTTTAATAAAAAGCCAAGTCTATAAAATAAGTACAAAGCTTTTTTTAAATAAATGAGGGGGCCCAATCAATAGGTTTTCTTGGATCTACTAAATGTTTTATCCAAAAAGTTAGGAAAAATTTTTTTTAAATTTGTGAGTCAAAGAAGCAATTTTGCCAACATTGAGTTGCCTCTTTACTAAAATGCAAAGTCGGTAAACTAACTGCGAAGCTTGTTTTTATAACAAACTGAGAGTCCCCTATCAATGTTTTAAACCAAAACGTTAGGAAACGTTTTTTGATTTATTTGAGTCAAAGAAGCAAATTTTCCAACATTGAGCTGTCTCTTTACTAAAATGCAAAGTCGGTAAAATAACTGCGAAGCTTGTTTATATAACAAACTGAGAGTCCCCTATCAATGTTTTCAACCAAAACGTTAGGAAACGTTTTTTGATTTTTTTGAGTCAAAGAAGCAATCTTGCCAACATTGAGTTGCCTATTAACTAAAACGCAAAATCGGTAAACTAACTGTGAAGTTTGTTTTTATAACAATATGAGAGTCCCCTATCAATGTTTTCAACCAAAACTTTAAAAAACGTTTTTTGATCTTTTTTAATCAAAGAGGCAATCTTGTCAATATTGTGTTGCCTCTTTACTAAAAAACCAAGTCTATAAAATAAGTACAAAGCTTTTTTTAAATAACTGAGGGGGCCCAATCAATAGGATTTCTTGGATCTACTAAATGTTTTATCCAAAACGTTAGGAAATTTTTTTTTTAATTTGTGAGTCAAAGAAGCAATTTTGCCAACATTGAGTTGCCTCTTTACTAAAATTCAAAGTCGGTAAACTAACTGCGAAGCTTGTTTTTATAACAAACTGAGAGTCCCCTATCAATGTTTTCAACCAAAACGTTAGGAAACGTTTTTTGATTTTTTTGAGTCAAAGAAGCAATCTTGCCAACATTGAGTTGCCTATTAACTAAAACGCAAAATCGGTAAACTAACTGTGAAGTTTTTTTATAACAATCTGAGAGTCCCCTATCAATGTTTCCAACCAAAACTTTAAAAAACGTTTTTTGATATTTTTTAATCAAAGAGGCATTCTTGTCAATATTGTGTTGCCTCTTTAATAAAAAGCCAAGTCTATAAAATAAGTACAAAGCTTTTTTTAAATAACTGAGGGGGCCCAATCAATAGGTTTTCTTGGATCTACTAACTGTTTTATCCAAAACGTTAGGAAAATTTTTTTTAAATTTGTGAGTCAAAGAAGCAATTTTGCCAACATTGAGTTGCCTCTTTACTAAAATGCAAAGTCGGTAAACTAACTGCGAAGCTTGTTTTTATAACAAACTGAGAGTCCCCTATCAATGTTTTAAACCAAAACGATAGGAAACGTTTTTTGATTTATTTGAGTCAAAGAAGCAAATTTTCCAACATTGAGCTGTCTCTTTACTAAAATGCAAAGTCGGTAAAATAACTGCGAAGCTTGTTTATATAACAAACTGAGAGTCCCCTATCAATGTTTTCAACCAAAACGTTAGGAAACGTTTTTGATTTTTTTGAGACAAAGAAGCAGTCTTGCCAACATTGAGTTGCCTATTAACTAAAATGCAAAATCGGTAAACTAACTGTGAAGCTTGTTTTTATAACAAACTGAGAGTCCCCTATCAATGTTTTCAACCAAAACGTTAAGAAACGTTTTTTGATTTTTTTTAGTCAAAGAGGCAATCTTGTCAATATTGTGTTGCCTCTGTTATAAAAAGCCAAGTCTATAAAATAAGTACAAAGATTTTTTTAAATAACTGAGGGGGCCCAATCAATAGGTTTTCTTGGATCTACTAAAGGTTTTATCCAAAACGTTAGGAAATTTTTTTTTAATTTGTGAGTCAAAGAAGCAAATTTGCCAACATTGAGTTGCCTCTTTACTAATATGCAAAGTCGGTAAACTAACTGCGAAGCTTGTTTTTATAACAAACTGAGAGTCCCCTATCAATGTTTTCAACCAAAACGTTAGGAAACGTTTTTTGATTTATTTGAGTCAAAGAAGCAAATTTTCCAACATTGAGCTGTCTCTTTACTAAAATGCAAAGTCGGTAAACTAACTGCGAAGCTTGTTTTTATAACAAACTGAGAGTCCCCTATCAATGTTTTCAACCAAAACGTTAAGAAACGTTTTTTGATTTTTTTTAGTCAAAGAGGCAATCTTGTCAATATTGTGTTGCCTCTTTACTAAAAAGTCAAGTCTATAAAATAAGTACAAAGCTTTTTTTAAATAACTGAGGGGGCCCAATCAATAGGTTTTCTTGGATCTACTAAATGTTTTATCCAAAACGTTAGGAAAATTTTTTTTTAATTTGTGAGTCAAAGAAGCAATTTTGCCAACATTGAGTTGCCTCTTTACTAAAATGCAAAGTCGGTAAACTAACTGCGAAGCTTGTTTTTATAACAAACTGAGAGTCCCCTATCAATGTTTTCAACCAAAACGTTAGGAAACGTTTTTTGATTTATTTGAGTCAAAGAAGCAAATTTTCCAACATTGTGCTGTCTCTTTACTAAAATGCAAAGTCGGTAAACTAACTGCGAAGCTTGTTTTTATAACAAACTGAGAGTCCCCTATCAATGTTTTCAACCAAAACGTTAAGAAACGTTTTTTGATTTTTTTTAGTCAAAGAGGCAATCTTGTCAATATTGTGTTGCCTCTTTACTAAAAAGTCAAGTCTATAAAATAAGTACAAAGCTTTTTTTAAATATCTGAGGGGGCCCAATCAATAGGTTTTCTTGGATCTACTAAATGTTTTATCCAAAACGTTAGGAAATTTTTTTTTTAATTTGTGAGTCAAAGAAGCAATTTTGCCAACATTGAGTTGCCTCTTTACTAAAATGCAAAGTCGGTAAACTAACTGCGAAGCTTGTTTATATAACAAACTGAGAGTCCCCTATCAATGTTTTCAACCAAAACGTTAGGAAACGTTTTTTGATTTTTTTGAGACAAAGAAGCAATCTTGCCAACATTGAGTTGCCTATTAACTAAAATGCAAAATCGGTAAACTAACTGTGAAGCTTGTTTTTATAACAAACTGAGAGTCCCCTATCAATGTTTTCAACCAAAACGTTAGGAAACGTTTTTTGATTTTTTTGAGTCAGAGAAGCAACCTTGTCAACATTGAGTTGCCTCTTTACTAAAATGCAAAGTCGTTAAATTAACTGTGAAGCTTGTTTTTATAACAAACTGAGAGTCCCCTATCAATGTTTTCAACCAAAACGTTAGGAAACGTTTTTTGATTTTTTAAGTCAGAGAAGCAATCTTGTCAACATTGAGTTGCGTCTTTACTATGATGCAAAGTCGATAAACTGACTGTGAAGCTTGTTTTTTAGACAAACTGAGGAGACCATCTATAGATCTTCTTGGATCTATTAAATGTTTTAACCAAAACTTTAAAAAAACGGTTTTTTTTGAATTTTTTGAGTCGAAAAAGCAAATTTTATTATATCGAGTTGCCTCTTTACTAAAATGACATGTTGATGAACTAATTATGAAGCTTGATGTTTTTAACAAAATGAAGGGGGCCCAATCAATATGTTTATTTGGATCTGTTCAGTTTTTTTTATCCAAAACGTTAGGAAAACGTTTTTTGAAATTTTTGAGTCTATGAAGCAATATGCCAATTTTGAGTTGCCTCTTTAATAAAATGCAAAGGCCATAAAATAAGTTAGAAGCTTGTTTTTTAACAGGCCGAGGGGCCCAATCAATAGGTTTTCTTGAATCTACTAAATGTTTTATCCAAAACGTTAGGAAAATTTTTTTTTAATTTGTGAGTCAAAGAAGCAATTTTGCCAACATTGAGTTGCCTCTTTACTAAAATGCAAAGTCGGTAAACTAACTGCGAAGCTTGTTTTTATAACAAACTGAGAGTCCCCTATCAATGTTTTCAACCAAAACGTTAGGAAACGTTTTCTGATTTTTTTGAGTCAAAGAGGCGATCTTGTTAATATTGTGTTGCCTCTTTACTAAAAAGCCAAGTCTATAAAATAAGTACAAAGCTTTTTTTCAATAACTGAGGGGGCCCAATCAATAGGTTTTCTTGGATCTACTAAATGTTTTATCCAAAACGTTAGGAAATTTTTTTTTAAATTTGTGAGTCAAAGAAGCAATTTTGCCAACATTGAGTTGCCTCTTTACTAAAATGCAAAATCGGTAAACTAACTGCGAAGCTTGTTTATATAACAAACTGAGAGTCCCCTATCAATGTTTTCAACCAAAACGTTAGGAAACATTATTGATTTTTTTGAGACAAAGTAGCAATCTTGCCAACATTGAGTTGCCTATTAACTAAAATGCAAAATCGGTAAACTATCTGTGAAGCTTGTTTTTATAACAAACTGAGAGTCCGCTATCAATGTTTTCAACCAAAACGTTAGGAAACGTTTTTTGATTGTTTTGAGTCAGAGAAGCAATCTTGTCAACATTGAGTTGCCTCTTTACTAAATTGCAAAGTCGGTAAACTAACTGTGAAGCTTGTTTTTATAACAAACTGAGAGTCCCCTATCAATGTTTTCAACCAAAACGTTAGGAAACGTTTTTTGATTTTTTAAGTCAGAGAAGCAATCTTGTCAACATTGAGTTGCGTCCTTACTATGATGCAAAACAGATAAACTGATTGTGAAGCTTGTTTTTTAGACAAACTGAGGAGACCATCTATAGATCTTCTTGGATCTATTAAATGCTTTAACCAAAACATTAAAAAACGTTTTTTTTTTGAATTTTTTGAGTCGAAAAAGCAAATTTTATTATATCGAGTTGCCTCTTTACTAAAATGACATGTTGATGAACTAATTATGAAGCTTGATGTTTTTAACAAAATGAAGGGGGCCCAATCAATATGTTTATTTGGATCTGTTCAGTTTTTTATCCAAAACGCTAGGAAAACGTTTTTGAAATTTTTGAGTCTATGAAGCAATATGCCAATATTGAGTTGCCTCTTTAATAGAATGCAAAGGCCATAAAATAACTTAGAAGCTTGTTTTTTAACAGGCCGAGGGGCCCAATCAATAGGTTTTCTTGAATCTATTAAATTTTTTAACCAACACGTTAGAAAAACGTTTTTTGTTTTTTTTTGAGTCAAAGAGGCAATTTTGCCAATACTGAGTTACCTTTTAGTAAATTGCAAATTCGATAAAGTAACCAAAAAACTTGCTGTCTAACCAAATGAGGGGGCCATATAAATAGTGTTTTGGATTCATTATAAAGTTTTCATTAAAAATCTAGAAAAATTTTTTTTGATTTTTGTCACTCGAGAGAGCACTTTTTCTAACTTTTTGCTTGTTGATCAAAAACTTCACATGAAGACTTCAGTAAAAAAAGAATCCCAGTTTACGTCAAACTGAAATGTTTCTTTCAAGTAAAAATTTTACGTTCATTTAGATTTTTTGCGAAAAAATCAGAAATGTGTTTAATTTTCTCCGTTCCAAAAAGCGCTTTATCGTTTTTTAGTGAAACTTGTGTTTTCGTGTCATTTGCCATTTTGTAGTTTCTCACTTTTATTTCATTCATAAATCATTAACAAACGTTCGTTGGGGGACAATTTTTAATTTTTTTTAAGATTTTTTGTCCCAAAAAAATTCCAAGTTTTTTGGATACGTCTAACTGGGGAAAGGACTTCTCCCTTGACATCTGGAACCTCGGGCGATTATCTCTTGGTGACGCTTGGAACCGAAAAGTCAGGCCTTCTCGTTCGGGTGACTTCTGGAACCCTTGAAAGAATCTTCTCGTCTTCGGTGACGTCTGACACCAAAAAAATTATCTTGGGTAGCTTTTCTTGCTGATTTGTCTGGGGGGGGGGGCTTTTCTTGCTGATTTGAAGCCAAATGAACGTCCTAATATCGTCTGCCCACCGCTGATTTGGTTGACTTGTTAGATTTGTAAACTGTTGGTTGGTCGAATAATTTATTCTTCCCTCCTCCTGGCTTGTGCTTGAGCACTGTTATTTGTCTTCGGGGGATGATGTCACCACCTTTGTTTAAAAAAATTTCCTTTCGGATGGTAGACAATGTTTTCTTAATCACGGAGGCCGGTCTCCAATTTGGGTAATGAAACTTATATTCCAGATTTGTTTGGTTGCTCCTGTTTGGTTGCGGCTTCTTGACAGATGTTTTATGGGAACGTGTCAAATTCTTTGGTTTTTTAGGCGGTGATTTAACCATCGGCAAGTATATGTTAGCACATGAATCTTAGCGGCCCGAGGTACTTAGTGCCTTGAAATGAGGGCGCTTGCGCCCGAGTGCTGGGAACATGGCCCGAGGGGGCTGAGACTCATGTGCTAACTTATTTAGAGAACCAAAAGATACGAAGGGGGTTAAACTTTAATTAAAATTGAAATTAAGATTACGGTTTCGCAAATCATTAAACGAAAAGTTTTCGTCAATATCTCTATTTTTTTCCTATTTTCAAAAGGTTGCTGGGAAAGAGGGGATTGTTAGGGGGGTGGGTGGGAGTATTTGGAGAGGCCTTTCAAAAGTTGTGAATCAGCCAAATGTTTCCGTTTCCAAGGCGAGGCAAGTGCTTTCGTTTCAGGTTTTGGTGGGAAATGTCAAAAGTATCAGTGGTTTTGGCCTCACCGCCAAAACTTATGTTTCCTTAGTGCGAGCGGGCCGTTAAGTTAGGGCCGCTAAGTTAGGGGCGCAAAAGTTAGCATTCCACTCTTGCACGTGCTAATTGCTAATTGCAGGTGCCTCCAAGTTATAGCGACAAAAAATTCGTACCCTGGGTTATCTAAATTCATGTTTTGACTTCTTTTCTTTATTTCCCAAGGTCTTTGGGAACAGTTAATTTTCTGACCTATTTGCTATGGATTATCACCGATTTTTTTCCCTCAGCGTTAGAAATGGCGCTGTTGCAGTTCACCGATAACGTATGGTCACAAAACCATTACGTGATCGTGTGGAAACCTTTCTTAGCTCCAAGAAACACTCGCTTTAAGGTCTGGTTCTCTCATGACGTTAAGGGACACTCGTGAGCTTCAGAACTCCACGGTGACAACCGCGAAGTAGAGTAAGCTGCTAAAAATGTAGGAAATATAACAGTGCTATCCTGCGCACAATCAACATCACGCAAAAGGAACTACAGTCCCAGAAAAATTTACAGCCTAAATTCTATAATTTCAGCTCTAGCTCTAAATCCCTAGTTACAGAATTTCTATAGCTTTGCTGGACTCTATAACAGCGAACTCAAGGATGAATGTCCACAGCCAAAACCCGATGGCTATAAAACACATATCAAGTTGTTCATAAGGAAATATGATTTGCATGAGAGTTCCGTAACTCTTCATGTGGTTGTTGTGAGGAAATACCATAGGTTTATGACTATCACTATTCGCCCCGCAGTTGCAATATATTAGTTCAAAATGGTATTGTTCCTCAATCTAATCTTTATTCATGCCTTTACGTTTGTTCACATATATTCACACTTCAAACTTATTCAATAATCACGTTTTCAGTTCTCGAGTAGTTGTGCAATTCAGTTTGTAGCTCTACTTCTTAAACACCTAAAGTTAAGCAAGTCATTCGCTAAGCTATTGAGGTAATAATTTTCAACGATGGAGTTGCTTCCCAAGTCCTACTCTCCGAATTTTAACTCTGCATTCGCCTCACCACAGTGATCGTCAGATTTTAGTTAGGATCTTTTCAGTTTTCCCCCTCCCACTTATTGGGCGTATAACTTTTACCCCCGAGGTTCAAGTGTTGTTTTTGGAGCTATATTGTAACGTTTCGGCACAACAATGTTTCTTATGCCTCCATTTACAAGTTTCGTGAATTACGTATCGTTCTATAGCAAGTTATATGATCTCTAAGCTGGGGTGGGAGAAAAAGAATGGATTCCCGTTATTTACGTAGTAGCATGCCAAATATAAACGCATAATTTGTAATTTGAGTGCATGAAAACACTCGCTGGCGGAGACAGAATAAATCCATCATTTAACTGACCTAATTATGCATTTGTAATCTGAATTATTTCCGTTGTCCCCCAGTAAGTTGCATCCGCTAAGCTGTGGGTGGCAAATGCTGAAAAAGAAAGGATCTCGTAATCTGTATCGTAATTTCTGAGATTTTGTTCTTGCTGACAGCAACTTTTTATTAAAAAACGATAACCAAAAGAAGCAAATCTATTTAGGGTGCAAATTCGTGGCTGGTAAGCTAGAGCCAAACACTTTACAAATTTCGCTCTAAAAATTTGGAAAACTTTTTTACAGCTTTTGCTGCTTAAAGTTCCGTTTTTCTAAAAAAAATTCTAATTCAAAAAAAAATTTTTTTAAAGTTCAAAATTTTACTGTCTGATTATTTTTACCCTAGTTCTGCTGAATATTGAAAATACGAAAAACGTGTCAAAGTTTTTTGTAAAAAGTTCCTTGTATTTGAAGCTTTAATTGCTCTTGAACAAAGTTGTAAACGTGTTGGTCTTTGTTATGCAAATTTTTTGCTTGACCATTTTTGCGCTTTTCTTCTGGAGCATTCTTTGACTTCTCAATTGATTTTCTTATGCTTTCGTTCTTCATTTTTGGGTAATCTCTATGCTCTCACTTCGATGTTAAGCTTGTTGCTAAAATATAATCTATTACTGATAGCCGAGTGAGTAGTGCTTCTGGTGAGGGAGCGGGACGTACATGGTTCGAATCCCGGCGGGGTTAAATATTTTTGCACCCATAAAGAAAAATTTATCTAGGCTACAGCCCTTGAGTCAAATTACCTTGCCTGTCGTTTGAGAGCAATTCTTCCGACATTAGTCGGTTTGTGGTTAGTGATCACTCAACGGATCTGTTCTGTTTTGCTGCCACCCCCACCTTAGCTAGCTTATATTTTTATGCCCCCCCCGATGCACGTGTTTTTTTTACATAGTAACTCTCCTATGTAACAATACATAATTTATAACCGTGGGCGTAAACAACAATGGGGGCAAACCGAATAGAACCAAATTATTGAAAAAAATACGCAAAGGAAAAACGGAAAATTTCACTCAATTTATTTCTATTTTTCGATCTCCAATTAGCTTTATATCAAATTTATGACAAGGAGGGTTAGGCATACGTGGGGGTTATAGAGGTTTTTTAAGTTCTTCAGAGTGGTGGGTCCGTTTGTGTGTTTTTTTGTGCAACATGTTGTTTTTGTTTATGTTACATTATGTTATGGGAAGTAAGGATTACTTAAGTTTGGGTGTATGTGGTTTGACGAATTTGATCCGCAAATAGTCAAATTTGAGCATGAAATCTTGGGTCTTTCTCATTATATCCCCAATGAAATCATAGCCCCCAAATATGGATAATTACCATGCTTGGGGGCTATAGGTTATCTGACCACTAAGCTGGGGGGATGGGGGTATGATGGGAAAGACCCGTTTGTTAAGACACACGCGAACGTTTTCAAGATCTTTCCGTGGTTCTTGCAAAATCTTGGAATTCTTTGCGTGGGGTGTTGTACACCTAACGTTCTTACAAAAAACAGAGCAAAAAAAGAAACAGTTTGCGAATTATGGCAATCAGTGAGTTCAGTGAAAGCTTTGTGTCAAATAAGGCAGTCGCTGAATATATTAACGTTTTTATCTGCGTTAGCTAACAAACTAAAAATGGTAAACGCAAGTTTAAAATTACCAAAGGGCTACCCAAAAAATATGTTTAACACTAACTGTGCATTAACACTAACTGTGAATACTGGCTCTTCACGCCTCATGAAAAAAACAAATCGTTTTCATTCGCCTGTATGAAAGTACCAATACATTTTTGTCTCTAATAATGGTAAACCTGAGACTTTTTTGTTCTTTGAATAGTCATAGTTTTGATCAACTTGGTTATTGAAGTGTCAACCGTAATTTTTTGTAATTCGATCACAAGAATAAAAAAAATTCGGATCTTCTCCGTTTGTGCCCCCAGTACATTATGCTCCCCCAGTTACAGTGCACGTGTCAATACATGGTAAATCATCATGTAAAAATATGGCACGTGCGTCTTGGGGTGCAAAAAGTATGCACACACTAAGCTGGGGGGCAAAAACCGAAAAGTTCTAAAAATTCTCATACTCATCAACTCACGCATTTTTTAAAAGAAAACTGTGACCTTCAACTATTCAGTTGAGTATGCACGTGCAATAGTGAATATAATCGCACATTTTTTTGCCACGGAGAAAATGAAAACGCCGAAGTGGAGTCCAATCGCTGAAAAGCTATGAAGAAATGGTTAAGTGACTCTGCTTGAAGTCACTGAGAACTTCTGGCGTTTATCGAGAACTGCAAAGCAGTTCGAGAAATTAAGTCAGAATTTCGAGGTGACTCTGCAGAGTCACTTAATCATGCTTAAAACACGAAACGCGTACGTTTTAAGATGACGAAAGTCAACGAAATTCAACCTCTGGCTAAGTAGCAACTTCTGTCATTTTAACTTCTGGCACTGCAGACTTTCGGCATTTTAAAATGTGCACGTGAGTGTTTTAATTGGTGATAACAATTGATCGGCAATGACTTGACCCAACTATTATTGTCATAACAAAAGTTGCTTAAGCTATTAGATGAGATGACTTATGGCACGCAATCAATGCAAGAACATTTTAATGTGCCGGAAATATTTTCTGAGATTAGACAAATTTATTTTTGTTATTGAGCTCCACTTCATACTGTAAATTCACGTTTCCAACCTTGTAGCCGTGCGGTAATATCCATAAAATAAATCTGACTGTGACTGGAACAGTTGCCTTTTTTACCCCCACTATTCAGTCTTTCCCATTATATCCCCCCAGCTTAGTGGTCAGATAACCTATACCCCCCATCATAGTAATTATACCATAATGGGGGACTATAGTTTCATGGGGGGGGGGGCGCTATAATGGGAAAGACCCGGAAATTCATGTCTGTCATTGAAAACAAACACACGAAACGAAAATGAAAAGTGTAACTACTTTGCACCACTTTTGTGTTATGAAGGCGCTGATTCGGTGTCCCGCAACCACGGACGGATGCATGACTGATCCATAGCAACTAGCACACAACCCAAAAGATGGTGATCTATGCTCGGGCATGGCAAAACCACGTGAAACCAAAACCATGTGATTATGATTTGCATATATGATTTGCATGATTTCCTTGTAATCATACAAGGGTCAAACATTTTTTTTGAAGATGCTTAAACAGTCACAATTGTCTTCCCCATTTCGCCTGAAGTAAGTTGAATTATGATATCAATTCAAACTATCCCGAACATGGTAATGAATTTTCGAGGTTATCGTACAAGGTCATAAATGACATTATGATTTCCTTGTGGCCATACAAGGATCATAAATAAAAATTGAATTTTTCAAGAAAGGTAAAACAAATAAAAGTCCATTACTCTCCAACATTTTTATGTCACTTCACTCTGAAATTGAGAAGGTTTCATTTTTTCCTGCTAATCATACAGGGTCATAAATGATTGTGTGATTACACTATAATCAAGAAAATTTCACAACAAGAATTTTCAACAAAAAAATTACCCATATTATCAAAAAATCACCTGAGTGAACCACTAATCTATCTGAAAGACTTGATATAAAGAAAAATATCATCTGTAGCTAAAACAGATTGTAGCGTGAACGGACTGCAAACAAATGGGTTAAGGAAATGGGTTAAAAAAGAGGTAAAGTGGATCGTAAAGAGGTAATAGTGCAGCTTGACAATTTTTAATCCAATGTTTTTTCTTGAGCTCTGCCATGTAAATTGCATACCTTTTTCAACACATGGTTGAATGAAATTTATATTAAGGACAATAGGTTGTAGCCAGAAGTGACCGCAAACAATTTCTGCATATAATTGCACATATTGACCAGTTTTTTTAAATTTAAAAGCGAAAAATTTGTAAAATTCTGGTTTGCAGATATTCGTATACCAATGGAGAGCCAAAACTAATATATTTACAAACCGATGGCATTAGTTTTCAGTATAACTTCTCCATAATGTCTTCAGGTTTGTATGCATTTGTATTTTTAAGGACCATTTTGAGTGAAGCAAAAACCTTGCTTTACTCACGAGCTTAGTTCATAACTTTTTTAGTAGTTTATTAGATGTTTCACTATGGTGCTTACCGTTTAATTGGTGTATTTTCCCTGAATGATGTCCCTGCTATCATACAAGGATCATATATGCCCAATATATGCCCACCTGCCCAATCAATCAGCCCTGAAAATGGATGGCATTTATTCTCGTGGCCTATTCCTGACAATGAAAATCAAAACCTAACACAAATTAAATTAGAGAAAAGAGCCTCACCATTGCAAAGATGATAAATGTGTAGGAGGAAAGTGATTACGCTAAAAGTATGCACTTAAGTGTATGCACGAAGAGATCATGGAGCCGATGTTGGTGAAAGTAGCACGCATTCAAATGAGAAGTTTGAGGACTAAAGCAGGAAAGGATTTCATGTGAACAGAGTTTGCGCTTGAGATGGTCGATTTTCAAACACAGGCTAATGCCAAAATATTGGATGTGTCGACTTTACCGCTCACGATCAAGGGCTGTAAAAAGGTGATGAGCGAGCTTTGTTCTTTTGAGTCTCTGTATAAGTGGAAACCTATTCCCTCCAGGCCATCAAGGAAACTTGAGTGATCGTACCATTTCACTACAAAACTAGCTCTTTCCGTTTTGATCTCATCAGAAAATGTACCATGAAAAAGAGATCATTTTAGGGGGTTGGTCTTTCCCATGTAAAATTATATTAATAGACAGCTTCCTTCGAGTCATAGAACGATTCTGGGCAGAGTATGGGCATGGCCAGTTTTGGAAGTCAATTGCTATGTATGATGCTTTAACTATCTGACACTCAACCTTCGTTCAATAATTTCAAGCAAGTTTAACCTAATTGCAAGTAAGTTACTTTAAACCTAATTTTAAGCAAGTTTAGAGGCCTGCAAAAACTTGTCTTCAGCTTTATTTTCAACTGCCACTATTTGATCTAGTAATTATTGACCTTACATGTTCTTATTTTCCCCACTTAATGTAAAAATAGTTATGGACAAAGACTAAAATTTGATTATTAAATAGTATTGAATACATAAAACTACAATTTACAGAAGAACGAAAGTTAAAAGCTGAGTATTATTATAACACCCGGTCAGTAAAATTTGCAAATTTACACTTGAAGTTAGCACCGATAAACTTTATAATGGGCAAAAGTTTGCACAAACATTTGAGTTTTTAAATTTGTTTATTAATTCCAGGTTTACATAGATAAACACTAGATTTCCGTCTAGTAGGGACCAAAATTTTGATTGGGCCAAAAAGGGTTCTGTTGAGTAGCGTTGTTTGAGCCAGAGGGTACATTACCATTGGGAGGGTTTCTTTGGACCCCCATATAATTCTGAGTTGGTTGATATGCTGCTGCATACATGTTTGCTGGGTAATGATGACCCAGGTAGCTGTTCATAGCCTGCGAACCTCCCGGATGTTGCATTGAGAAATTGTTCATTTGCGGTTGCTGATTATTGTACATGGTGGCATTTGGATAGTATGAAATAGTATTTGGCTGGTACTGAGTTGCGACATAATTCGGGTACATAACACCTGGGGCTTGAAATGGTGGCATAGAAGGTGGGAATGGATATGGGGCGTGGGTTTGCCCAACTGGTGAGATGGCCATATTTGGTACTAGGTTCTTGTTGGCTTGAGTTGCTACTTGTCCTCGATTAAAATTCTGTCCGTATGTGATATTAGCCAGAGGTTGGGTCTGTTGGAATGCTGATCCATGTACCGGGTTGGGAGCTGCAAATATCGGGGCAGCGTTGTTGGCTGTTTGGGTTAATTGGGGTTGAATATGGTACTTAAGCATGTTCTGCTTTTTCAATTTTTTGAAATCTCCCACTTCAAAACTAGACTTGTACATTGGGTTGAGGGTCCAAAAGTGACCTCGTGAGTAGCTCTTTTTGGTGAATTTGTAGAATCCTTCGTGGAGGGACAGTGCATGTCTCACACTGTTTTTCCACCCGTCTTTTGCTTTCTTGTAGAAATCGTATTCATTCTCAATCCACTTGTAAATGCCGGAAATGGGTAGCTCGTTGTTGTCGGCAGCCAAAAGAGCTCTGGCAATCATTGAGACATAGGAGTCTGAGGGTCTGTTTGAATCCCCCTTCGGTGCTTTTGGGTTGCCTTTTGCTTTCTGGGTTGAAACTCTAAATGAGACCTGGCTTTTTTCATTCGTTTCCTGAGGAGGCTGCGCTGTTTTTTGGCTTTGTTGAGCATCTCCAATTTCCTCTTGGATCTCTGGAACCTCGCTGGTTTCGATGGTTTTCTTATCTTCATATTTGACTGTATTTTGTTCTAACTCCGTAGGAACTTCGCTCACAGTAGTTGGTTGAGGTACTTCTGAAACAACAAAATCATTATCAACAAAATTAGTATCAAATTTAATATCTAGGGTAGTATTGTTTTTATTCACAAGACAAAAAGGAGGGGAGGGGATGCCACGTGATTTTATTGAAGTGATGAAACTGACCACCAAGCCCACCTAAGCCTGAAGTTGAATAGAGCCAAAAACCAATTATCAGTTCAAATTTATTCAGTTAAAAACAATGCAGAACAATATATCTATATTCTAAAATTGGCCCCGCCCCCTTAAGTCGTTGAAGTCTAGGCCTGACTAAAAAATAACCAAAGCTAATACTCACCAGTTGTGAATTCTGGGAACACGATTAAGTCTGCATATTCTGACAAGTCTTGCGCGACACTTCCAACATGCGACACTTGACCACTCTCCGCCTCCTGTACTACCGGCAGCAACTCATGAGTAGGAACAAATGTCGAACTAACGGAGGGGACCACAAAAGGGTCCGGAGACTGGACAACGTTATCGTCATGGGCCAGCAGTTGAATTTCGGGTGAACTGGCAATGTAGCCAGAATCGTTGTACGATTGAGGTCTCTCAGATGCTCTCAGCTGGGCAATTTTAGGATGTTGTTTTGAGACGATGGGCACTACTAGGATGTTGTCACTTGGCAGTTTTCGTTGCTTACGTTTGGGAATCTCAGAAGTCTCGTCCAAATACGCGTCCGAGCGTTTCCTTTTAACCCCGGTTTGTTGCAAACCAGTTTCCTGGTTGTGCTGAACTGTGGCTTGAAAATGTTCACTGTTTTTGCCCATTTGCCCATTTGACACAACTTCCGGTTCAGATGGTGGAAATTGGAAATTAACGGGATTATAAATACTAGGAGTAATGATTGGAACAGTATACGGCGTGTTCTCTTTGTTCTCACACAGAGGTAGTTCATCGGAATTAGATTCACTTGGAGGTACGAATAGTTCCAGGGTATCGTTTTCGAGCAGATCGCCCAGTCCCAGCGAGTTTTCACTGTCAAGTGGTGCAAAATTAAAGTCGCTGGCTGAAGAGTTGAACAATCCAGTGTCATTGATAAAATTCTGCTGCTGATCTGAAGTCAGGTTTAGAAATTCAGCCAAATCATAATTTATATCTGTGTTTAAAGCATCTTTTAGGTCAAGGTCATTTGAGTTAGAGCTCGAGTTATTTTGCTCCATCTTAATAAGTTTTAAAATAACAGAAACGGTAGCGAACAACTAGAGATGTTTGTTAATTTTATACGATGAATAACAATACTTGTTGTTTTGAAAAATATTTTTATTCTAATTTTGTGCTGTTGATTTGAAAACGAATAAAGTTTGAAGTGAATTCGGATTTCAAATTGGGTGAAAAGTGAAAACATTTGGCCTCATTTGCATTGTCACTTGACTCTGTCACCAGCCCGTGATGGTACTCATCACCTGTTGATTGTTTAGATTGGGTTCCAGTTTGACCATTTGAGGCATAGCATGCTGACAGGTGTTTGTACTCAATGTTTACCCTCTTTTTTTTTCTCGTTTGTTGGCACCTTCTCTTATGTAAGAGCAAAATAGCGCCGACAATTAAAAAACATCAAAGGCTGAACCAAAAGAAAATTAATGTATTTTTTCTGGGCTACGAAGCATAGGGTATTCCTTGGTTTTCCACGTAGATCCTGAACTATATCTAGCAATTATTGTCATTTGGGTTTTTTTGAGGGGCGTGGGGGGGGGGGGGGTCTAGAAATTAAAGATATGAAGTATCTCATCTTCTGTAATACAGACAGCTTGCTTTAATATTTCAAATAATTTAGATTTTAGATTTAGATTCTATTAAAGTGTAACCATTTCCACAAAAGAACGTAATAATCAGATGCTCACGTGATTGATGTTTTTGTTATTAAAATGATTATTTAATCATCAGTTTCACTGAATCAGTCAGTAAGCCCTTTTTAAGAAGACCTTTTTCAGAAAGCCGAAATCAACAGTGATCAGGTTCAAAGATTTAAAACAAAAACTGATTTTTTCCGTTATTGCTCCCAAACCCACTCACGGAATTTACTCATGTGTGCCATAAAAATATTCCAGAACCGGTTTCGAGTTTTAGAACAGATGTCTTGCCAAATATGAATCCAATCATAACTTAAGAAGCTTAAACTTTACCTCTCGGTTGATTGTACGCTGTAGAGCCTGCGCTTAAATTGGTGCAAAAACAGTACAAAGTTCCAACTTTTTGCCATTTTTACACTCCTATCACAGTATAACTTTCTCATGTAATATTACACGCTATTTTGTGCAGGAAAAGACTAACAAAAGAATTCACAATTTAATGAGAAATTGTTTAGATTACGAAGACTTGCCGGGCCTAACCTCGAAATTTTCATATGTGACTCATATTTAAAATACCAGCTCTTTTTGTCTGATTCACTGCATATTTCGTGTTTTATGTAACAACAATTTATCATGACCTTTTACACAAAAAAAATGTTTGAACTTGACCCCTCACACTCAGGTCATGTCGTTGCCTCGTTGCAACTACACCTGTGTAATTCTTAAACTGCCTGGTTTTTGACCGCACGGGCAACTCTTGTTCAAAACGTCTCCTGTTCAAAACATCGCTTTTACTTAAATTATTTTGAACGCAAACTACTATATTTTAGTAAAGAGTTATGAACTAAGTTGACTAAGCCATGTAATCATATACCATAGACATTTGTTAAGACTGCAGTCATAACAAACTTCTATTGTGAGCTAGCTTTGGTGGTTATAATAGTCTTCTCTGCTTAAATAACAGCTGCCCATGTATTCTGGGGGTGTTCCCCACTACAATTTTTGATTGGCCAGGCAGGAAACTTCCAAAAACGGTTCCAAAAGCGGTAGAAGACCAAAAGCGCTGTTTATTATTACTGCATTCTGTTTCTTCTCTGATTTGACTCTTTTGATGTTATCGGAGGAATGTTGAGAATCTGTGCAAATTATTTTAGTGCTTTATCTCTCAAAAGTAGAACATACCATATACCATGTGGTGCACTATTTGTGGCATTATTATTATTATAAGTGAGTTATTTGTGGTCAAATGAGTACAAGTGGTAAAACTGGTATATTTGGAAAGTATTATCAACTTAACCAAATTGAGGAGAGAACTTGTTCAACATTCTTGGGGGGCAACTGACTGTGAACTCTTCTAATCGCGCTTCACCGCAACTACCATTACAAAAAGGCCCAATCAAGTAGTCATAGTGCGTGCCTGAGAGATAGATAACCTTTAAGAGAGGCAAAATTATTCTAGAAAACAACCAATTTCACCACCTGAAGGTACGTTCGTTTAAGACTATCAAACTCTCAAACTGATAAAGGTCAAATCCAACTTGAGTCACCCAAAATGAATTTTGGTCACATATCGGAAATATTTGAGTGGCTACAACAATTATTAATGCGACAATAGCAAATAAGATACGTCGGTCTGATTCCTATTATTGCCCCAGATAGTTTTGATTACGTCATAGACACACCGCAATTACTTGTTCACAAAGCAGCTGAAGTTCACGTATTCTTTACCATTTAAGGCAACAGCGCAATTGAACTAAGTGCCCGGTTTGTTTATTTTCCATAATTTGTGCCGACTCGAGATCAATAGAAAGATAGCGGCAGAGTTGATCGGCATATTTGGAAAATGTAAACAAAAGGACAAAACGACCGTTGAATTATATAACAGCTCCAGTAGTCTAATAACCTCTCATTAATGAAACAATCTTGCTACTACCAAGTTGCCACTCTTTCTTCATAATTCCAATCAACTCTTATTTCTACTCAAACTAATTTTCCTACTTCGATTTCTAGAAAAATTTCACTTTGTATCTTCAATTTCACACACAATTTTTTCACTCTAGAGGTAAATATGCTTTCAAATACAGTAGTTTTATTGTAATGTATTATTTTTCAGACCAAAACTATTAACCAGACCATAACGTCATACATATTTTTTACTTCACTCTGTTCTTTAACCGTAAATAGTGATAAAACTACCACTAAAAAAAATTGGCCAATCTTCGCCCCCTCAAAAAATTGTCCAATAAGAAGATTAGATTTAACTGAGTGACGTAAGAGACTAAGAGACTTTAGTTAAGTGACAATCATTTTTAATCGGTGGCTTTGGTTAAAAGCAAGTGAAAGAGACAGAATAACCGAGTACATACCAAAAAGAGTAGTTTTTTTAAACAATATTATTAAAATCAAATAAAACGCATCATCTTTTGAGACATACGCCATTCAAGTTTACATTTCTCTCTTTAATTGTACTGGATTATTCATTCTGGTGTAAGTATCCAACTGATGTTGAACAATGACTATTCGGTCAAATCTGGATTAATTTGTGCTCCATTATCAGCACTAGCAGAGATCATGGTCTATTTTTAGATTTTTCCTCATCCCAACTTAAACCATATCGTCATCCACTTGAAAATCACTAGGAAAAAGTCAATTTTCCACAACTGATTTAATCTAGTTAATCGTTGTTAGTGGTTGTTCAACTAAATTTTACCTCAAATTTAACAACTTTTCTGATAATTTTCAGGTAAAATGTTTGCTTAAATTCAGCTAATGGTTTAGATGATTAGATTTCATTTATTACTACTGTTTTCCGCTTCACATTGCAAGAAATGAGCGCTGGCACAAAAATTAGTCTAACCCAAAAACAGATTTTCAATGTTTTCACATTTTCGTAGTATTCATTAAACAATAACAGGTTACTTCGTTGATAATATATCAACTGCTGCAACGAGAATTGGTTAAAAGATATGAATTGTTTCAGAATAAAGACTCTAGTAACTAAGAAAAGGAGAAACCGAGACCAGACAGGAAACATGGACAGACAAGTAGACACCGTAGACGCCAACGAACTCATCGGAATATTCAGGGTCAACTGATGGACAACTAACCATCAAACAAACAACAAACAACTTCACCACAACAACAAATGGAAAAAATAGCCATAAATATACAAATGGCGCTAAAGGACATCTCAGCAACATCGATCCAAAAGCACAAACAAAATAGTCGCAAATGATGAAACAAAACAGACTATCTTTGAACACGTCAAGCAACGAACTTGTGGGTATTCATTGTCTTCAAAAAAGAACAGAAGGGCGATGACATGGCTCAATTCCACAGAACTAGTAAGTACAAATAATTAAGTTGATGTTGATCTCATCCAAACATTTTTTATCTCACCCAATGAGCGGGAAAGTAAAGGAGAACTACTGGTGTTTATCGGGACATTACATGACAAAAAGCACATTTGATCGAGTATATATATATATATATATATATATATATATATATATATATATATATATATATATATATATATACTCAGCAATATCGCTGTTTTCCGCACCGGCATTATGATCAGGAAAGTAAGCGAGCGCTAATAAGTCCGACCCGCTCAAACTTTTGTATATAGATCAGTAGATTTCGCATTTTACAGTCGTTGCTAAAATTCGAAAAAGCAACGTAATAAAACCACACAGAGGTTCGAGATGTTCAGCTTAAAAAATCAAAATGACGTGAGAACACACATTTTTCAAGAACCAAGTTCTAAAGATTGCACATATAGAGTTCTTTAATAATGATTTAACAACTCTGATGAAGTCGCTGAGAATTATTCTCAACCAATTCATCATAGTTGATAGCCCAGTACTAAAGGGTAATTTTTAGAACCTGGCTCTTGATAGAACTTTAGATGGATGATTACAATTACAGGTAAATGATTATTACAGAGTGTGTACATTAACCAAATGCAACTGGTTTTAACTTCTTAATGGATTTAAAAAATTGAATTTATGTGTACGAGAAGTAGAAAACACGGGATACTCAACAATCCTTTTTTGTTTAGGTGTCAGTCGCGACTCTCGCAGGAAACGGCTTTTGATTCGATGTGATGAAGTGTGGCGCGGTGTTTCACCAATCACAATTGATCAATCGCTCATTATATCCACATCAACTGCCGCTTTTGGAAAGAGGCCAGACCGACAATTACGCTTTGTGGAAACCAAGTTCTTTCTAATATACCACTTACACTTATATTCTATTCTCTATCGTAATTTTTTATCAATATTGTGCTAAAAATCACGACATACCATCAATTAAAATAATTAGTTATAACAATGTAACAAATTCACTAACAGAGCCGATATGTAATATCTAAATCAATATCAATATCAATTGCAGTCCAAAATTTTGGTGCTTCATAAATTTGAACAATTAATTATAAATAACTAAATAAATTACCAGAAAAAACAGTATAATTTATAACACCCGTTTTGAAGTTAACATCTACTCGAAACGTTATTTACAAGTCTCACGATCTATTACCAGAAAATAATCAAAATCAGAAAAATAAAGTCTTGACGCAGAGCTAGTCTTTTTCACCTATATCCACATAAGTTTTAGGAGAGCTAAAGCAAGTCAACTACGAGTGCCTATCAAGTTATGGTGGAAATGCAGTCACTGGGTATTTCAACCAAGACCTTGAAAGGCTCGCATGATCCACAATCAGACTAGCATGATTCTGGTGACCCGACAATAGATCGAAAACAGAAAAAAAGAAACAGAAATAAATCGAAAATTAATCTGATCTTTTCTGCTAGCGCCCCCAGCCCTATACAGCCGATATTTTAGCACCCCCCAAAATTAAAGTTTTCGCGAATTGTAAGAGCGATATTTGCATTTCATTGAAACAAGAGTCTAGGTAGATTGAAGGCACTTTTAGAAGTTTCCTCAAAATTTTTTAAAATCAAGCCCTTATTGATGCTTGCGTTATATGCAACAAATTGCCATTGAAATACGTACTACTTACAAACGTTAGTTTTGTTAGCTTTTAATAAATCCTATTTGTTCCGACCCCTCTTGAGGGGGGGGGGGGACTATATACTCAACTGGTTTTTTTCAGACAATTTTGGTCGATCGATATATTCAACGTAAACAGTTGTGAGTTGTATCATTAAAAAGCCCATCCAGCGTAGAATATGGAACTAAAAAGTTTTTTTAATTTCGTTTTCTAGAGCGAGATATCGTGGTTTAATTTTTTGAAAATTAGAGCGATATGCGTTATTTTTTCACATTTTGCGGAATTTTTATCAAAAATTTAGTCAATTTTGCTAAAACATGTTAAATTGTTAAAAATAGTATCGTTGATTTGATTTTCAAATAAAAAGAAGTATTGTTGACTAATTTGATTAACTTTTTGTCTAAAATTTTGGGTAAATCTTTCAAAATTCAGCCTCCTTCATCAAAAATTGCACGAAATAAACTTCTTTGGTCAACTTTGATTAAATTTGCTGGTAAGACACACCCAAGAACCACTAATTCAACTTTCGTAAACTTCAAAGGGTCTATTGTTGTTTCTATTTCCATTGGGAGTGCAGTGGAATTAACGTTTGGCAATTTTTTTGCTAACTTATCTCGATGATTATCAAAAACGCAGCACTAATTTTTTGATTTCTTTACTAACAAATTTTCTATTTCCCTAACATTCGAAAAATAAAGTGTTCTTAGTGAACTAACAGCAATAACAAGGCTTGTTGTGGTCCAATCTTGGAATATAACAATCCAAAAATAATTCGGATTGAAATTAATCGGTCTTTTTTTAAAAAAAAATCGATCTTTTAGTGTTGGTTAAAGAACAGAAAAAATTCAAATCGAAGCTCATTAGTGATAGTTTCAAATGTTTTCCTAAGCAGTTCACTAGTGATAGTTTCAATTGATTTCCTAAGCAGTTCAATCTTGTTTTTTACACGAAGCTTGTGGTCGTTTTGACCTTGAAAATTTTTGTTTTTTAAATGTACAAGGGCTTTTTGAAATTTTTCATTAATTTTCTCTTAATTTTTAGCTTAGTGTCAGCAAAAAAGATAGTTTCATCTTTCTACTGAATTAAAATGTAATCTCCATTGCGGTTTCACTCGTTAAGTGATAAAGTTTTTTGCTTTGATGCTAGCAGACTCCGCAAAAAATTGACTTTAAGGCATTTGCTCATTTTTTTTTCGCATAGCTTTTTCTCGTTTTTTCACATTATAACAAAATTGAGCGTTCACAAAACACAATACTGGCATTCAAAATAAGGCAGTTAGTACAGATTATGGTTTTAACGGTTTCGACACCTCCTTCTTGTAGAATTTAATAGAGTTTCTTTTCTTAGTTTTGTCTTTAACTGTCGTTTTCACTTCGCAGTTAGTCGTATGGAATTTCCTGGATAATGAAAAATTCCTTTGGCTTTTTGTGGAAGATTAGATAAAACAATATTCTGATTTGTGTAGATAGCTGATGGCTTTTATGAATTTGAAAACAATTTTTTAAGAAAAACACTTTCTATCTTCATTTTTTGTTCTTTTTTGTGTTTTTTGTTACTTACATATGACATTATTGTCGTCAAGAGAAAGCGATAGTATACAAAATTCAAAGTTTTTAAAAGAAATGGTAATGAAGGTACTGGCTTCCGCACGGGCTTTTTAAAAAAAAGTAAATGATTTTTTGGTTTTTGTCTATATTTGACGTTCTTGTGTAAACTTAAGACATATTCTGAATAATTACTAATCTCAAGGGTCTTTTTAGACGAATAAACGAACCTATTTATTTTTTTCTATTTGTAGCTAATGGCTCCCTTGACTTTGAAAATAATTGTCTTCTAGAAACAATCTATTTCTAAATTTGACCCTTTTTTGTCGGCTTTTTACCTAGTCTCATTAATGAGAGGTCACATACCACTTTATTGGTTATCGGAGACAGCGCAATGGAACATATTTTGAGAGGAAGAAAATGGCTCATGGCTTCGAGAGCGTTTTCTCGCCAGTTTTATTTGAATTTTTGTTTGTTGTCTCTATTTGTAACCGCAAGAAAAATTGAATAAAGTCAAGTCCTAATGCCCGCCTATATAGGAATTGGTTATAAAACATTTGAAAAATTTCTGTTGATATCTAATGGTTTTCCTCAATTTGAAATCAATTGGTTTTAAAAATATACGCGAATTTGTTTATTTTGATGTTTTTTCTTTTTTGTCTAATTTTAACCGAGCCTTATCATGGACTGGTCCCATATCTTTTCCAGGGAAGTACAAATTATTTTGCATTGTTTAAGTTTTATGTGACGCTATGGTGACTTTGTTATTAAGTTGTTTTTAAAAAATGGACATTAATTTTTGGATGTAATTAATGTTTTTTATTGTCGTTTGACTCCGTTTGTTATCGTCTTGCATCGCTTTCTTAATGGTGGCAGATTTCATCAGTCTAAGGCGGCATTTTTACCCCATTGAAGTGTTTGCTTTGGAGGCGATGTTTTTGTTCATACACAAATTTTTGAGGGGGGTTGGAACTTTATGTGCGAACGAACATTACCGAGCCTCCTTGTTTTCATATATATATATATATTCATGTATAAGCATAGTTAACTTTAACAGTATGTTTAAACATGTATAAATGGGAATGCAAAACTAAGCGTGAGGGGCGCTAGCAGAAAAAATCCAATTAGTCTCATCTAGATGAGACTAATTGGATTTTTTATGCTAGCGCCCCTCCTGCTTAGTTTTGCAAGGTGTTTGAACAAAAATTCGCTTTCCGCTAGTCTTTTTCTCACATGCGGCAATTTCATTTTAATTTTTACAGTTTTTTCGATTTTTTGCACCGGATTTTTTCTTAAATGGTTTTCCAATCCATTCATAGTTCATTCTGGTTGCAGCAGCCACTGCTTATTGTAATAATTCAGGAACAACCTGTTTAAATACCAGAGTAAACGTTACTTCAATATTCCATTCCACTACATGAATCATTAAATACTGTATTTGGGAACATTCATGTGTGCACAGAATCATGGGTGCCAGGACAATTTTTTCTAAAAACAACAGCTCAAAAGCAAAATCTGGGACAATAGATCGAAAACAAAATTATTAAATTTGCGTGTGGCCAATAAAACTTAAGCGCCCACTTATCATACGGCACATCTGTTTGGTCGTTAAATTTTTCTCCGTTGTGAGAAATTTGTATCAAATCACACGGGCCGCTAAAGAATAGCCAAATGCGTTTAATTTATGCCATCTTGCAAATAACGCTTAAATTCAGCCAATGAGCTCAATGGCTGAATTTAAGGGTTATTTGCAAGATGGCATAAATTAAACGCATTTGGCTATTCCTTAGCGGCCCGTGTGATTTGATACAAATTTCTTACAACGGAGAAAAAATTAACGACCGAACAGATGTGCCGTATGATAAGTGGGCGCTTAAATTTTTTTGGCCACACGCTAATTTAATAATTTTGTTTTCGATCTGTTGTCCCAGATTTTGCTTTCTAACTTTTTTTTAAAAAAATTGTCCTAGCACCCATGATTCTGTGCACCCATGAATGTTCCCAAATACAGTATTTAATAATTCATGTAGTGGAATGGAATATTGAAGTAACGTTGCTCTGGTTTTTAAACAGGTTTTTCCTGAATTATTACAAAAAGCAGTGGTTGCTACAACCAGAATGAACTATGAATGAATGGGGAAAATCATTTAGAACAAAAATCCAATGCAAAAAATCGAAAAACTGTAAAAATCAAAGTGAAATTGCCACATGTGAAAAAAAGACTAGCGGAAAGCGAATTTCTGTTCATACACCGTTCACTCACTCTACTTTGAAATTAAAGCAAAAACTGTTCACGCCACAAAAATACTCGCTTTTTTGCTCCCCTTCCTGTTCCGGCATGACCAAAATCACTACTCCAATTTGGCTTCAAAAATCATGAAAATGTGTGAACAGATCTTTAGAAAAACATAGCCGGAAGACTTCTGGAAACAACTCGAAGTGGAAATCCATTTCAACGCCATTCAACTGCTCATCGGAAAACGTGCCTCCACTAAATTGTGATGATCGTGAAACAAAACCATATAAAAATGTAAAAACAAGAAAATCAAATCTGCTAGAATATGATTTACAAAAATCTGATCAAATATTGTCATGAATTGAGATCCCGAAATAACTGTCTCTGCTAAAATTAAGTCATCAAAACAGCCACCTCTATGAGAAGGCTCCTACTTAAAAGGCCCTTACAAACAACTTGCACTAAACAACTGGAAAAGTTAATAATTTTTATAATATTACAAAAGCATATAAATCCAAAGAAAAAATATTTTCATCAACCGGGTATCCAGATGCTCGCAAAACGACAGGCAGCCCATAATAGGCTAAGAAACTTGTCTAGAAAACCAAAAAAACGAAAAAAATTTAAAAAATTTAAAAAATAGTTCCATTTTTCGCCATTTTTGTCAAATATCTCATCAAAAAAAAAAAGATTCATATCCACAAAACTATAACCAATTGTTATCTAAAATTTTTGAACAAGTAGAAATGGTCTTTTCAATATCCATTTGAGCCAGTAAAACAAAACAATCGGCCAAAAACGCAAAAAAAATTAGCCACAAAATCAACAAAATACGTAAAAAACCTCCGAATTACTATAAAATTCATATGAATTTCCAGAAACCTTCGAACCACTACCAAAATCAGCCTAAAATTAGAAGAAAATCATAGCCACGCCTCTTAACCAAAAAAGTGAAAAAAATGCTTCAAAATGCCGAACGTGAACAAAAAATTTCCCTCGCTTACAGAATTTTTTCACACCTCAATTTCTCGCTCTCTAGAAAACAGCGATATGAACAACATAGCTGGCAGATTGCCAGAAACAGCCGCAATAGCTGCGTAGATATGCAGTCTCAAAGACAGTAAAAAAGAGAGACTGAAAAATCATTCTTTTCATTAAAGGCTGAGATGTTATATTTCGATTAAGAATCCGTATAACTTATTGCTGCTCTTAAATATACTTCAATTAGAGTGACACACACTCACTTGAACTTAAGTGTACAATAAAACGATGAATAGCAAAACACAATCATAATTTCTATGTGCAGCTTGTCATCTGAGAAACTTTGTTTCGTTGCAACAATATTGTAGTCACGATGCTGCAATATAAAGCAATCAGAACAAAATACCTAGAACAATTAAAGTGAAAACCGATTAAAAAAACAATTTTCATAGGACTGTTATTCGGCAACTAAGAAACTATTAGTTCGCTGAATTACTTAGCCTACGAATTACAATGCAGTATTTTCTTTACTGGGTCTTAAAAACAAAACTGATTTCAACTTAAAATTTTGTCAGGGTAATTTTGTTTTTTATTAACTTTAATTTTATCTTGTGATCATAGAGGGCCAAAGAAAACTATTTGTTTTGTTACTCTTTTGGAGAGCATTATTACTCAACAAAGATTAAGGTAGCAATATCAATTAACGAACTGAAAAACATAAATCGTTATTTGTACGAATTACTAAACCATAATATTCAACGAATCAGCGAAGAACACAGAAATTCATCTATTGTTGCATTAAACAAATGAAACTATATCAGAATAGTTCTTCCCCCCACAAGTGGGTTCGGAGCAATAAACTGGAGTTAACTTGCTTTCATTGCACGAAACACAGAAACTTCTACACAGTTCAAATTTAGTCATCACGCAGAACTGATCACAGCCTTCAATATAGATCTACAGCAACAACAAAAATTGAAAAATTAAAAGAGGTCAGCCACTTTAAACTCTACAATTAAAAGGATAAAACATGCAATCATCTTTAAAACAAACGTATTGTTTTTATATTGTTAGCAAAATCATCATCTATTTTGTAACATTTACTTTAATATATATAGAGAAAATCACTTTCGCCTGAAATAGTCACTTGAAAAGAGTTTCAAAGTTTTTTGTCTGATTATATTAGTGGGGTTGCTACTTCTTAGCAATTAATTAGTTTCCCGTGCCTGCTACGTTAAAGCATAACCGACTAACGTCGAGCGAATTGCTCTCAAACAACCGGCGAGTGGTTGCCTTCGTCAATAGCTAGGCACAGTTTGGTGAAGCTAGCTTTAGTTTAATTGAATGGACGTAAGTGAGCGTAGCGAGAGGGGGGTAGGGGTGCACCGCAGGGCTGATGTGGTGGCAACAGTGGGGGGGGGTTCAATTTCTAATAACCGCCCTCGACATCATAAGTATAAGTCTCCAAAACAGTTTCTGTTAATCGCATATTTGAAGACTAGTGGACTGGACGGCTATAAGAAAACTTAAGGCAAACCGGGTGCTACCTCTTTATCCCGTTTCTGAAGACCAAATTCAAATGGATCAGACAAAATATCGACCGAGGAAAAAATTGCACAAAATAGACAAACAGGATTAATATATTTGCTAACATTTGCTTTTGAGAGCAACTAACAATGATTTCCTAAAAATTACCTGTTATGTCACTTATGATAACAATTTATTACTCATTGCTAATGAGGATCAGAGATGATGATTTTACGCCAAATAACAATTGAAGTGCGGAATCAGAGAGAGAGAGAGAGAGAGAGAGAGAGAGAGAGAGAGAGAGAGAGAGAGAGAGAGAGAGAGATAAAACAAGAACGAGATGGAGAAGGAAAGAAACCCAAACCGACAGAGAGAAAAAGAGAGATAGAAATATTTTTCATCATGGGAGTCGACTCTGCGACTTCTAGTTTTTGAGCCTCGTTAGTAAATAAACCATATAGAATTAAGGCAAAATGAAAAAAAATTTTCATATTCGCAGAAAAAAAATTCGAAACCACTTTTAGTCTCGAAAGATCTGTCAAGTAACCCATAACCATCTGGTATGCCTGTTTCAAGCCTGAAATAGTTTCACTGGCTCATAAAGATCCATAAACTTGGAACATGATGAAAATTTTCTCAAAATTAAAAAAAACTAATTTTATTCAAAAATTACTAAAACTGGAGTCATAAAAACTTGATCACAATATCCTTAACTCTATAAACTATGCAGCAGCTTAGTATAAACCTTGGAGGAGGTGCCAGGGCCCCTGTTGCCAGAAAATTTCAAAAACGTGAAGAATTGCAAAATTATGATATTAAAATCTTAAAAAACAATCAATTACGTCTATAAACTATGCAGTAACATATTAACAAACCTTAGAGGAAGTTTCGTGGCTCTTGAGGCTAGATAAACCTAAAATTTGACAAACAATTTTCAAATTTTTTAAATAAATACAAGTTTTCTTAAAAAATTGCTAAAACTTGTGATAATAAAAAGTTGAAAACTAATCCATGACCAACAAAATTTTTCTAGTAGATTATTATCAAACATTAACCAAGGTTTTCCGACCATTGGGGCTCAAAAAACCTGAATGAAGACTATAAATGTTTAGAGAATTTAAAAAAAGCAACAAATTATCAAAAAATGCCAAAATTCGTGATGTTAAAATCTTGCAAGACATTCGATTACGTTTAATTATTCTAGATTAGATAAATTTAAAA
The DNA here is from genome assembly GCF_964194025.1 of Convolutriloba macropyga. Taxonomy (NCBI): domain Eukaryota; kingdom Metazoa; phylum Xenacoelomorpha; order Acoela; family Convolutidae; genus Convolutriloba; species Convolutriloba macropyga. Next base: position 24,032,779 of record NC_134470.1, read on the forward strand.
AAACTAATTTTCTAACCTTAGAGGTAGTTACTTGGCGCTTGAGGCTTGAAAAACCTAACAGAACGAGAAAAATTTTCAAAAAATTTGAATAGCAAGTTTTATCAAAAAGATGCCAGAATTTGTGACATTAAAAAGTTGAACAACTAGTCCATGGCCAATACAAAAATTGTCAGTAAATTATTATTAAACCCCTTAGGATGTTTTCTGGCCCCTGGGTCTGGAATGACCTGAATAATTAAAAATTTCCTAAAATTTGAAAAAAATTTGCACGTTTTGTCAAAAAAAGATAAAACTGGTTACGTTAAAATCTTGAAACCATTTCATTACCACTGGAAATTTTCAAAGAACTTGAAAAAAATTGCAAACTAGTATAAATTTGCGTGTTTTTAGCAAGTTTTGCACCGTTAGCAGCTACAGGAGGGGGGTTTGGGGGCTGTTGCACCAAGGATTGATGGGGGGCAACATTTGGGTGATCGGGGTCACAGCGCGCGGGGTATGGGGCAATGGTGGGGGGGGGGGGGGCAAGGTCAACAGTGGAGGGGTCTTCAACCTCTAAGAACCACCCTTCACACCATAACTATAAGTCTCCAAAACAATTTGAGCTCAAAAAGAGCTTAAAAAGTTCTAAGAGCACTGAATGCCCGCTGGAAGCTACCTGTTTATCCCGTTTTTGAGGAAGAAAAGTCAAAAGCGTCAGACGAAAAATCAGTGAAGCGAAAAATCGCATTAAAAAATGCCGACAGGACTAATGTAATTTCTACAAACTTCGTTTAAGTGCAATTAAAAATTATTGTGCTATCACATAAAAGAACTAAAATTGCAGCTTTTTATATTTTGTGAAACTTTGCGCATCGTCAGTTCATTATGTTTAAATTAATTATGTTAAAGAAAATGCCCTACATTTATTATTTTAAAATCTTGCAAAACATTAAATTACATCTGGAAACTTTGCAGCAACCTATTAATAAATCTTAGAGAAGGTTTCTTGGCTCTTGGGGCTGGAGAAATCTAAAAAACGACAAAAAAAATTTCAAAAAAACTTTAAAATTGCAAGTTTTAACTTTTTATCGAAAAAAGCTAATATTTGTGATAATGAAAAGTTCAAAACCATTCCATGGCTAATAAAAAATTTCCAGTAACTTATTAATAAACCCAAATGGAGGTTTTCTTGCCATTGAGGTTAAAAAACCAGAATAATGACGATAAGGTTCAAAAGTTGAAAAAAATGCTAAAGTTGGCGATGTTAAAGTCTTGACAACCATTCCATTTTATCTACAAACTATACAGTAACCTATTATCAGACCTTAGAGGTGGTTCCTTAGCTCTTGAGGCTGGAGAAACCTAAAAATGACCAAAAATTTTCAAAAAACTTGCGAGTTTTATCAAAAGATTGCAAAAATTTGTAATATTTAATGATTGGGATTGAAAGAATAGAAGATATTAAAAAAAGACTTTTGTACAAAAACATTTTTTAATTCCGATTTATTTTGATGGCATTTCGTAGTTGAACATAACGTACTTCTGTTTCTTAGAGAGAGGCTACAGGGGCTACTATCAATACCAATAAGCATTAGAGATGGTAACTAAGACTTATAGGAACGACGTTCAAATAGCGGGCATCTAAAATTGGGCTGTATGGGTTTATCCCGTTTCTACTTCTGACTTCAATTTTTTACTGACTCTGTTCATTTTGAATTGCTTTGCTGAGCAACTGATGTTCAAAATCACTTTTAGCAGAATGAGAGAAGAGAGAAACTAGCCTGGAGAAGTCAAAAAGATATCACGAAAAATGTTGAAAAAGCGGCAAAAAGAGGTAAAGCAACGAATTAAAAAAAATAGGAGCGCTATAATAGCCGGCTGAGAAGATGAGGGCGGCTATTAAAAAAATGACAAAAATTTTCAAAAAACTTAAAAATGTTGTGAAAATTAGTATAAGTTTGCGTGCTTTTGTTTGGAGTACAAAAAGACATAGCTCGTAAAATGGTCAGAAAAAGTCCGTACGTCTTGCAAAAAAATTTTATCAACTTTAATTATCAACTTTATTAACTGGCCCAACAAAAAATTCGAAAAAATTACAAAAACAAAAAATTGCAACATTTTGTGCTCAAAAACTATAAAAATGACCTTTAAACCCTAAACTGCGGCCTTCCAGTATTTTCACCACATTAAGCAATGAAGGGTCACTAAACGACGAAGGACCAAAATTCTCAAATGAAAATAATTTCTCAAATGGGTCAGACTAAAATTTTACAGACGAAATTTTTCAAATGAGTCAGAAAATTCTCAAATTGGTCAGACGAAAAATTGCGCAAGCGAAAAATCGCATAAAAAGAGATCAACAAGACTAATATAATTGCCACAAACTTCGTTTGAGAGCAATTAATTATGTACAAACTGAAAAGATCTATTTGGTCTGAATGACTAATGTAATCGGGATCGATTGTTTCAGTCCCCCAGCTTAGTGATCATATAACTTTACTTTTACGCCCCCAGACGCACGTGTTATAGTTTACACAGAAATGTACTGCATAAACAATAAATAATTTATTAGTTGGGGCATAAAACAAACGGAGATACCAAAACATAACCGACTAAACGTCGGAAGAATTGCTCTTGAACGACTAGTGGGAGCTCTAATCAATTGCAGCCTGCTTCAGTCGGGGGGGGGGGGGGGGTAGCCTAAATGGGACTAAGAAGTTCTATAGTGGGCTTCAAATAACCATATTAGAGGTTAACATATACCACTATTAAGATTTAAAGTAAAAAAATGACACCAGTTTCGGCGCACTTTTTATTTGACTTTTAGTATTAAATTGCCGCCAATTGAGTTCAGCTGCTTGAAATTGTGATTGAGAGAGAATTTTAGATCACGCGAAATGCAAAAAGTCAAGGGCGTAAAAGTCACTCGAAAAGTCAAAACCGTCAAGCGAAAATTTTTAGCAAGTTTTGCACCGTTAGCAGCTACACGAGGGGGGTTTGGGGGCTGTTGCACCAAGGATTGATGGGGGGCAACATTTGGGTGATCGGGGTCACAGCGCGCGGGGGGATGGGGCAATGGTGGGGGGGCAAGGTCAACAGTGGAGGGGTCTTCAACCTCTAAGAACCACCCTTCACACCATAACTATAAGTCTCCAAAACAATTTGAGCTCAAAAAGAGCTTAAAAAGTTCTAAGAGCACTGAATGCCCGCTGGAAGCTACCTGTTTATCCCGTTTTTGAGGAAGAAAAGTCAAAAGCGTCAGACGAAAAATCAGTGAAGCGAAAAATCGCATTAAAAAATGCCGACAGGACTAATGTAATTTCTACAAACTTCGTTTAAGTGCAATTAAAAATTATTGTGCTATCACATAAAAGAACTAAAATTGCAGCTTTTTATATTTTGTGAAACTTTGCGCATCGTCAGTTCATTATGTTTAAATTAATTATGTTAAAGAAAATGCCCTACATTTATTATTTTAAAATCTTGCAAAACATTAAATTACATCTGGAAACTTTGCAGCAACCTATTAATAAATCTTAGAGAAGGTTTCTTGGCTCTTGGGGCTGGAGAAATCTAAAAAACGACAAAAAAAATTTCAAAAAAACTTTAAAATTGCAAGTTTTAACTTTTTATCGAAAAAAGCTAATATTTGTGATAATGAAAAGTTCAAAACCATTCCATGGCTAATAAAAAATTTCCAGTAACTTATTAATAAACCCAAATGGAGGTTTTCTTGCCACTGAGGTTAAAAAACCAGAATAATGACGATAAGGTTCAAAAGTTGAAAAAAAATGCTAAAGTTGGCGATGTTAAAGTCTTGACAACCATTCCATTTTATCTACAAACTATACAGTAACCTATTATCAGACCTTAGAGGTGGTTCCTTAGCTCTTGAGGCTGGAGAAACCTAAAAATGACCAAAAATTTTCAAAAAACTTGCGAGTTTTATCAAAAGATTGCAAAAATTTGTAATATTTAATGATTGGGATTGAAAGAATAGAAGATATTAAAAAAAGACTTTTGTACAAAAACATTTTTTAATTCCGATTTATTTTGATGGCATTTCGTAGTTGAACATAACGTACTTCTGTTTCTTAGAGAGAGGCTACAGGGGCTACTATCAATACCAATAAGCATTAGAGATGGTAACTAAGACTTATAGGAACGACGTTCAAATAGCGGGCATCTAAAATTGGGCTGTATGGGTTTATCCCGTTTCTACTTCTGACTTCAATTTTTTTACTGACTCTGTTCATTTTGAATTGCTTTGCTGAGCAACTGATGTTCAAAATCACTTTTAGCAGAATGAGAGAAGAGAGAAACTAGCCTGGAGAAGTCAAAAAGATATCACGAAAAACGTTGAAAAAGCGGCAAAAAGAGGTAAAGCAACGAATTAAAAAAAAATAGGAGCGCTATAATAGCCGGCTGAGAAGATGAGGGCGGCTATTAAAAAAATGACAAAAATTTTCAAAAAACTTAAAAATGTTGTGAAAATTAGTATAAGTTTTTGTGCTTTTGTTTGGAGTACAAAAAGACATAGCTCGTAAAATGGTCAGAAAAAGTCCGTACGTCTTGCAAAAAAATTTTATCAACTTTAATTATCAACTTTATTAACTGGCCCAACAAAAAATTCGAAAAAATTACAAAAACAAAAAATTGCAACATTTTGTGCTCAAAAACTATAAAAATGACCTTTAAACCCTAAACTGCGGCCTTCCAGTATTTTCACCACATTAAGCAATGAAGGGTCACTAAACGACGAAGGACCAAAATTCTCAAATGAAAATAATTTCTCAAATGGGTCAGACTAAAATTTTACAGACGAAATTTTTCAAATGAGTCAGAAAATTCTCAAATTGGTCAGACGAAAAATTGCGCAAGCGAAAAATCGCATAAAAAGAGATCAACAAGACTAATATAATTGCCACAAACTTCGTTTGAGAGCAATTAATTATGTACAAACTGAAAAGATCTATTTGGTCTGAATGACTAATGTAATCGGGATCGATTGTTTCAGTCCCCCAGCTTAGTGATCATATAACTTTACTTTTACGCCCCCAGACGCACGTGTTATAGTTTACACAGAAATGTACTGCATAAACAATAAATAATTTATTAGTTGGGGCATAAAACAAACGGAGATACCAAAACATAACCGACTAAACGTCGGAAGAATTGCTCTTGAACGACTAGTGGGAGCTCTAATCAATTGCAGCCTGCTTCAGTCGGGGGGGGGGGTAGCCTAAATGGGACTAAGAAGTTCTATAGTGGGCTTCAAATAACCATATTAGAGGTTAACATATACCACTATTAAGATTTAAAGTAAAAAAATGACACCAGTTTCGGCGCACTTTTTATTTGACTTTTAGTATTAAATTGCCGCCAATTGAGTTCAGCTGCTTGAAATTGTGATTGAGAGAGAATTTTAGATCACGCGAAATGCAAAAAGTCAAGGGCGTAAAAGTCACTCGAAAAGTCAAAACCGTCAAGCGAAAATTTTGCATAAAAAACATAGCCGGTAGAATACCGGAAACGACTCGAATCGTTGTGCAAAATAATCTCTACCATAAATTGGACAAAATTAGAATATCGAAAAAAACACTAGAAATAACAAAAATAGCAGACCAATATAATATAAAAATCGTTAAAATTTTTTCAGTTCAGGGGTGTGGGTAGGTGCTGGTGGGGGGGGGGGGGGGGGGAGTTGGTAGGTGGGGGCAGGTAGGTGGTGGTGAAGGGTGTTGGTAGGTGGAATGGGTGTAGGTACGTTGCGGGGGGGGGGGTAGATGGGTACTTGGGGAGGGGGGTAGGTAGGTACGTGGGGGGGGGGTAGGTAGGTAGGTACGTGGGGGGGGGGGGAGGTACGTGGGGGGGGGGGTTAGTTTTTTTTTTTTTGGGGGGGGGGGTAGGTAGTTAATTGGGATGAAATTTTCTCAAATTGACCTCTTCACCTTGAATTACAGACTTTTACCAATTGCTATACTTTACAAACTAAGCTATTGTTAAAATCCAATGTTCGAAAACAGAAGTCAACAATCAAAAACGGAGGTAAATGCTCGAACTGAAAGAAGTCAAAATTCAAGTCATGAACAAACTTGCTTTCTGCTAAAAAAAACGTAGCCGGTAGAATACCGGAAACGACTCGAATCGTCGTGCATTATAATCTCTAACCTAACCTTACTGAAATCGGAACATCAAAATAGACAAGAGAAAAAAAACAAACCACATTAAACTCTCTTAAAAAAGCCGA